>NW_026067911.1:1623851-1699646 GCF_014885135.2 Alexandromys fortis
GAGGGAGGGAGGGAGGGAGGGAGAAGACTATGTGAGAGGCGTGCACAAGAGGGATTATCAGACAGATCATTCTTGAAATGGTGGTGAAAACTTATTACTTTGTATACTAATTACAATTAAAACAAAGAAAAAAATGAAATATCCTGTTGCAAATAAGCGAATGCCGGGCCATGTTAAATCTGTCCCGACAGAGGCCTGCACCGCAGCCATAAGGTGCTGCTGGATGACCAGATATCTGCTCAATCAGCAATGTAACTAAAACCACTTCCTAAAACCCTAAACCCCTGCCACGCTGACTCATGAATATTGATTAAAGAGGCAGCCCGAAGCAGATGGTGGAGCGCCATGATGCCCGGATTCCGTGAAGGAGCAGCCTGGACGACAGGGGTCAGCCTCAGGTAGAGGATTAGACAGAAGGCCACAACAGAATCGTCTCTGCTACACTGTGCTCTCATAGTATTATGTCTTATATTTGTCTCCTAAACTTTTAAATTACAAAAACAGTGAGATCAGAGGAAAGCTCGCAGTGCCAGGGGAACTGCCCCGTAGTTTCCTGTAGCTGCGTGCAAACGCGCAGTTATTCTAAAGTCATTACAATGTGATCCTTCCCATTTGTGTCCCCATGGCTCTTCTCTATTTGCCCAATGGTCCTCACAGCTCTCAGTGTAAGGGCCACATGAACGGACGCATCTAGCTAATCTGACTCAGCCGAGTTCCTGGCAATGGCAATTTGATTTATTGCCAATAACACTCTAGCTTCCTAGATTTTGGATTATTTTTATGGGTTGACCTTCCAGAAATGGACTTTTACGGATCATAGGGACACTGTATTGTGGTGCTAGTGGAGTGGAAGGGCTTTGTTCACACTAAGTTCCCATCCCGCTCCTGAGCCACACCTCCAGCCCACACAATTGGCTCTTCCCACTGCCTTTGCCTCTCCCCGGTGAACAGTTGTGGACGCCACTGTTCACCTCTTCAGCACCGACTTAGAAGATGAAAGAGCATATTTAATTTTTACTAGACTAAATCTTTGGAAGCTCAGACATGTCCTCTGGCAGGTCTGATTGTGTGTGTAGTTGTGTAAAAACCACTATTCACATCCGTAAAAGCAGCAATGCACATGCATTCCTGTTCCCAACCCCAACCTGGAAAAACACTGGATTCGAAGCTCACCTTTGTAGTTTTTGTGTTGTTTTTTTTTTTTTATTTCTTTGAACGTATCCATTTGACTTTTTGTGAATACTTGAGACATGCCAGACTGATAATGGACACCAGGAAACCCAGACAGACAGACAGACAGGTAAACGAGGTGTCTGTTAGCAGCATGACAACATGGGGGATGGGTGACAATACTGCTGCTATGTTGGGGACACACCTCTGTGTTAGAGGGACTGCCTAGAATGTGTGAAGATCAGATACCCAGAGTCATCCTCAGCTATACAGTGACTTATATAGACTTGCCTGGGTTATAGGAGATTCTGTCTGGAAGAATGAAAGGGGGGGGGAGGAAGGGAGGAAGGGAGGAAGAGAAACAGAGAAAAAGAAACAGAGAAAAAGAAAAGAGAATTTTTACACAGAAGGAAAGTTCCTGTTTTTGCAGAATCCAATGACACTCCATAAGTCACCTGTGTTAATGTAACAACACTGCTCACTGTCATGGTAACCTGAATGCTCTCAGTAGGCCTGCCGACTTCGTTGGTAGGCTGGCCAGGGCTGGCTCAGCTGAGATGCCCACAATGGCCGGGTTTCTCTCTTCAAGAGGCTTTGTATTTCAAAGCGGCTGGCTAAACTATCTTTCGCATGGGGCGAGCAGAGTTTGATAAGGCAAGTCCTCCAGAGTAAGCATGTGTCCAGCTTCCACTTGGATGGTGCATGCTTGGGTCCTAGTGGCCGAGCAAGTCACGTGGCCAAGCTCAGGTCTGTAGCTGAAGACAGTTGAAAGGTCCACACAGGGACCCTTAGGAGCTGTTGGAGAAACTCCTCACAGGTATAGCCTGTGAGACTACAGGTTCTATCCAGATGGATCACTGCCGCCCTTCCAGGCTTCAGTGAGAAGACTTTTATTACTCAATCTTAAGAATGATTGAATGGGTTTCTGCAGTTTAGAAACATGGAGAGGATCTCTCTTTGATTTCTAGTTTTAGAAAGATCACTTCAGGTGGTCAGTGTAATATTAGACAAGAGGTCATCGAGACACAAATAAGAGTCTCTTAGGCAGAAGAGCATGAAGAGAGAGTTCATTTGAGAAATAGTAACAGTAGCAAGAGAAAAACCCGATGAGTGCCCATCACCAGCCTGAGATGCCACAGTTCCACCCTTATCGTCAAAGTTTACACAGGAGTGCTCAGCTCTGTTTTACTTTACATTTTAATAAATTACAGGTACATTATCAAGAGCAGATGAATTGATTCTGAGGCACTTTCAGGTAATCTTCTGAGAGAGCTGGGCTCTAATTCTCTTCCTAGTTGAACCCAAAGTCAGTTGTCTTTGAGAAAGATGAGAGGAAAGGGAGAAGCAGGCTGAGCAGAGGTCCGTCTGACATAATTTAGTGGAGACTCCAAGTTTCCCTTTCCTTCTTCTTCTTCCCTGATTCAATTACAGAAGAATCTCCCATTTCCTGGATACTGGGATACAGGGAACAAGAGAAAAGAATGAAGTGACCCAGTGTCTCTAGCAAATCACTGACAATGTCTGACCACTGCTCTACTGGCCGCAAGCTTTTGCATCCGGACTTGTCTTAGGCAATGATTGCCAGTCCAAGGGTTGGTGGTACCATGCAGAGATGGTGGATGATGAAACACAATTTAATTCATGCATTCCTTGAAGATTAAACACACACACACACACACACACACACACACACACACACACTCCTCCCCTTCTTATTTCCCCTTTTCAACTGGCTCATTGTGGGTGGGTTACTCTTCTGAAATGCCTACTTCCTTCCTCTTTTGTCTTTCTGTCTTGGTCCCTGGGGAGAGTAGAAATTAGCTTTGTGTGATGGGTGTGCAGGAGGCAGGCTTTGGTCCTTGGCCAAGAGAACGAATCCCCTCAAGAATAGCTAAAGTAGCAGCATCCCAACCTGGCTTCTTGGAGCAGAAAGGATTTCTTTGTCTTTTCAGGATTCAGAACCAGGTGAGGCACTTGTTTCAGGACATCCTTGATCACACCCAAATAAATCTCTCAAATCTCCTCAATGACCAATGAAATCATATTAGGCTGGGGTTGGGACTCAGATAGGAGATAATCAGGTAGGATAAGACAAAGGAATGATAAGGAGTGTGTTTGGCTCCTCTGTGAAGGTGGTGTCAGGAGTGTAGTACAGACTGAAATGCACCCGGCGTGAAGGCTGATGATTGTGGAGAATCAGAGAGAGGGGAGATGTTTGAGCTGCCTCTGAAGGATGTCACAGGAAGAGCACTTTCTGAGGCAAGGGCAGCTGCCTAAGAAGAGCAAAGTGTGGTTGGGGACCTGGCTGGACTACAGGGGTCAAAAGTAACAGATTTTGGTCACACAGAAGAAATCTCAATTTTTAGATTTTTTTTAATGAGTCTCTTTCTTTCTTAAGTGAACGCTCCTCTGAAACAATGTCATTTGTCTAAACAAATGGTAACTATTAGAAGCTTAGACAGGCTTATTTTGATGAGTTATTTTTGTCTGTTCCATAGGGATTTGGCAAGAAGTAACAGAGAATTGATGGGTAAAAGCATCTGTGGTGCAAATCTGACAACCTGAGTTTGAGCTGGAGATTCCACTGTGGAAGGTGGGACCTGACTCTGAAAAGTTGCTCTCTGGCCTCCACATAGACACACATGTACATGTGCACACACACACGTGCACACATGAACACACCGATAATAAATTAATTTAAAAGTAAAAGATAAGAGAATACATGTGGAACCTTAAAGCACTCCTTGCCTCTGTTTCTTCCTGTACGTACTATGTATGTGGCTAACATTTGTCATTGGAGTAGGTGACAACTCCCATGTGGTCACAAACTCCATCACCCTCTCAGCGGTTTATCACAGGCAGGCATAGCTCTTCCTCGCAGCGTGTCTAGATGAGATCATAGGAGAGTCTCCCAGGAACTATGCCGACCAAGCCAAAGGATGCTTCATTTTGACAGTCATGTCTGTGGTCACCAAGATGTGGAAAAGGAACATGGCATGTTCTTCACCAACTCTAGCATTTCTGCCTGGCAATAGCATGAGTCACTTCCTTTCCTAATTTGTTGGCTAAAGCAAGCACTAAGAGCAGGTCTGACTTCGAAGGAGGTAGGGAAGAGAGAGAATGTGTGTGACCACTTGCCACCATGCTTGCTTGTGTCCATGGTTACTTATTTAGCTTAAAAGGAGGTGCACATATTCTTACAGATAAGTCTTTTGAAAATACCATAGATCCTATGTGTGTCAGCACAGGGACCATTCTTTCTCTTGATTTTGTGTGTCTATAGAATTATCACGAATCTGCCTTAGCAGAATTCCTTGTCCATCCTTACATAACTTTGAGCCTCTGCATCATTTTCACACCCATGCAGCCCACTCAGTATTTCCTGCCTCTTATAAGATGAGAGCATTTACTCTAAAAGCCTTGTTAGGTCGGTCCTTGAACATCTCGCAGAAATGTTAAGCTGGTGTAGCTCTGAGCCTAGTGCTTGCACTGACATCCTCTGCCTTCTGTTCTGACACTTATTAGATGATTGCTTTAAAGCTATTTTTGAAGGAAGGACTTTAAAGCGGAGAAAGGATCAATCGCTGTTTAGCCGGCTAGACCTGCTTTGATATACAGTAACCAAAAGTCAGTCTCACCACACCACACAAGGGTTAGGTGAGCGGAGCCTGTGATCTCAGCTGAATTCTTAATACATGATCGGCTGTCTAGCATCCCCACACAGGGGATGTAATTCAGGTTGTAATAAAAGCCCGGTGCCCCCACTGCTGATGCTACACACAGCAGACTTACTCTATATCATCTATTGTAGTTTGGGGGATGAAAGAAAAAGTATTAGATTATGTCCTACCTGCCTTTCAGTGTCTACTTAATCAATCCATCACTCCAATTAGCATCTGGGTACACTAACGGGGCAACACCATGGGCTTTCCCTAGCCTTCCTCAGGAAGCAACTTCCGTAAGACTATTGTCGCCTGGCGGTGATGAAGTCATTATGCCCATTCCATGGTAAACGTGAGGCTGCTCTCAAAGGCCTTGGGACACGTCTGCCATTTCATTGTATTAGCCATCAACTGGAATCACGGAATACAGCCAAACAGGGGCTGAGGTAGCTTTGTGTGCGACCTTTGCTGAAGAAATGCTCACTGGCTGACAGAGTCCATAGATAACCTAGTTTTTCATCCCCCAGCCTCTTGAACAATAATGCACTTGCCACCTCAGCAGACATATTATAGAATCAATACTTAAATGGCCATTATTGCTGTTGGGCATTACAAAAAAAATGCATTCAAGGGTCAGAAGAAGCTCCTGGAGACTCACGCTGTCAACTAGCCTCATCCTTAGGGGGAGTAGCCTTAGGAAAGCAGGGCAGGGAAGACTGACGATCTTCGGAAGGTTTTGGGGTGGGGGCAGATTTCCTCCCTCCTCTACTAGGTTCCCAAGAAGAGGGCCCACCCTGGCTGAGGAATCCAAGCAGGTCCTTAGGGATCCAAATAAGTATTTCTCTCCTGCTTCGTCTCAGGGCTTTTCTCCAAACCCCGAATGTTATGAAGTACAGAAATGGGAGCTCTCTGTCCCCAGAACCATATGACAAACACGACTTGATCAAGAGGAAACTGGAGATGATGTGTGAGTGTTCGCGTGTGTGTTTAATAAATCAATCCTCTAATATTGAATATAAAAGAATCTGACCATCTCATTTAGTAGCAATGAACTGTACTGCCGAGAAAAACAGAAAGAAAGGACAGATAAGAAAATACCTTTCATTTAAACATCACTTATGGCTCGATTCTCAATGCTACATTCTTTGAATTTTATTTTGTTTTTTAATTTGGGAAAATATCCCTGTTGTTGACTTTTCCAGAGAGTTTAGTTTATTCTTATTTACTAGTCTGAATAATTAGTATAAGCCAGAGGTCTTTTTTTTTTTTTTTTGGACATGTTTTCCATGTTCCTCTATGAAAAACTT
The DNA here is from genome assembly GCF_014885135.2 of Alexandromys fortis. Lineage (NCBI taxonomy): Eukaryota > Metazoa > Chordata > Mammalia > Rodentia > Cricetidae > Alexandromys > Alexandromys fortis. The sequence continues at coordinate 1,629,991 of NW_026067911.1, forward strand.
CCAAACAAATACTACTGGGGTTTTGTACCTTACTCACTTCGGAAGACCACAGCTTGTGGTGGTGTGGAGTGAGGCCCCACAAGCTAAACACTGACAAAGGGCTCTCTTCGCAACTCCCTCAAACTCAAAAAAATCTTCAAGCTTGTGTGATTTGTAATCAGCTGCATCTGGGGTCAGAGATCAAAAATAAACGGTGGGCCACAACACGAAGAGCTTTTAAAAAATAATGTCACATTCTCTGATTCTCGGCATAGGAAATGGGCAGCTTGTTCAGGGCAAATCATTGTTTGAACTGAGGATTTTATTATTAATCTCTGAAAACTGCTGGATTGAGGGTCACGGCGAGGGTTGATTAGGTACAAGGAGCACAGAGTCTGCTCCGTCGATGCTATTGAAAGAAGCAAGTAATTTAGATTCAGAATTGGTCTTGGATTGAAGCTCACTCCATTACCGACCATTTTCAATTTCAGCCATACAATAAACAGCAAGCTTGGCGAGGAAATTAGTACATTTGGTAATGTATTGGAAGAGATGGGCGGGTCCTTGACAGGATGACACTTATCTCCAAAGCTTCAGCTAATGAAACCCTTGAGTGGTATCTACGTTTGACATATTTTGACATTTTTTGAAATCACATCCAGTGTTTTTTTTTCCCCCCACAATGTTCTTCTTTATGAGGGGGGAAATCCATCTATCTTTAAAATGAGCGCTGGAGAACCACAATATTACTGGGGGAAAAAATTAGCAAGAGGCTGCAAGTCTTGGACAACCAGAGGGGCAGGGACTTCCTCAAAATCGGCAAGAGCAACAGATTTCTAATATGAATTCTATTTGCACGGAGCTGCTGTATTTCCAGAGGCTTTGGGGCTCCACCAAAGCCTGTTTTATCACACTTCCTCTAAGAGTCCCTTCTACTGTAAAATATGATCTCATTAAAGTGACTATAATTCACATCCCTGGCAGAAAGAAAAATCAACCAATTTTGGGTAATTATTTCCTGAACAAAATAATTTTCTGTCTTGCCCCCCCCCCCATTTCCCTTTCTATGTGCAAAGAAACAGACTGTGTCTTCGTGAAGGAGGGACTTTTTAAAGGGGAAAAATCCAAGGGACAGAAAATGATGAAGACCACGAACCCCACCCCCCACCCCCAAACAGCTGAGGAAGAAAAATCGCAGGGAAACGAAGACCTGGTATCAATAGGAGAGCAGATAACAGCAGCATCGCTAAGAAGGGACAATGTGTGGCCTCAGACTGGTTCCCACTAGATCACAACCCGTATTCTCTCCCCTCAGCGTTCCTGGTAATGGGTAATTAAATGCTGTTTTATTGCCAAGTGGGCTAGAAAATGGAAAACCAGGAGGAAAGAAAGAGAGAGAGAGAGAGAGAGAGAGAGAGAGAGAGAAAGAAAGAAAAGAGAGAGAGAAAATGTTCCCCCAAACTGACCGAAAATTTAGGTTCACACATTCTGAGGAGTGTTTTTTGTTATTTACTTTGGAGTGTTTTTTTTTTTTCCCCTTCCTGAGTCTGGGTGAAATTATTATGCATTCAGATATTTTAAATCTCACTCGGCTCTATTGTTCCTGTGTGTTTTTCATCTAGGGCTGAGGGAACAATTGTAACAAAAATACAAAGCGTTTTCTAAATGGGGGGTTTCCTGAAGCCTGCGGGATGGGGGGTGCCCGCGGGGCGGGGGCATTGCAGTGGTGGGCCAGCCGGGTGGTCCTCCAGCAGTCGCTTCCCCACCACAAGGAACAGGTCACCTTGAGGTTGGGAAGGGGGAAAAGACTCAAGAAAGGGTGTGAGGGGGGCAAAGAAAGCTGAGAGAAGAAAGGCAGCTTTGTACAGGACAGATAGTCTCAAAGAATTCAAAACACACGGGGGACTTTTTTTTTTTAACTTCCACTCTGTAGGTGATTTCTTTAAACCCTCTATAAGACACCCACTCTTTCTTACTTTGATAATCCAAATTTAAGACCCCTAGATCCTAGAGTTAAGGAGAAGGGGATTAAGAAGAAAGTTCTGTATTAGCTTTGGGCCTTAACTGTTATCACAAACCGCTGTATTTGGCATTTTCCTGAATGCTGACTCTCTCCCTTCCTCCTTAAAATAACTTCCCATCAAGGAAGTAGAAAAAGAAGACAAGATCTCCTGAGTAAATTGGGAGCGTAGGGATCATGGGAGAGAGTAGGAAGGAAGCGGGGAGGAAGGGAGAAAAGTGGGGAAAATATATAGCTCAATAAAAACAATAAAAAAAAAACTAGAAAAAATCTTGCCATCATGATTAAGTACAGTGGACACCATAGAGCTCGCTGTGCAGGGGTCTGCTGGCTCAGGCCCTGGTGACTGAAGCTCTCCGCTCACCCTCCATAGGACACGTGAAGAAAATCAGTTGAGTGAAGTGGGTTCAGAGAACATCGCCTGATCTCAAAAACAATGTGATTCAGCTGGGTTTTTGTTTGGCTGGTTGGTTTTGTGTTTTACCCCTAAAGTTTCATTTTCTTTGCCAGGCTTGTCAATGTGAAACTAAAAGCTGTGAACAGAGCATAGGTAAAAGCAATTCAAAACAATATTAAGAGTAGTGCTGTCCCAGCTGTTTTAGCTTAAAAAAAAAAAAACTCACATGTGCCTTGCCACAGGAATCTTGGGGACTCTGTTTTCTTAGAAAAGATACTAACACTAAGAACACAACACGAATAGACAAGCTATAACATTCATGAGCATGTGTCCACAGCCCGGGTGCGCAGCTGAAATCAGAAACACAATGTGTAGGATACAACAATTGGAAAAGAAATGCACTTTAGGACAAAAATGACACAAATAAACTCCGAGGAACCTTGGATCTCCAAACCATGAGAGGATAAGGACACCTCAGACTTGAAGTGTGGAGATTCTAACCCTGACCAGAGAATTTCCTCTTTCCTACACAAAATATTACCCAGCAATAAAAACTAAGCATTCTTTCCTTGTCTAGCAAGACAAACCTCAAGTGGTTTGCTAATGAAAGAACTGTGCATACAGCCCGAATTGATTTCCCTGTCGCCCACTCAGCGAGCTTCACCCTAATTTCGTGTTCTGGTTGTTTCTTCACCAACAATTTAACCCCCAAAGCAGCCGTCATTTAGAGCAACTCTGGTACCAACGTCAAAGGACAAAGGAAACCTGGTTTAAAAGTGCTGCAGAAGCCATTCCCAATTGCAGCCTAACACAGTACAGCAAGAATGTGCGTGTGTTTGTGAGTTTGCATGGGCTCACTCCATAGGCTCTGCCAGGGCACAAGGTGCTTTCCATGTTATTAACAATGGATTTTGGGGGCGACATAAAAATAGATCCAAGGGGCAGAATAAATTTTAGTCCTAGACTATTTGGTGAAATTCTATGGTGAATTTCACTTTTATGTATGAAAATGCTGTGAAGGATTTTTCTAATGATTACCCAATGTATTCCCCAAATCAGAACATCTAAAATGCATTAGATTAAGATTACAAGGCCACTGTAGATCTTCTGAACATGCACCTATCTATAAAGTAACCATATACTGAATGTTTCTGTTTTCATTTTTTTATGAGCCATAAAGAAGTGAGCTGTTGAGAGCTATACTCTCCACCAAGTTATCAACTCGCTTAAGCCTCAGGTGCCTGAGGTGCGTGCAGAGAAAAAGAAGATTTGCTCAATCCCCATCAAACCACCCACAGGTTTACTCAGAAGATGAAGGCACAAATATGCAAACTTCATTATGTGTATTTTTCCCAAACAATATTCCACGTATGGCAAGTGGCCCAGGAATGACAGACACTCAAGCGTACAGATGTCCTGGTGAGTACTCGCAATCACTGACTCCCAGGACTTGGACCAGATAGGACGCTTTGCATCCTCTGTTGTCCCCTGGACCAAGAGCTTCTCTGACCTAGGCTGAGGGAATTGAGGAGTCCCCAAATGTTCACAGTTGGGAGTAGGAACAACGCTAGACTGACCACTCTCACCAGTTGGCACCACCAGCCCCTAGTCTGGTCTTACTGCAAGTGGAAAAAAATAGCATTCAAACACTATACTCTTAAAACGGCTGGCAACTCCCACACACCAACTTCGCCATGTCTTATTGGTCAAATCTGCTGTTGGCAGAGGAGCTGTATCGGGATCTGGGTGGAACTGCTAAGGATACGAGACGATGTCTAGATGTATGAACACTTCACAGGGTACCGACCAGGCAGAATCACAGTGAGAACAGTGAAATGATGAAAAGCCTCGCTTCCCACCTTCCTCACCATGATGCTTCCTTAACCTCCAGGAGAGTAAGAGCTTGAATAAGAAGTCCACTCACAGCATCACACCACAGACTCAGGATTTGGGGAGAGCTTTAACATCTAACCCAGACACTGTTCTCTTTCACTAAGGAAGGAAAAAAGAAACAGCCCACCCGTGAGCAAAGCATCTCTGAAATCTCACTCTGCACATGTTCTGGGCCTCTGTAGCAGGCAGGTGACACACCATTCATCAGGTGCATTCCGCCCTGAGGTGTCCTCCCAGTCCCTAGCACCTCTCTCTCAACTCCGGGACATGTCTTCCTTCTGCGATGGCCTGTATTTGGCAAGGTGCTTGAGACCTGATAGTCCTTCTGTTACCTCCTTTTCTATTTTATTAAGCGATTAGCTATATAGTTAATGGGGTCAGTGCAGATTTTCCATACAGGCACATGGCAGGCCTCATCTACCAAGCCCTTTTTTTCACCCATCCCAACCTCCGTGAATTTTTTATTTTTAGCTTGATATTATGTGTGTCTGTATGTGTGTGCGCACATATGCACATGTGTATACATGCCTTGTATGTGCACATGTGTATTTGTTGAACACACATGTACGTGTATGTAAGATATGTTTGTGCATGTGGCATGTGCACACACGTGTATGTTGCATGCGAACACACGTATCCTATAATATGTGTGTACTAGTACCTATGTCCACGAGCATGGGTGCAGTGACCAGGGCAGGGAATTCATTCTCTCTCTGCCTCATTCCTCTGAGACAGGGTCTCTCACTGAACCTGGAGCTAGGGTGGCTGCCAGCAAGTCCCACTGATACTTTTGTCATCTCCCACCACAGTACAGGAGTTACAGGTACATGCAACCATGCCTGGATTTTTAAGTGGGTACTGGAGATTTGAACTCAGGACCTCATGATAGCACTGCAAGTGTTCTTACTCACTGAGCCATTTCCCTAGCCTGAGTTCAAGATTTCCTCCATACTACATGTGCATCACTCTCTCCTAACTGCTGCATAGTGTAGAAATACATAGACATGGTCATTCATGGTCTTTTTATTTTCCTTTGTTTACATTTGACGTCACGCTTCCAAAACTCTTCCGTATGTATATATGGAAATATTTCGTAGAACCTAAGCAAGGGCGAGTTCTTAGAGTGCTCTCACATTTTCAAGTATAGCAATGCTGGCTTTGTTTCAGACAGCAATGGCACAACAGTGTCTCGGCAGGAAGACTGAGTGCACTCTCTGTCCCAGGCCTCAAGGCGAACTTGCTACTGTCAGACTAAGACGGTGGCAGAAGAGTGAGCTTCCCATGTGTGTTTGCAAGATACTCACCCGCTTTGCCTTGAAATACCTACATATCCTCTTGGGTCATTTTTCCATGAAATAATTTGTAACTTTATATTGGTTTTTAGAAAAAAAAAAAAGATTTTTGCAACCTTGGATCTTGGGCATTTTCTGCTTAATAGCTTTAAAAATTTGTCTTATATTAATCAGCAGATAAAAGCCATTTGATATTATTTTACTTAGGATTCCGTCATATTTCAGTGGGGTTTTTATTCTTTTATCAAACTTAAAAACTTGATTAAATGACAGTAATTCAGATTGTATTAATTTTTAGTATTTTTGGTTAAAAATACTGGTTTTGTATTGGTCACGTGTGGTTAAACAGAGTGATGAGTTTCTGCCTTTGAAATGGTTTATTAGATGAATAGAAACCTAATGTAATGAATCCACCAGTATTTTCTTTAGTGGTTCATGCATCTCATAACTCCACAAATCATCCTTACCTAAACAAAGGTCATGAAGATAATATCAAATTTCCTGGTGAGAAGTGTAATGTATTCTTTTATTTACAGAATTTATGTTTGTGTATGGTTGAAATATCAATTCATTTTCATCATCATTAACTTGAAAAAATCAACTGTGTATACATTTTTATTGTATTTCAGTATGTCTGTGTTTTTATATTAAAAGATAGAACTAAAAACATCAAGTTTCTAATCGTATAAAAACATACTCTGCCCACTTTTGCATGATTTTTTTCTCCTGGCAATATTGCCAGATTCTCCTGCTGATCAGAACACTGGCTTATTTTCAGAGTGCCATGTCACCTGCGAAGAGGGGCATGTGGCTTTCTCGCTTCCTAATCCTCCTTCCTTTTATTGATCTCTCTCTCTCTTTCACTGCCGGCAGCTTGATGGGAGTTTGCACGTGGGTTATTAGTCTCGAGATTCTGATGTTGAAGGAAGACTTGGACATTCTATCGTCGACAAGAATGCTCGCTGTAGCTTTTTCCTTTTTCTCTAAATCGTTAACACCAACATCCTACATTCTAGCATTCCCAGCTTAATGACAACTTTGCTTTCTTCTTATATCAATATACAAGTGAGGAGAATTTGCTGTTAAGAAGTTAGCATATTGTGGAGAGATTTTTATTGTTCTTCCTTTCAAAGTATTCCTAATATCAAATCTCTGCTGATTTCACGATGGGTGGTGAGGACAGTATCTTGTTTCCTAGTCTGCGGAATGTGTTTCCTTAAAGTTGGATGTTTCTCTCTGTGAGTTTATCAAATGGCACTTAGCAAACACCAGGGTTGCTTTCTTTCCTGCTGCATTTTAAAAGCTGTTTGCTGTTGACTTGGTTTATGCGTAGCCACAGGACTGTAGTCTATCAGTCTCTTTGAGTCCATTTTGATCTTTTAATTTTTTTTATGATTTAACCAAATTTTTAAATCTACTTCAATCCAGTTCTTGTAAGAGGGATCATGTCCACACTACGCCATGCTGTGCTCACACAAGAGTATTCGTGTCTATACTACAGCTGTATCTTCCTTTAACCCAATGTCTTAGCCGTAGCTTCATTTTGATTCTTCTTAACTAGTCTCCTAGATATATACTGAAATATTCATCTTCTCATAGCTTGACCTTTTTTCAGAATATACTAATTAGTTAAGCAATGGGTTTCACTATGAAATTTTAGTATATGCATATAACCCATCTCTATCATATTGAGAACCTCCTCCCGATCTTTTTACCTTTTCTTATATTGCATTATCTACTATTTATCTATCTATCTATCTATCTATCTATCTATCTATTTATTTATTTATTTGGTATGCTTGTGTTCATGTGTGCTTGCTCTCTCATGCATATATATACCCAGGACACGTGTGGAGGTCAGAGTACCTCCACCTCTTTCCACCACGTGGGTCCCAGGGTTCCAACTCAGATGTTCAGACATGGGGGCGGTTGTCTCTACTTGCTCATACCCCATCCCCATCTTTTTAAATGATAGGTTTTGACTTTGGTCCCTTTATGGTCTCATTTTTGAAATTACGCCGAGGCCGCTGGAACAGGCAGGGGTTCTAGGCAGCAGAGTTGCTGACGATGGCCAGATGACGGGACTAGAACTCCCGTCCTCGGGAAAGTGGCAAGGAACCTTAATTACCGCGCGCTGTCTCTCCAGCCCACAGCGTTTGTTTACACAGATCTGTAAAATGGCTAACACTTGTCACCAGACTTATTTTTCATGCTAGCATCCATTTTCTATATCACACATGGTGTCTGGGATCACCAAAGGCACAGTGGCGGCTTTGGAGGAGGGAGCAGCCATTGTTAAAGGGATGCTCCTTATCTCCTGCTTCGCCTTCCTCCCAGTTCTCTTTCACTCTTCCTCCTTCTCCCGCTCTCCTCCCTCCTCACATAAACACGAAGTGACTATTCTTTTTTAAAAATGATCTATTATTTTGTTTGTGACTGTTTGACTAGCATGACCACATGCATGCCTAAGACCTGAGGAGGTCAGAAGAGGGTGTTGGATATCCTGGAACTGCAGTTACTGGACAGCTGTCAGTTGACATGTGGGTGCTGGGAACTGAACCTTGGTCTTCTGGAAGGGCAGCAAGCAGCAAACGCTCTTAACTGCTGAGCCATCTCGCCAGCCCACAAACTACTTATTCTTTACAGCCTAAAACTAACAATATCCTTTTACTAGCCACAATTCAAGAAAAAACATCTGTAAATGGCTCAAAATGAAAAGTGAGTGCATTTATTATGTTATTCAGTTAAACAACAATAATACATTTTCATAACAACCAATAACTTATTAATTGACTAATAAGTACCCAACATTGTTGATATTGATAAGAATTTAAGGACAGAATAGAGTATGCTTTTATGTAAAATAAAAACAAGACGTGCAGACTCGGTGACATAATCAAGAGATGAAATCTAAGAATACACAAGACAGAACAAAGAACTAATACCATCAAGAATCGATCCTATGAAAGAAATGAATAATTTCCAAATATAGATAAAGAAATGGACACCTAAACCCAAAAGGCATTTAGACAGCCAAACAATCACAAACAGAGAAGAACTTTGTATGGTATGTTAGACTCTCTTCATCAAAACAGAAAAGAGAGAAATAATGTCAAAAGCTTTAAGGGAAAACTGCTAACTTACCCACAATGGCAGAAACATTAAAATAATATCAGGTCTCTATCATGAGCAATCAAAAAGCCACAAAAGCAGGGAATGCTCTATTTCAAGCCCGGAACACAAAGAACTGCCAACCAAGATTGCGATACCCATCAAAGCTATCTTTCGAAATTGGCAGGGAAATAAGGGCATTTAAAGACAGATACAAGCTAAGTTATGTCCACCAAGCCTGGATACCTAAAGGCCAGCTTTCCCAGAAGAGAAAAAAGACAGTGCCGATCACAAGGAGCATAGAAAAGAATACATTTCTTGAGGAGAGTAGATAAACAAAGACAAGCAAGGAATCCATCACCTCCAGTCGGCAAACCAGCAAACTCCACATATCAATAGAGGGGGAGAAAATGTTAATAAAAGTAGAAAATAGCAAACAAATATCACAGGGATTAGTAAAGGCCCCCCAATAATAACCTCAGTGTAAATGGTCTCATCTCTCCAATAAAGAGATGCAGACTGACTGAATAGATAAAAAGCCAGATCCAACGATCTGTTGTTTCCCAAAAACACATCTCACGGATAAAGACAGCCTCAGAGTAAGAGATAAAACACAGAAGTCCATCAATACAGTGAGCAGAAGCTGAAAACAAACTGGCTTAGCTATTTTGCTTGCTTCCCAGCTCTCTGTCTTGTTTTGCTGGGGATCGAAAGTAGGTCCTTGCACATGCACTCTCAAGCACCTCTTTTTTTAAGATAAGGTTTTCCTGTATCTCTTAGGCTGGCCTCGGCCCCTCTTCTCTCTGCCTCTGATGACCAAGTGCTCTGGTCACAAGACCGCAGCAGCACCACAGTCAGACTTGTGTCTGTTTGAGACAGTTCTTACAAGGTGATAGAGCATAGGTATCAGCCTGACAGAACGGACATCAAACAGAAATTAGAAGAGGAAAAACAAGCCACTATCTATCAAAAAGATAGCCATTGACTTTTAGCAGCTGATGGACTTTAGGAAAAAGACAGATTTCCTCAGGAGTGTGGCCATACTCTGGTGTGTGGCTGTACACCAATGAGCATGTGTGAAATTCTGACTGGACTCATGGATTATAAAGAAAAAAAAGTACATGAAGTTAGAGGGGGATGGAGGTTTGAAGAAGCTGAAGGTGAGGAGGTAAATATGATCAAGATAATTATATATTATATGAAAATTTTCCAAAGAATAAATAAAAGAGTTTAACAAGAACATATGACTATAGTAAATCGACAGGCAAAGACCAATAGGTTCTTTTTGTTTGTTTGTTTTTGTTTTTCAAGACAGGGTTTCTCTGTAGCGTTGGAATATATTCTGGAACTCGCTCTGTAGACCAGGCTGGCCTCAAACTCACAGAGATCCACCTGCTTCTGCCTCCTAAGTGCTGGGATTAAAGGTGTGTGTCACCACCATCTGGCTGACCAATGGGTTCTTAATGTCATAAAATAAACATTTCTGGGCATAAACGGTCATATACATTATGGTACAAAAATAATGGGTGATTTTAATGCCTATTTTCATCTTCAGATAGATTACACAAATTAAAAATCAGTGAAGAGACCAGACATAACTTAATAGAGTTAATAAAAATAGAGTTATCAATTATCTACAGAATTTTCCATCTAACAAATACAGAACACACATTATTCTCTGCAGGAATGGAATCTTCTCTAAAATAAACCACACACTAGCGCACAGAGGAGGTCAGTGAACAAACAGAAGTGAGATCATTTCCTATGTCTTCCCAGATCACAGTGGACTAAAGCTGGAAATCAACAGCCAGTGGGACCACCAAATAAAAAGCCCTTGGGGACGGAATAATACACTTTGAATGGCCAGCGAAGCCAGCGAAGAGATGAGAAGAACGCAGAATCAAATGAAAATGCAAGTGTGAGTTAGCAGAACCTCTGGGACACAACAGGGCCAGCTCGGAGGTGACCACTTGTAGCCATGAATGTTCGTCCTGGGCTAGAGCGACAGCTAGTGGTAAGAGCATGCCTGGTCCTTCATATGACCCAGGTTCAACTCCCAGCACCCACACAGCAACTCACAGCCACCTGGCATCCAATCCCATGGCTTCCCAACACTGTCCTGGTGTCCACGGCACAGCGTGCACAGACATACACATGCAGGCAAAACACATATAAAATAAAAAAAAAATTAAAAGCCAGAGATATCTAAAGTAAATAACTTAAGAATGCATCTCAAGAGCTTAGGAAAAAAAAAAAAAAACCAAGAACAGGCCAAACTCTAAAGTAGTGGACACCAAGAAATAAAGACCAGGGTAGAAAGGAATGAAGTGGAGACTAAAAGATCAACACAAGTCAAAGAGTAGGTTCATTGAAAAGACAGACAAGAATGATGGTGTGCTAGCCAAACTACCCAAAGGGTGAGAGGGAAGACAAGAGTTAACAGAACTGAAGGCAGAAGCGGGGGAGGGGGATGTTTACAGCTGATTCCAGCAGAACTAAAAGGATCACCAGGCAATGCTGCTGAAAGTAAGATGGCAAGGTTTATACCCGAGCAAGATGCTTGCTCTCGGGGTTCTCACTCCATACAGTGCTTAAGTAACATCCTAGCTGGAGCAGCATCCTAGCTGGAGCAGCATCCTAGCTGGAGCAGCATCCTCGCTGGAGCAGCATCCTAGCTGGAGCAGCATCCTCGCTGGAGCAGCATCCTAGCTGGAGCAGCATCCTAGATGGAGTTGAGCTGTTAAAAGAGCCTGGAGTCTGTTAAAGATCAGAAACCCCTTAGACCTGATAAACACTTCCAGGGAATTGGCAAGAGACACACTGAATGCACCCACACTGGGGCAGCCACTGTGGAAAGCAGCATGCAGGGTTCTCAAAACACTAAAACTGGAACTACCATGTGACCTTGCTCTACCACTCTTAGGGACACAGGGAGTCCAAACCAGCACTCCCGAGACTTAACCACCAGTGTTTATGGTTGCCATAGTCACAATAGCTAAGAAACAGAGCCAGCCTAGACATCTGCCAGTAGAGGAACCGATAAAGAAAATGCAAGTGTGTAAACAATGAAGCTTCTTTCAGCCATAAAGAAAAATGAAATCATGACATCCTCAGAGAAATGGGTGGAGCTGCAGCAGACATGAACCCTGCATTTAGTTACCCTCACTCAGCTTCACTGACATACAGGAATAACTGGCACCAGCCAGCTGAACACTGTGGGGACCAGATGCTTGCAGGACTAGTCTAGATGCAGGGGTGGGCCAATCAGACGAACAGAGAAAGCACTTTTGGGGAGCAGGGTAGTAAGTGGGGGGTGTCAGCGAGTCAGAAACAAACTCGAGGTCTGGAGCATATTCTGAGGATCACACGCAACAGCAAACCTGCGGGAAACTGTTTGGCATCAGAAGGCAGTAGACCGACAGCTGGTCAAGTTGCCAAGAATGTGGCTCAGATACAGAGGTCAGGGACATTTCAGCTTGGGGAGACAGCTCAATAGCAAGGTGCCCACTGTGCATGCATAAGGCCTCATAGCCACGAATGGGCCTCATAGCCACGAATGAGCCCCATAGCCACGAACAGGCCCCATAGCCACAAATGGGCCCCATAGCCACGAATGGGCCCCATAGCCACGAATGGGCCTCATAGCCATGAAAGGGTCTCATAGACACCAATGGGTCTCATAGACACCAATGGCCTCATAGCCATGAATGGGCTTCATAGTCACGAATAGGCCTCATAGCCACAAATGGGTCTCATAGACACGAAAGGGCCTCATAGCCATGAATAGGCCTCATAGCCACAAATGGGTCTCATAGACACGAATGGGCTTCATAGCCATGACTGGGCCTCATAGCCACGAATGAGTCTCATAGACACGAATGGGTCTCATAGACATGAATGGGCCTCATAGCCAGGAATGGGTCTCATAGACACGACTGGGCCTGAAGCCACAATTGGGCCTCTTAGCCACAACTGGGCCTCGAGGTGGGAAGGAGAGCATTAACATGTAGAAGAAACTTGAAGCTTCCTATTAAAGCCTGGAGGAATGAGTGGTGGAGGCCAGAGGAGTATTTTCAGATTGCAGTCTTTAAAATACCAACCAAGCAAACTCCCCCAAGGAGGCCCCTGAGCAACCCCAGAACAAAGGAAAGATCTGGTTTCTTAGAACCTTTCAGAAGTGACAGGAAGTTTCACATCACATGATTTTGTTCAAGACAATGTATGTGACAATGACCATGGAGGAGTCAGGTACTGGGTAGGGTCATAAATGAGGAGTTGATGTTGGGACACATCAAAGACAGTTCCTTAACTGTCCCTGGGAGAGTTTCAGGGGTGTTTGACCTGATTCAGGATATGGAAATCTAGCCTAAAGGCACAGACACATGTTCTAGTAGTTTCTATCCTAGAACCAGCAAGACATCTCAGCTACCTTATGGGAATCTGCTGAAAGCCTTGAAGGGGAGAAAAAAAAAATAGGGTGAACTAGATACCAGTCCTAAACTCATTCTATTGCTGAAGTTCATCAGATGCCAGAAGCTAACTTAGAATCTTCCAGAAGGTGCCTGTAAGAAGTGTTACCCCACACTACCCTGAGATAGGGAGCAGTGTGGGCATGCATGCATATACAGATAGCAGATTTTTGACCATCAAACACACTCTGTCACCGTAGGCCCCAAATGTGTTTCAAGATAAAATGTATTCTCTTAACACAAAGAAACATGGTCTTATTTGTTTCTTTGTTTATTAAGAAGGTTTCATTAAGTAGGCCTGGTGGTCCCAGAGATCACTATGAAGACCAGGTTGGTCTTGAACTCACAGAAATTCACCTGCTGCCTGCCTCCCCTGCTAGGATGACTTTCTCATCTCTAAGCTGCCCTTTACTTAATATGTTTATATTCCGAAACTCTCAGACACAGTAGAATGTCATCCGAGACGTCTCTAGCTATAATCAGCACACACAGTGGGGCAAGGAGACTGTGTTGTTGGCCTGGGGCTTCTTGTCCTGCTGTCTCAGCAGCAGATGTCTGTCCTCTAAAGGTATGACTGCGCAGTGTGCTTGCAGAAACCCGTGGGAGGTCCATTATCGTCCTAACATGGGGGTCCTTTTCACAGGGATGCAAGAACTGTCAGGGAACCTGCCCACGCCTCCCCTGCATCTGCCTCTGCCTCCTTCCGCCTCCCTCTGCCTCTGCCACCCCTCGTGTGTGTGTGTGTGTGTGTGTGTGTGTGTGTGTGTACCTCCCTTCTCTGCTTTCTAGATCTTTTATTTTGTTTGTTTCTCTCCTCACACTTTCTATCAACAGCCATTCTGTTTTTAAAGGCTTGTTGTGTATATTTATTACACACAGCACCACGTAACACAGGGGTATTTCCACACAAGCGTGTACTCTATGTTGTTTCTCTTCCTCCATCTGCTTCACACCCCTCTTTCTCTCCTCCCCCTCCTGTTGGTCCCCTCTGTTTCCCAAACTGTTTGGGGTTTACTTTCACATAAACACACATGGTTTACACCTGTCTTCTTCACCCCTTTTCTCTCTTCTTGTTCCCACTCTGATCTCACTCAGAGTTTTATTCTACACAGAACACACTGTTGTATCATGGGAGCTACCTGCAGCAACAGCTTTCAATTCTATTTTTCTTACCTGCACTTGTGGGACTCACATAAAAATATAGTAGCAGAACACTCAGAATATTGTGCGTGCACGCACACACACACATATACACACACCATTCAAACTTCTAAGTCACAAGCTCACTCTAGACAAACTTCTTTCACTTTTGATCTGCTCTCCCCAGATTAGCTCAGCCGTGACCCATGAAACCACTCTGAGCAGGCCAGCTCAGGAAGTCATCAAGATTTCATCTCCGTCCCTTGGAGAAAATCAGAGAGCACGTGAAGGGCCAGAGGGCCAGGCTATGTCAGGATTCGCCGCAACAGTGTCTCCCAAGGAGGCATGAGGTGATAATGTTACCTTGGTTCTTTATTCTTTTGTGAATTTCCTTTTGGATCTATCAAACGAGGTACTGAGATGAGCCCTCTGCTTCCCAGAGGCTCACAAATGGAAAGGTGGGGGCCATAATCACCCCAGGATAAAGGAGGTAAGAGCCAGCAGGGACAGATAAGCAGGAATGCACGCCTGTGCTTAGCTGTCTCCCTGGATGCTACACACAGTTACAGTGCATACACAGGTCCCAGCTGGGCTTTGGGCCAGGTGACACCATCACAGTGTCCTCCTTGTTCCAGCCAGTGGGGGACAAAAGGCTCCAAGCCCATATTTCTGAGAAACAAAGCCACGGTGCTGAGAGCAGTCAAGATCATTCCTCTGATACCTGCGTCTGGGTGGCAGCAGGTGAAGACAGACCGTAAGCTGTAGATCTGAAGACAGTGAAATGTGTGCCTGTCTAAAAGAGGACAGGTTTGCCAAGGGGCTGCCCAGAGCACAGGGGTGTGTGTGTGTGTGTGTGTGTACACATGTGCACATACACCCTGGTGGGCACACACATGGAGGTTGAAGGACAACTTGTGGGGGTCGACTCTCTGGGATTACACTCATCTCATCAGACTTGGTGGCAAGTTTTTGTTTTTGTTTTGTTTGACCTACTAAGGCGCTGCTGGCCCACCATAAAGGATTTTGGAGCTCGCTACATGCTCAGGTTCTCCTGAAGTATGGCATGCTGTCCATCCCCTCCCATTGACACATTACTACATAATGCTGATACCTTAACCGCACAGCCTTTCACGGTCTTAATGCATCTCCAAGTCCTTTCCATGAGGAATGCAGGGTGCATCTGTATCAGTGACTTCCCACGAGAAATGCGGGGTGCATCTGTATCAGTGACTTCCCATGAGGAATGCGGGCTGCATCTGTATCAGTGACTTCCCATGAGGAATGCGGGGTGCACCTGTATTAGTGACTTCCCATGAGGAATGCGGGGTGCACCTGTATCAGTGACTTCCCATGAGGAATGCGGGGTGCACCTGTATTAGTGACTTTCCATGAAAAATGTGGAGTGTATCTGTATTAGTTACTTTTTTCTTCTGTGACAAAATGTTTAAGAGCCAGCAACCCGAGGAAGGAAGGGCTTATTTGTCTCAGAGTTAAGATGGGAGCTATCTCCTAAAGCAGGTAGGGTAGTAGGAACATGGGGCAGATCATACTGTGTCCTCGGTCAGCAAGCGGAGGGTAGAGAGGGAGAAGTAGGTCTGGGCTGCAATTTCAAACTCACAGATTTCCAAATTCCACCCCCACCTAGGAACCAGGTGTTCAAGCCAAGAGTCTGCCAAGCCAACTCCCAGCCAAACCATTACAGTCTTTTAGAACGAGTATATGGGGAGAAAGACGTGAAGTTATGTCAAAAAGAAAATCTACCCAAACACTTGATACTAAAGTAAAAATTTAAAAACAACATAAGAATCACATACAGAGACATAGCTAAGACTTGCAACACTCAATTTACTTCAAAATTAACGTGGAAGACTACAACAGGCCTTGCATAAGCCACAGGTTCCATCTGTAGCCCCTACCTGCTACCTTGCAGAGAAGACAGGGACTAAGGCGAGTGGATATCACCTGAAGAGTCAACGTGGAACCTTCTAGAGTTGTGGAGGAGAAAGGAGCAGGCTGGTCATGGCATTCCTGGCCTCCACTGTGAAAACGGGCTGTGGTCTAAAGCATGCCTTGGACAATGGCAGGGTGAGCCCTGGGTCAGGAGTTCGGGAAAATCTAAGAGTCTCAGAATGTCTTCTACCAGCCCCTATCAACCACCTCAAGCCCCAGAAGCTCAGACAAGCAAATGTCCACCAACTCTCAGTTTAGAGTTTGGAGAGAAGGAAATAATTCTGGAATCTAGTGTCAAGAAAAGACGGCAGAATTAAGCTATGTGGATGGCGAGGAAGTAAAGATCTGAACCGAAATATTCAGCACATGCATGGGCAAAAGGAAGCCAGGAAGGCGGCGATACAAGCAAGATACACAAACACACCACATAAAGACCGAGCTAGGAAGAAAGAATGTCAGCAGAGCCCACCGTGCCTAACATAGATGAAACACAGGAGAGACCCATGAGTTGGGCATTAAAGGAGAGCCGCATAAAGACATATAGTTTTTCTCTTAAAGCCAATTATAAGGGGTGAGGGAGGACGGAAGAGTGACTGAAGTCGCTGCAGAAATCCAAACGACACTGCCACCGAAACAAGAGCACAGCCAGCAGTCCAGCCGCTGTCTGCAGGTATTCTCCTTGTCAAGCTACTTCCTCCGCACCCCCAAATGCTCAGATCTGAATTAGCGTCTTCAGAGAGACCCACGTGACTGCTCGGTCTCTGCTGTGTCTTCTCACCCACATGTGACTGCTCAGTCTCTGTGTCTTCTCACCACTGTCTCAGACAGTAGTCAATGCTCCCCATTCATGCCCTGAACTCATCTGTGGACGCACTTGCTTTGTCTCCCTAACAGGCTGTGAGCTACTTGAAGGGAGGGACTTGTGTGTCCCTTGTCCTACTGGGCGTCTCCCAGCGCTCCTGTTCTCCACACACAGCACGTGTTCTATGAATATCTGCCGACTGAACAAATGAGCAAACACACACACTTGGTCTGAAGATGATAACCATGAACTGCCTTTGGATTGGAAATGAATGGAGGGTTCAAGTCAGCGGTGTTCAGAGGAATTCTGCCAGGTGGCAGGATCACGTGGTAACTTCCTTGATGGATGGATTGGCCAATAACTTCATAGTGTATTGAGCTACGTGAGGAAGTAGGAGCTTTAGGAATGAGGCTTAGTTTGGGGAAGTGGGTCACTGTAGGAAGTGGGAGACATGTCTTTTAAGGGGTATTAAGCCCTCAAGTGAGCTCTCTTCTGTCTGTCTGTCTTGTTCCACATTTCCTGGCTGTCGTGAGGTGAGCAACTACCAACTTGGGCCTCCCTCACCAAAATCCCAGAGCCACAGCCAAGCCATGGCAGAGTGAAGCCCATGACTCTGAGAACCTGAATAACCCTGCCCTGTTAAGCTGACCTCCCTCAGGCATTTGGTCACAGCAGTGGAAAGCAACATGTTTAAGGGGCTGTGAAAGTTCAGAGACTTAACGAGGGCCCAGAGCTCAAGGCGACACCACGACACAGAGAGAAACAGGGAAGCCTGAGTTTTAAGGATAGCTCAAACCTCTTAAAAGTTCTTTCCTATTGGCAGCAAGCTGAGTAAAAAGCAAGGTCTTACAAGATGCCTCCTGTAAGTAGAGCCAACTGGTAGAGAGGGAAGGAGAAGCTCAGAGGGAAGGAGAAGCTCTCTCATCCGTATGTTTGGCTTTGAAGTGCACTCCTGAGGTAAAGGGTAGTAACCATGGCTTGGGAAGAATGCATTGCTTGCACACAGGGACAGCAATTGTAGATTTAGCTCAAAGGCACACAAGTCAGATTGACCGTCCCTTGACATACAGCTTGCAGACTTGAAGCAAGTTGATCTAGCAAAGCAAGAACTGCTGTAATTCCAGAGAAGACACCATTCACAGTGCCAAGAGAGCCCTCCCTAATGCAGACTCACTGGCAGGGAAGATTTTCCGACCCTGTAGATTCAATCCACGGGAGGCTGGGGTGATGGCTTAGTCGGTAAAGTGCTTGCTTTGGAATAGTAAGGACCTGAGTTCAGTCCCCATAACCCACATTTTAAAAGGTGGACATGGAAGCCTATGCTTGTAATCCCAGTAATCTGCCTGGCGTGGCCCTGAGCTGAGGCTACAGACATGTGCCATCATGTCTATGTTCTGTGCAGTGAGGGGAAGTGAGCTTGGCTGTCATGGTTACACACTAGGCAGTTTCTCCACTGAGTATCTGTGCAGTCTCATAGGATGGGGAGCAAAGGACCGAAAATGTTTGAAGGAGGAAGATAAAACTGTTACTCGTAATTAATATTTGAGCGTTTACCATGTACTAGGGAGGTGGAGCACCATCAGATTCAGAGACACCATCAGACACCATCAGACATGGAGGCACCATCAGACACAGAGACACCATTAGATACAGAGACACCTTTGGATACAGAGACATCATCAGACATGGAGACACCATCAGACACGGAGACATCATCAGACACGGAGACACCATTAGATACAGAGACACCTTTGGATACAGGGATACCATCAGACATGACACTCTCAGATAGGAGACACCATTGAATATGGAGACACCACTAGATGTGGTACATGGAGGACTTAAATGTCTGAAGTCATACAGAAATGCATCCTAGTACAGTCAGGATAAATACAGCAAAAGGTACTCAGCTCTTAAGGGCAGAGAGGCAAAATTGTGACACCCGACACCTGGGCACAAAGAACAGAGGGCATTTGCATAAAGAGAAGGGGGCTGGGTCAAGCACTCAACAGGTCTCTGGGTCCATTCAGGAGACATGCTGGCCAGGAGAGGTAGGAGTCTGTTCTGTCGTACCACACCAGTTATTTTTCAGTAAACTTCTCCTTCACAAGTAGGAAGAGTACAACATCCTGAATAATGATAAAAATACAGTATAGTGAATCCGTGAACTAGGAACATAGTCATTTATCAATCATTATCATTATCAAGCATTATACACTGCACATAATTATATGTGCTTGACTTCTCCATGACGGGATTCTCAGTATGTCTGTTTACACTATCACAACAAACAAGTGAGCCGTGCATTGTACTGCCACACAGCCGCAGCATCACGGGACATGAGGTGCTTCGCATCTCCCTTATCATCATATATGACCACTGCCACATGGGAGGTCCCCGGTGGACCAAGCTCTCTCTGCTCTTCCGCCTTCCCATCCCAGAAGTTGAGCAGGCACCCCTTCTCTGCCGTACTCCTCACAGTGAACGATAGTAGATGTAGCCTAAACTTCTGTTTACCCCATCCGTTCCTTGAGGCTTGACCCAGGCCCTCCTTATTTCCTTCAGAAATGTTAGATATTCTTAAGCAATCTTCTTCTCTGCAATCTCCTCACCAGGCAGGCCCAGCATGTGCCTCCAAACTCAAAGCCAACTCATCTAACCATGGTACATGGAGGTTCTTCCACTTCCACACACGGAAATCTTTTCCCTGCTTCTCACACTGAGCCAACAGTTCTTCACTTCAACTACAAATTAGTCAACTGGGGAAAATTTTAAACCTCAATACAGGCCACACTCTGTACTCATGACATCAAATCTCTGGGTGCGAGAGCGATAGGATATGGGTACTTTGAAGACACCTCATTCCCAACCCCAGTGACACGGAGCAAGAAAAGCAGAGTCAGTGTGTTACACGACAACAGACACCATGCTGTTAGTCCATCAAAATAGCCCTTCAAGTGCCTCAGATTCAGAGAACTAGAAACCGATGGTGACCTGTGGCTCTGGCTGCTGAAACCACAGCCTCATCAGAGCACTGTGAGCAATGCAACAGCCCTGCTCCACCTCGAGATGCCCTGGTGAGGGGTGTGCCCCAGTCTGAGGAGCTGTTCTTTCGCCAAGATCCTAGGGCTCCTATAGGAATTAAACATCAAACAAATGCTTTGAAGTTAAAAGCTCATGCACTAAAACCCAGGAGACAGAACATCTTTTCTAACTCTGATGTCTTCATATCAAGAGGGACTGTTGCTCACACCATGGCCGATTTTTAAAATGCAGCATGTTTAGCAGAGGGGGTAAGATGGTGGTATAGTGGGTTCTCATGGAACAGATATCCAAGACCTAGTTTGACCTAATTTCACAGCTGCATAAATGGTGTAGTTCCTTCACCTGCTCCATTGTCGGTGATAATAAAACTACAGGTCTTTGTAACTGTTGTTTGTATCAAAGAGGGTAGAGTCTATGAAGAAAAGGGCTTCAGACTGTCCACAGACGCTGAAACATTGACTGCACACTGGCCCGGCTCTCTGAAGTAAGGTACTCTACTCAAAGAACACCATGGTTCCCATGGAAATAGCACCATAGCATAGAGACTGCTTCCATTTATCAGTGACTATCAATAGCCAAAGCTCTGCTCTCACAGAATGGTTAAGAACTAGCAACCAGGCTCAGAGAACTCATCCAGACCCTGTTGAGAGCCCAAGAGAGTTGTCAAGACAGGAAGGTGATGGATAAAAGCCCATCATTTATTATTCTAAGTATTCTAGACTCTGCAGTGGACTTGATTTTCATCATCAGAACATTTTACAATTCCTCATCTGCCTGTTTCTGTTCCCCACCCCAACATGTGAACTCAACTACCATAACCCAACTTGTGGACTCAAACACCCCACCCCAACATATGAACTCAAATACCCAACTCCAACATGTGTACTCAACAAGCCCACCCCAACATGTAAACTCAATCAGCCCACCCCAGCATGTGTACTTAACCAGCCCACCCCAAAATGTGAACTCAACCAGCCCACCCCAACATGTGAACTCAAATACCCTACACCAACATGTGTACTCAACCAGCCCACCCCAACATGTGTACTCAACCAGCCCACCCCAACATGTGAACTCAAGTAGCCCACCCCAACATGTGCACACAACTAGCCTACCTAGACATGTGGACTCAATCACCCCATCCCAACATGTTTAATAAATTACAGTCTGCATATTGATGCCCCATAGTCAGGACTGATTAACTCAAACCATGTCAAATAATTGAATTTAGAAGAAAATGTTGTTTTTCTATAAGATGTATTTTATTCTGCCAGATAATGATAGTTATCCAATCATATACTTCTGCCAACATTCCAGATGTGTTGAGGACTGAGAGGATGAATAGGACAATATTGCGATACTGTAAAATGCAGGCACATTCTATGGAGTCCTATGGTGTTCGAAGACGCTATGCTATCTTAACTATGATACCAGTGAGGGGGAAATTAAAGAAAAACATTTGCACGTTTTTACATGTTATCATTAAAGGTATCTGAGTAAAAGCCCAACAAAATAATGAAAGGATGATTTAAACTCAGATCAATGTGGACACAAAGATAAGTGATTACTGAAACATACAACTTGACTTAGAAAAAGAGACGAACCAAGAACAGAAAGGAAAACAGAGAGGCAAAAAAAAAGAAGAAAAAACCCAACAGATGAATTCTGAA
Organism: Alexandromys fortis; assembly: GCF_014885135.2. Taxonomy (NCBI): domain Eukaryota; kingdom Metazoa; phylum Chordata; class Mammalia; order Rodentia; family Cricetidae; genus Alexandromys; species Alexandromys fortis. The sequence goes on from NW_026067911.1 coordinate 1,651,759, forward strand.
ACCTTTACTGGCTTTGAATATTTAAAATGCCAACAAATTCTAAAACCCTCATCAGTCATATAAAATGGCCTATAAATTCTAAAACAACCACATTTGTAATTAGAGAAACTTAGATAAAATGGGATATATTTTTTAAGAAGTCTTTTAAATTATGGTTGGGAATTTGAAGGAAAACAACATAGGACTGGCTGAGCAGGGAAGGCCTAATAACTGATCTCAGGGCCCAGAAGCCATGTCAGCGGGAGGAGACAGACGGCCCAACACTCATGCCATCCACCACAATAATAATAAATACATTTTTACAAACATGGAAAAAACGGGTGAACCAACACCAAATGCTCCTCATAAACCATAAAGATTCCGGTTCTCAACCAGAACCTGCTCTTGTTTTTCGCAGTTTGAATAACTTATACTTACTCTAAAAACAGGGTCTTCTTTAAAGTTTTACCTTTTAGTGATATAGAATTATATACCATATCATTTTAATTTTTAAAATATTTTTCACAATTATCATCTCTTTTTTCCCAATGATACATCTACTTGTGTCTTATCATTTCTTTCTCCCAATCCATACAGACTAAAGTTTGTTTAATTTGTTGGCCTATTGAAAAGACAGACTCCAGGATTTAAATACCATCATTTTCTGCTTCTTATTTCAATAGTTCCTGCTTTGTTGTTCATTAATATCTTTGTCTATTTCATGCTTGTTTGGATGTTTTTAGCCATTTAATGAGATGGAAATGCTAATTACCTCGACTGGATTCACACAGTGAATACACATATCAAATTACCCCAGTGCACCTAATAAACATGTACAATAACGTTCTGAATAAAAATAAAATTCTTCGTGTAAGTGCTGAGCTTATTATTTCTCCCATCCTTAAAAATAACATTACCTAAATTTATAAATTTTCCTGTGTAAGTTAATAACTATAACCTGTACATTTTGGTACATATTGATTTAATAATCACTTAGGCTTTTGAGTTCTTTGACAGCCGTTCTTCAACAATGCTTCATATCTTGAGATTTGATTATGTTTTAAAATTCTAGTTTCGTTGCACCATTGTCAAGGAAGAACAGTGATGTGTTTCGGCTTTGAGCTTCCTTGTAATATAAGACATGGGTGATGTTCATACCTTCCCTTTGTGCATGTGCATGAGCATACACATGTTCATGTTCACATGTGTGCAGAGCATGTATGTGTGTATATGTTGATGCTGGATAGTTGAGGAGCATGACTTACTGAGACAGGCTCTCTCTCCGGAAAGACTCCTCTGGTTTCCACTTGGATGGGAAGCAGGATGCCATGGCAGCCCAGTTTTATCCATGAGTTCTGGGGATGCAAATTCTGGCCCTCAGGCTAGTCTGACAAGTACTGTATCCAGTGAGACACATCCCCCCCCCCCAGCTTTCTTTAGTATTAGCTCTTAAGGTAGGTGAAGTCATCCCCATGTTTCACATGTTTCAGCTGAGCCACCGTTTACAATGCTCAGTGCCACTGTGGTTTAGTTTCACCAGTCTCAAAGGTATACCAAAACCCACATGACTAGTTTTAAAATCTGGAACTTCAAGCTTATTAATTTATGCATTCAATTTATATAAGAAGTTGCCCATGCGGTAATGGAGGTTCTAGCTGTTTTATGGGGTGAGCGTGTTAACAATGTGAAATAACTGGCTTTTTGTTTTGACTCTGTAATTGTCATTCACATTTTTGCATTTTGTATATTTTTGTTTTCTCATCCCATTGCTTTATTCTTTCTTCATTGTTCTATTTTAGGCGTGTGTCGAATAAATAGTCAGTAGCTCAATTGTTTTTTGAGGCTCAATCTGAAAGATCTGACATTCAGTTCATCAGGTTTATTGTAATCAGTATTAACATTCGTGCTAGCACTACTAGTAATGAAATCATTCATAACCTTAGATATCAAATGCCTCGGTACATCACACAGATGGGCAGGCGTGGGTTCTGCACTGAATAAGCCAAACATGCTCCTTTTCCATTCAGGGATGTTTCCTTTTGGAAGCTGAGAAGAATCAAGAGCAAAGCAGCCAGGAAATACTTTGGCCATAGTCATGATATAGGGTCCACTCTGCATGGTGAGCAAGCTCCAGCTCTTTGATGAGAAAGGTTGGTGGTTTAAAGATTAGCAATGGCCCTCCACACACGACTGTCAGAACATCCTCCCGTGCAGTGCAAGGGCCCCGCGGTGAGAAACCTAGGAAGCTGAAGACAGCATGCGCTGGGAGAATGCATGCAGGGAGGTGCTCGGTGTCCATTGAATAGCTGTGGGGATGAGCTCACTGGTGGCTGTTTCACTTCTGTTTTTGTCCTTGCTGATGTGTGAAGTTTTCGGTACTGTCTGCTCCCTTGTAGAACTAGTGCAGTGTCCACCCCTCGCCCCCACTCTGGACCTTGAGAGTTTTTCTACTATCAACCACTTGATCAAACTCAAAATACTCACTTAGAGCCTGGAATTCTACCAAGTGTAACATTTGCCGAAAGAAAGGGGTGCCTTCTGATCATTGTTTGTATTTTGGCATTGCCTAATTTGTTACTTAGCGAATTTTTTTGGTCAGATTTTCCTCCATAAAAGATGGTCATGTCTTAGTGAATACTACCCTTTATGATGAAGGGGTGGGGGCAGCAAATGACTACAAGTCCATGTGGGTGTCGGGAAAGCTCCCATGGGGAGTAATTACCTCGTTATTCACCGTGCCCCAAAAGCTGCGGTTCAAGCACTGCATGCAATTTTTGGCTCTTTTATATAAAAAAGATTGCCAATTTGGAGAGAATCCAGAGAGTCCCACCAAGGACATGCAGCACAAGAGTTCAAGAGAAGGGGTGCGAACTGCCAAGAGTTCTAGAGAAGGGGTGCAAACTGCCAAGAGTTCTAGAGAAGGGGTGTGAACTGCCAAGAGTTCAAGAGAAGGGGTGCGAACTGCCAAGAGTTCTAGAGAAGGGGTGCAAACTGCCAAGAGTTCTAGAGAAGGGGTGCGAACTGCCAAGAGTTCAAGAGAAGGGGTGCGAACTGCCAAGAGTTCAGAAAGCCGTGCAGAGACTACAAGCCACGGGCAGAGAAAGCTCCAAAGCTGAGGACTTTTTTCTTCTGTGTCCAGACAGCATAGCATAGACAGAACTTATGCTTAAGAACTGTGCATTCCATCTGAGAGCGTAGCAGAAGTGGGCAAAACAGCAGAGACCACTGGAGGATCCAGGATGTCATGGTCCTAAATACCTCAGGCAACGATGCCTGAAGCCAACGAACATCTCAGCAAATCTCTGTGCAAGCCCTGGCGATACATGAATTGGCGCAAGTGAGTAGAGTTTCAATTATTTTAAAGAGTTCACGGCATGGCACATGCAGGCCATCCCAGCTACTCAGAAGGCTGAGGTAGGAAGACCTTAAGTTGAAGGCTTGCCCACAGAGCAAAGTCAAGGCCACCCAGACCACATCTCAAAATATAAAGTCTAAAAAGCACCGAGGCTATAGGTCGGTGGCAAAGCTCTTGCCTTTCAGATGGAGGTTGTGAGGTCAATCCCCAATTTCAAAAGAACTAGAGAAACAACAACCAAAACAAAACCAGCTCTAGGGTCCTTTTACCATATATAAGAGAGGGGATGACTCAGATGTACCCCAGGAGAGAGCTGTGGTCTTGGAGGAGAAGCACGCAGAGCAAAAGCAAGCTGAAGAGGCTGGGGGAGGCCGAAGGCTGCGCGGCAGAGTGCTGTCTCAAGTCCTGACTTTACTCAGCGTGAAGAGTCCTGCCTTGAGCTTCAGCTTAGAGATCTGACTGAGCCAAAGAGCAGGCTAGCGAGAAACAACCTCTCTCCGTCCTAATACAGTCGACATCAGCAATGGGGAAAACATCTGTCCTCGGGCGATATCGAGACCCTAGAAAACGTCAGCGTGAACAAGAAGCCCTCCGTCTCCACCTGGAGTCCACACCTGGTTACGGTCGCGGGCCTCTTTTAAGTGTAAAATGTGTACCTAATTGATTATGAGAAAACAAACCATATTCGTCTGACTAGGCCCCTAGGTGTGGCATGACCAGGCCTTCAACTTCCCTTCCAGCCTTCTGTTCACTCTTTATCCCAACCATCTTTCTATGATTTCCACCTCCAAGTTCCCCTCGGGCACTGGGAGCCCCCACTGTCTTCAGCATAGCCTTGTGTCCTTGTACAACTGTACCCATGACCTCGCTAGGGTCCCAGTGTCCCCCAGTCCTTCTGCCCATGTCCAATACAAGGCATCTAACCTCACCTCCCCTCTCCTCTGAAGTCTTGTCTGCATAAGCCAGGCCTGAGCGCACTGTTTATGAAGTGCGTCTCTTACCTTTCAGTTCATAAATTTACAAAAGCCTTTGCTAGATTTCAGTCACTGCTGTATTTCTCCCCTGCCCAAGGAAATACCAAGGACAAAGCAGCTAGTTTGTTATTCTTTTCTTCTGTTGCTCTGTCAAAAACCATGGCTCAAAGCAAAGGAAGAGGAAAGGGTTTGCTCCGTATTACAGTCCGTCATTGAGAGAACGCATGGCGGGAACCCAAGCAGAAACTGGAGCAGAAACAATGGACGGACCCTGCTTACTGGCTTGCTCACTAGCTTTTCCTAGACACTAGGCCCACCAGCCTAGAGATGAAGCCTCCCTCAGTTGGCTGAGCCCTCCCACGTCCGACTGAGACAATTCTTCCGCTGAGGTTCCCTCTTCTCAGGTCACACAGAGCTGACAAGAAAACCTGGACAGCATGAAAGGCAGTGATTGTCAGAAGTGACAGGAGAGAGTAGCCATCAATCAGGAAATGGCAACATCGACAAAACTTGCGGGTTAAGAAACTATTACTGGTGTAAGTCCTTGTTTATGCTACTTGAGGAAAATAATAACTGTGGAATGACGAGCAGTTTAGAACATTTGAAACAGGAGAAGGACAAAAGACAGGATACCGTCACCAGGGCGTGCTTTTGTCTGGGGAGCTCCTCCCCGTTCCCGTGCTCTCTCCTGTACCCTCTAAGGAGTCTCTGCACAGCATAGCTGTTACAATTCTCCAAGTATTGCATCTTCTCTCCCCCATGGTTATTTCGGAAACACTTTCATTGTATTTAATCCTGTCATGAAATCATATTTTACCAACTTATTTCTTAATACTTAAGCCACTTCCCAATTTTTCCTAATTAATTTATTTAGCGCCGAATGCCCCTGAACAAAATTTTAATATACATCTCTTTAGAAAAACATGGGATTTTAGAGTCCCTTTTCTGTAAGTAATCTGGCTTTGTCTTTAATGCATTCTAATATTTCTGCTTCCTCCAGCTCTGTGGAAACCATTTCTTACCCATACCTTGCTGCTATCCATTACGATCTTGGGTTTTTATCTCGTCCATCTTATACGCTGGGAGCCCATTACCTGGTTGATGGAGACATCCTAAAGAAGCTGTGCACTCCACCCTCTTCGGGCTACTAATTGACAGGGCTTTGGGGAAGACGTTTAAACGTGAGAGTCACATCTACTCCACCCCTCCTTGTAGAAACAGTTCTGCTGATTGTTACAGAAAAAATGTGATTTTTTTTGAAACTGTGATCATTTTTAAAGCGCCCACCTACATTATTTCATATAAAATAACAGCTGAAGGAAGCAAATGTTATTATCACTTTATGGATGAGAAATATGAGGTGCTGAGAAGCCAATAGAACGCCACAGTGGCTTCCCAACATTGCAGGAGACAGAAAGGAACAGAAAAGTGGGGGAACACCAGCTTTCTTTCTCCAGGGACTGAAACCACAGGAGAACAAAGTCACACTGCTGCCTGCCGCCCACTGCCTGCTGCCGTCCCTCAAACAGAACCCAATGCCCTGACTCTCCTGGATATCCCCCCCTTGACTGGTGTCATCTTTCAGCACCTGCAAAGCCAGCCATGGCTGTCCGAGTCTCTCTGGCATGTCCACCTCTGCCTCTGGCCCTCTGCCTCTTCCTTCCTCCTCGGCGCTCTTGGTGACTGTACCCAGCTTGCCAAGACAATCGAAGATAAACTCCAGATCTTTTTTTTTTTTTTCTTTTTTTGGTTTTTCGAGACAGGGTTTCTCTGTAGCTTTGGTGTCCGTCCCGGAACTAGCTCTTGTAGACCAGGCTGGCCTCGAACTCCCAGAGATCCGCCTGCCTCTGCCTCCTGAGTGCTGGGATTAAAGGCGTGCGCCACCACTGCCCGGCTTAAACTCCAGATCTTAAGATCCTTTACCTAGTCACATCTGCCAAGTACGTGCAGCATAAAGTGACAAATTCCCAGGTCTGTGACATCAGATGTCCTTCTGCCTCACATGGCTGTCCTCCTTGGGCTAAGTAAGAGCTGGGTGACCTTAGGCAACGTGACTCAAAGCCCTTGTGATTTAATGACCATAAATCTGCAAGCCACTCACCTGCCTGGAAAATCCCCCTCATAGGAGTGCGCATTCAAGACACAAATGTAGGTTTCGCTTGCCATTTATTAATTTATGTGCCCAAACTGAAATTTACATTTATTCAATTTGGAGAACTCCACTCCCTATTGTATGGTGCGCCTGAAACTGCTGTGTCTCTGAATGTACCCAATAAAGGATTTTCCGGAATTAAATCCTAATTGTAAAAACATGCTTACTGCTCACACGTTGGTGTGAAGTGATTAGTGTAATTAGTCCTGTGTACGGAACCACTGCCCTAGTGTCCCTGATGGCTGAAAAGCGACCGCCGTGCCATGCCCCGTGGGCCACTTTGCACAGACAGCCAGGCAGCTGGGGAGCTACCTTTCTGCATGGTTGTCAGGGGGTCAAAATGGAAGCTTTGGATTTTACATTCTGAAAATGGAGATGGATTGTGATATAGTCTTCTACAAAAAAACAATGCCTATCACCTGTAAGCTTGCTTTCCTGGATGTCTGTATAAATACTGGCTCTTTTCCATGTAACCTGAAGCTGGTGTGGCTAGAATCAAATGGGAATTATTACACAACCTGACAACCACCAGGGAGGACCCACAAGGTGGAGGACCGCAGTTCCTGAGCACTCTCACTTTGAAGTTGCCATCTAGCCAGCTTCTGATTTGTCAGGAACCCAACAACACACTTGAAGAAAGCCTTAAACGTGAGGGAACAGAGAGGTGTAGTTACAAAAAGAGTTTCTCATATCACGTCTATTAATTTAGATGTTTTACTATGCATCTTCAACCTAGAGCCTTTCACCTGTATTTTTTCCATTAGCAAACAGTATCTATTATAACTAACTTCAGATTCATATAATCCTTGCTGTTTTTTTTTTCAGGATTCCAACACATTTTATTTTGCAGACCACTGGTGTGTACTTTCGAGCACAAACATCGTATTGATTCCTATATAGTGTCCAATTATGTCCTTCTGTGACAGCTTCCTCTGCTCGGGGCCACACTCTGGTGGCTCCAGTTCCAGGTGGATACAGGAGGTCCTGCGGCTCCTGAAGGAGACAGCCACGCTGCAGCCACTTGCTTCCTTTCAGGGAATCCCATTTGCCCAGTGGCAGGTTCCTGGTTTTCTGTGCTGAGGAGTGAGGATGGGAGTTTACAAAGTGCAGCTTTGGGCCCGTTAGCAGGAAGCACTGTGAACTGGAGAAGTGGTGCTTCTCTCTACTGGAGACAGACATTACTGAGAGCAGTGTCACCTGGCAGTCTGTGTCTTCTCGTGTCTATAAATGTCTCAGTTGACATTCTAGAAAGGCAGCATTGGTAAGTGACGTGGTGGCCTCCCAGTCGTCAGAGGGTTGCATGAGTCCTTTGAGTCTTTGGTTTGTAAAGAGCTGAGTCTAACAACTCAAGGGCATTTCTTCTACCCAGGACATTCTCCAGTCGCTCACTCAGACTCAGTTCAGTAAGGTTTACTCTGCATGGAAAGCACTTAGAATTAAAAAAAAAAAAAAAGAATTTTTTTTTTAAAAAGCTTTCCTGATACTTGCAGTAATACCATTAATGGTTCTTTACCAATAGGAAAAAGGATACTTTTTGCAATGTAATTAGATGTTCTATAGTGTGACAAGGAATTGCCTTCCGATAGGGGATTCATGTATAATACTCATTTATAATTCAATATCTAATTTACTTCGCAAATAATTTTTAAATATAATCAATAATGACTGTTCTGTGGATGGTAGCATTTAATACATTTTATATTTTGTATAGTGATTTCAGGCCTCTTGTTTAAAATCTTTGCTGTTTTTATGAAGCGAAATCCTTAACACAAGGCACAATCCATCGTAAAAAATAGAGCAGTTGGACATTCCATTCCGTATGAATTTGTGGGGTGATTCTTCAATGTCTATAGAGAAGTCTGCTTGAAACTATTAACTAGAAAGTGAAGGTGTGTTTTAGTGAGTGGACTACCGGAGAATTGTCATGGAGTATATACATACCCAGCATACAGAACATACAGAGATAACGGCTGTGGAGAAGTAAATACACTGTGATATTTGGAACAGGTGGACCTTTCAAAAAAAAAAAAGGTCCCTAATTATTCGCACACTGTTGAAATTATTTTAATTCTGCATCTCAGCAGATATGTTTCTATGGGGGAAACAGGTGTTCATCAAACGACGGTGATAGGAGAGACACTGCAGTCGGGCTTGGAGCCTAGCCCACATCGTGTTGATGACAGATAAATTAGGGAAAAACTCCTATGAAACATCCCACACTTCAGGAGGAGATTACACCTTTTTAAAAGGCAAACATCAAGTTCAATTGCTCATTGTCTGGCATGTGGTTCTGCTGAGAGACAGATCCTAAACATCAATAGAGCTAAACAACCACCAGATGGGCTGGGGAGAGGCCACCCCTGAACAATCCACCTGCACAAAAAGCAACTGGGGGAGAAGGAAGGATGCGCCCCCACCCTGCTCAATTTGTTTCTTTATATTAAACAGCCAGTGTAGTGATTATCGTGAGGGTTTTGGGATGGGGGAGAAGCAGAGAACTTTTCCTGGAAACATGTCTTGGAAGAGTTCTAGCAGGGTTTCAGCTCTCCGAGGAATTCTCTGTGGGTTTCAGGTGGGGACTGGGTTCTGTGGGGGGAGGGGATGCCCTGCACACAGGCTCAGGGCTCTGAAGATGACGTGCCGTGTGACCTGGGACAAATTAGAGAACTTCGCTAAGTCCTTTTCTACAAATCCAAGCTCCCAGATGAGACTGATTTTGGTTTGGCTACAATCAGGACCCTTACTTCAACCGTAGCTCGTACCCAAAGTAAATGCCATGGTGGTGACTCTGTGGAGACCAGCAGCTGGCTATAAACCATTTGTACATCCAGTCATGACCGGGGCGCTCCAACAGTTCTTCAGATATCTGGTGTACGATGGCACGGAGTGGGCGAGATGAGATAGCGGTTGGCGGGGAGGCTAAGGGAAGAGATGGCAAAAAAAAAAAAAAAAAAAAAAAAAAAGGCCATCTGAAGCCAGTAATTTCACATTGATTCCCCAGAGCTCGGTGGGCTTCACACTAAAGCATGAAGGAAAATAAATAAGCGAGCCAAAGAGCTAGTCAAACCCATCTCATGCTGAGCCCTTCTAGCAGATATTCGAGGAAAGAAGAAGAAAGGATCAGAGGCATCTTCCGCCATCGTGTCCTCCCCAGCTCCACCTTGCCAGACTGACTGTCTCATGCTGTAGGAAGAGCCTTTTCAAGCATCATGTGATTTAATCTTCTGGCTGCACCAGGAGCTAGCGGGCATTGTTGTCTGATGACCAGAGAAGTGAGACGAGTTGTCCAAAGTCAGACAAAAACATGCCGAAGCTAAAGATGATTTTGTGAGGTCACAAGGTAAGCGGCCATCGACTCCAGGCTGTGCCTAGCAAGCTGGCTGAGGTGTAAGGCGATGCTGCGTGAAACTGGTATACATGCAGTTCAAATCAAAACATTTCAAACTCATGAAAATACAAAAGTAAACCAAATCAGTAGAGACATGTAGGATTCTGACATCTAGCCCCGTCTAGTTCTGGGCAGTGTGGGTGTTGGGTGATCTCATTGGCCACTCCATCTCTAGGGTGTATCAGATACCCAGCGTGCCCTGTTGCTAGGCTAGGAGGGTCAGAGTTGGGTGTGTTAAAGGCAACTTGTAGTGTATTTCCAGCTCTTAGCACACAACTTCAGTGAAGTCAAGAAGCACCTGTGTTAGCTCCTTCCTGGTAGTGAAGGCTCACAGCAGAAAAACAGTGACTTATTTTGAGGCGTTTAAAGACATCTTTTGCTGTTGGGGGAGAACCTTACATTCGCACGTGTTCCTTAGCTCTCCGCGAGCTTTTGTGCACTGACTTAGTTCCCTGGTGTTTTACCTGCGCACAGTGGGTGCACAGCTGGATTTTTTTTATTATTCTAAGCAGCTCTTCTCTGTCCCATGGGATGCCTCTTGTTCTAAGTTTTAATTTTAAACACTGATACTGTTAATCCTGCATTATTTTTAAATCTAGTCTCGTCCTTGTTGATGTATTTTGTTATCCTTGAGAGTGGCTTCTAAATGGGAAAAAGTATCTATGGGGGGGGGGAATAGATTTTTGTTTCAAACTTTGCATGTGATACAAAAAGTTAGAGATTTAGAAATTTAGATTTCCTCTTTGTTTTTCATTTGAACATAAGAAATTCATAACTGTTTATAACTCTGCAGACTTCAGTAATTGTTTCTCAATTTGGTAGTGTCTGATCCCACCTACAGATGACAAAGGACATTAAAACTACATTTATACATACAGCATCTGAAATCATTTCAATTGGCTTAATTAGCAACTCCCCCCAAGTTAAAAATAGAATGTTTAAACATTTTGTTTGTTCTGATTGCCAATATAAACTTGAGTTAAGATTCACCTTAAAAATTTCAACCTAATTTAATTTATCAATTAAATCACTCAATTTAACAGATTAAGTTAACAACTTTACACATTTTTATGAAATTACAAGGCTATAATAGGTCAATATTGGGTCTGGATAAATGTGCTCAGACCTAGTTAAGCTCAAGGTAAGACAGTAAATTCACGAAGATAGATATTTTCCTACAAAATATTTACATATTAGGGTTTGACTCTCTTAGCCTTTCTGTATTTAATTTAAAATTTTCTTGGGGTAGAAACATGTATATCCACTAAAGGGTGCCAGTTATCATGGCAATTAACTGAAGTTTCTTAACTGCAAATCTTTCCAGATTGAGAGGTGTGAAGCCCTGGATTCATCCTGGGTACCTGAGAGTTCTAGTTCCAAGTGAGAGCTGTCTGCCCTGTAGACATCTTACTGCCCTCTCAAGACTGCACCTGGTAGCACCCAACTCATAGCCCCCATGCCACAAACACCCTGAATAGTATAGAGTTGGTCTTGGACAGATAGTCCCCACCATGAATCTACAGTTGAAATATGTGCCTTGTGTTTTGCATTGCTTTTAGTTTTAATATTACAGATCCTCTGATTTTTCTAGTGACAAGAAAAACATGCTACTTTTGACTTGTAATGACATTAAGCACCTCCCCTCCTCCCATGTGTGATTTTCTACATATTGAACTCTGCCTGAGGCCGCTGGGTTAGCTGAGAAGCTGTGGGTATCACCTTTTCCTCCCCTCTTTACCAAAGACCAGTCTTTCTGTTCATTTGAGCCAATTTCTTTTAGGTGGGACGGTGGCAGAAGCAGGGCACCTGGCAGTGTTTGTGTCCCCGTGGCTGTGGTGACTCACTGGGAACCTGCAGAGAAGGGGGGCTGGGCTGGGTGTATGCTTCCTCTGAGAGTTCTGTGACTCTTAACGTGTAATGTTAAATGGTTTTCCAGAAAAACCCAGCTGGTGCCTCCTCAGCTGTTCTCATCCTGTTTCCAAAACAGGCTACTATTTCAGAAGTCTTACCCACTCCACAAATGACAGTGGATCCGATTTTATTTTCATTGTTTATCTGGGGAAAATAAAATTACCAGGAGCCAAAGATTCCCATGCCCTGACCCAGATGAGGATACAATCTGTGAGGATTCTCAGAACGTGGATAGGCTTAGGTTCTAGGTCTAGCCTATAAAATGTTACCAATGCGTTCTCTAAGTGGTTATTTTATAATTGATTCTACCAGGTAAATCTGTGACCGTGTAGAACCCAGGGTGTGTGCGTGGCAGTACAATTGAGTACTGTTTTTAAAACCAAGAACGCATGTCCTCATACTTAGTCATGGAACACTGGTACTTTGCTATATGAATTCTTGTAAGGTAAATACATTAATCAGTAAATCCACATTAATAGGAAACTGCAGTCACAATAACTAATTTGTTAGGCCCGGGGTAATGCAAGCACTGTGATAAGATATATTGGTCTGATGGTGTTTTGCAAATAGGTTTTGATTTGCAAAACTAACCAACACAATAGCAATCGCCCCACATAAAATATTCATATCAGGAATGTTGACTGAAGTGATTGAATGTCATTCATTTAAAACTAATAAATAAACACGCTTGTCCCCCCCACATCGTCACACCCAATTTAACAGTGTTCCTTCCCATTATTCTTGCTCATCGGCAGAAATGGCTGAGGGGAAAATTCAGCTCCCAATTTCCTTGACAGATAAGGGGAGATGTATATATTTCGACATGAACAGTCAGGCTAGGAATAGCATTTCAAGCAGAAGGAACAGCATGAACAAACACGAGTGCTATGAAGATTGAAGACCAGGAAGCTGGCCAATGATCCCTTGACCTAGTGAGGCATAGGAGAGGCCCTTGACATAGCTGAGGTCACTACTGCTGCAAAATTAGACATTCTAACTTCAATGACTATATTAGAGAGAAAGATCTCATGTAAATTTTCCCAGAAATACACAAACTGGATTAATGAATGCATTAACATATTAAACACATATAAGTTACACATATTTTAAACCAAGCATATATTTAGACAGTGTTTAGTAAGCCTTCTTTAGTTAGCAAGCTTCTATCAAAACACTAACAACAATACTACTAAAGTTTATTCTATTCCATACATACGTATGATCCAATTTTCCAGGAACTAGCTTGGCTCATTTCCTCTGTGTCAGAGACACAAACTTAACCAACCTGTGGCGGAGGTAGAAGGCCCGTGGGTTTGCACCCTTGCTGCTTGATTCCAGAGCCACGGTATTTCCAACAGTGATCTGGGACATCACTAATGTGCTTTATCTGATACAAAGCCACCCTGCCTAAACCTGGTCTCTGGCTTCCTTTGCTGTCCTTATGGAGCCGAATGCAGCCATTAACAGCTGGGAGTCTTAGGGCTGTCATTTAACTAACTTGGCCCAACTTTGTCCAGCATCAAGGTCACAGTGTTGAGCATGGCACCTTACAATCCCATCTGCTGATGACCACAAATTGTGATGTCTAAAACACAGAAATAGAAAGAGCATTTTTATTCTAACACAAATGCCTATAATAATGTCAAAAAAAAGCAGGAAATTATGGCAGGGTAAATTGCTTTTGAAAAATATAAATATTATTTTCTTTCCAAGGTCTCATAATTGGAAAAGCCCACTTTTCAAATCTCTGATGCCCACTTTCAAATCTCTGAAGCCCCTCCACCCTCTAGCTGCCCTCACTCCCTCTTTCTGCTTCATTCAAAGACAAGTTACAAAACTGCCTACAGTGGTTTCCAAGAAGGAAGCAACCCCAAATCCAGACGCCAGTGAGCAAAGGAAAGTCATGGAGGGCGTGGTCAACGAGAGGCAGGTGTGCAGGAAACATCCCCAAAGACACGACTGTGCCTGGCAGCTCCCACACACTATGGAGGGCTCTTAAACTCTTTGAGGACAGTGTTCTGGCCGGCAAAGGACAGGCTGTTCACACTGAACAAACATAAAGGGATTTTTAGTCATTTGAAAATAATAATAATAAAAATAATAAAAATAATAAAAATAATAAAAATAATAAAAATAATCCCATCTCTGACCATTCAAGAGATGCAAGCAGCAATAATAAGACATTTGACTCTCTTGTTAGCAGAACGAGCCGAGCCGTGGGAAGCAGTCATATGTCTCGCATCATATTTAGTGTGCGGCTCAGCAGTAATTTTCATCGTTAACGTGACAGGCCTATGGCCTGGCAAATTAGGAGGATGTGGAAGGCACATTTGCCTCTGTGGTCCAGAGATGGCAATGGCTATGCCCCTTACAGAGACAGATCCCAGGGATGCCTGAGCATCCTTTAGCTCCTATGGGGCACTAAAATCCCAGAGGCTGCCAGTGAGCCAGGGCTGGGAATGAAAACAGGAAATTATTTCGCTGTGACTTTTTTTTTTTTTTTTTTTTTTTGCGTTTTGGCATTTACAAAGAATGTTTGTTAAACAAATAAATTGGCTAACTCCATATTTGGTTTTAAATGTAAATGCTTTTGGAGTTTTAGGAGAGAGAAACCAAGAAAAGTTTCATGAAGTGTCCCATTTCCTTCCCAGAGCTGGCCGTTAGAAGGGCTACGAGGGCACAGGGACAAATCCACATAGAAATCCTGTACTGGGTTTGTTAAACTTGCTCTTCCGTGATGCTGCTCTTAAAGAGAAGGACCCAAGCCGTCTGTCCCATTAGACTCAGTGGTTATCACCCTTTCTAGAGCTGTGAACCTTTAATACAGTTCTTCAGATTGTGGTGAATGCCCCCCATACACCATAAAATTATTTGCGGTGCTGCTCCGTAACTGTAATTCTGCTACTGTTATGAATTATAATGTACACATCTGATATGCGACCCCAAGGAGTCATGACCCACAGGTTGAGAAACGCTGCAAGAGGTCTCTTTCTAATAAGACTCCTTTCTGATCATCACGAAGCAACCCTCACCATTAGCATTCTGCAGCTTGTGTCCTACGCGATCCAGAATATTCTTGTTTTCAAAACACTGACCTTTGAAAATCTTGGTGAAAGCCACAGCTGTAAGGCCCCGGCAGCCATGGCCTGACTCCTCATCCCCCCTCCCAGGCAGCGCAGGGCATGCGGTCTTACAAATTCCTCATGTTTGCCGAACACGTGACATGGAAGATCACAGCGTTCATTTAGAAAAGGAAAGTTTTACGGCATCTAAAGGAATGGACAAAAAAAAAAAAAAAAATTACCTCTAATCCTCCTGGGAATCAAAGGGTAATAAAGCGAGACAGTGCAGAAAGACTCAGACTGTAAACCCCCTTCCCACCCAGCCTTGTTTACACAAGACTGGTTCACGTAGCAGCTAACTAGCCACGGAAGCTTCCCCGCGCGACTTCACCAGAACGCCATTTAAAGAAGTGTCTAATATTTTTTTTTCACAAATAGTGTTCAGGCAGATTAAAGCCTAATTATACACATCGAATTAAAGGTGTGAGCGTGGAATAAACTGTTCCAGCTCAAAGGGGCTCTGTGCTGGGGTCTGATTTCCAGCCAGTAATTTGGCTGGAATAAAATGGAAACAAGGAAGCGGAGTTGTTTAAAAGGTGCAATGGTAATGACAACACGCATTCGGGGCGCGAAGGGAACTAGACAAATGCGCTGTGCATTTTTAAGTGGGGTATGCTGTAATCAAAAACAGTCTTTTCTCCTACCACCATTTATAATAATAATACAAACCACACTCATGGAAGCCAACAGCGGGGGGGGGGGGCTATTTCCATTTTAACGCCTTTCGATGATCAAAGCGGCAGCTTAATACAATCAGCTGAAATCCATTTACCCGTGAGCACGCGCTGTGCCCAGGGACTGCGCTCCCTTCCAGCCCTATCTATTCTGGAACAGGTGCTACAGTGTAAATTAATTAGTCTGGGAGAAGCACCTTGTTCCCCATCTCCCCAGGCCTCTTGTGGGTCAGGGCCTGGAGGACTTCACCATCTGGGCCAAGTTTCTCCCAGAGAAGCAATCAAAGCCTGCAGACTGTGGCCCACAGAGGCAGGTTCAAATGACAATTAACCTTATTAGGCCTCATTTTTTACAGTTTATAGTGTGTCAACACGTTGGCTCTGTAAATAATCTGCCCAGCAAACAGGTGAAGAAAAAAACGGTTCTCCCCTTGTTAAAAGTTTCAAAGCCCCCAGGAGACTGAAACATAACATTTAAGTGGTGTGATTAGCACATATACAAACACCAGCATCATTGAGTAAGAAGCCAGAGAGACGGACTCTAGAGCCCAAATACAGCTTATCCAGACCCCATCATGTGGTGTTCTAGATGTAAGTTTGTGGTGGGAAAAACGCTGGCTTCTTACCAACGTCTTCGAGTTTTCTCCTACAGACTCCCTGTCTCTCACAGATGTGGTCCTCTACCATCTGGCTAACTCGGGAAATACCTGTTTCTTTATGAAAATTACGCTTTTGCCCCTTCCTTCACCACTGTGGTGCACGTAAGACCCTGTTGTCCTGGGAATATAAAACCAATCAAGACAATTAACACCCACAGCTTGCCACAAAATCAACAGATATTTAAGCTACATTTTTAATCAGACTGAGCTTAATTAAACACTTCACAGATGACTCTGAAGCCTGCCACAAAAAAAAGAAACCCTCTTAAGAGAAAATCTTTAGGCATAATGCAAAATCGAGTTTACTAACAGATTGCCACAAGGACTCTTGCAAGGGGTCCCTGAGGGCCCTTGTTTATGCTTTGCTTGTTCACCGTAGTCAGGGTCTACTGGGTCCCACGAGAGGTTCAGGTTTTACACTTGGGAAAAGACATGGCCTCTGTGCTGGCCTTTCCTTCTCTGCAGCAAATTGGAGACCTACTGTGGGCTCTACTTGCCTTGTATTTAGAAGTTAACTGACTATAGGGCAGCTTTGCCTCCATGTGCAGCCCTTGTGTTGGCTCACATACAGTTTGAAGGCATTTACAAACTCAGGGTACTGGACACTGGAACTCAGGAGGTCATTTGATTCTTCCCCAAAATAGCCTGGAGGACTAGAAAAGATCAACCAAAAAAAAAAAAAAAAAAAAAAGAGAACCATCATAAAATGCAACCGTGAGAGCTTTCAGAAGTAGTAGCAGGGTTGATGAGAAGGCGCCATGACACTTTGGGGGCATGTGTTTGGTTCCCCAGCACCCACATAAAAGACCAGGCACACCAGTGTGCACCTCTGATCCCAGGGTGGAGGAGCCTGGAGACAGGAAGGTCTTGGGGTAGACAGTATAGATCTGTTGGTCAGCTCTGGGGTTCAGTGAGAGACTCTGCCTCAAAACAAAGTAGAGTGTGATAAACGAAGACACTGGACATCTGTCAGCTTCCAGCTTCCACTCGTGCAAACACACAGACACAGGCCACACCCAGCCACACCCACAAAGACAGAGGTGACTAGGATGTATCTTTCTCTTTCAAAACAGATTTCCACTCAAGTTCCCTTTGGGCTTGGGGATGTATTCAGCCTGGAAACCTGCCCAGTCACGTTTTTAAAATGTTTATTTTGAAAACGCACAGGTGAAGCTTTGAAGAAGACTTAATGAAAACTTTACTACTTTTAGCTTTGGTCATCAGAAAATAAAGAAAAACAAGCGTGGAGGATTTGCCCTGATGCACCTGGGCATATCATTTAGGATTTGCTCTTTTACCATCAAATTCATAGTTGTTACCTGGGGTGGTGTGTCTTAGCTTATATAGAGCCTGGCTACAGTTGTCCTTTGAGCCCAGTTTCCTATCATTATTTTGTATTGGTGGCGTCCATTGAGAACTTGGGGCTGTGAGTGAATCATGGAGTTCAGGGGTCTATCTTGGTATTGGAAAAAAAAAAATGCCAAAAAGCCTCTGACAAAACAGTGCCCTCTAGTGGACATCCCGACACCCAGAGACAGAGCAGTTGTAGGTGTCGGGCTGGGCAGAGACTGAGTGCATGGTGGTATCTTGTGATTCTTAGATATTGGAAGCTCCATCTCTAGGGAGCTCAAAGGCAGGGAAGGCTTGCATCATTCATAGGTAAGTGTCTGGTGAGGGCCTATCAGCAGCAAGCCTGCTGTTTTACATGTATGAATACCGATGAGTACAACAGAATCCCAATCAGCTCATGGACAACCACAATCACATTTGAGAAAGGGAGAGGGAAGTAGGAACTTGCGGCACTTGGCGAAGGATGCTAAGCAACCAGCAGAACCTGAAGCAGCTATAGAATGCTTATGAAAAGTCCAGAAGCAAACTGTCCAAACCAGCAGAGGAGACTGCCAGTGAAACTCTGCTCCCAAACCCAAGGCCTTTTCATATTGCTGCCATTTTGAAAGATCTTTTTTTTTTTTTAAAAAAAAAAAAAAAGCCCAGAGTTTCTGCTGCCCAAAATGCAGGAGAAAAAGATAAATTATTCCAAGTTCTCTCTTTGTCCTGACACTTTCTCATGAGGCTATCCCAAGGACGTCCACAAAGAGCATGGACAAGATATGATGAGCCGGCATGAGCCTGAGAGCGTGTGTTGTGTGCGTTCATACTGGACTCTGAGCATGGCTAACTATGTCCTGTTCTAGTTGTCTTCAGCTCCGTAAAGCCCTCCTCCTCGGGGCAGAATCAACCATGTCTGTGTTACTATATACCACGGCCCCCAGAAGCTAATGGCATTAAAGCAAACTAAAGCCACACAGTTGCCCTGGAGAACAATCCAAAAAGACTCCACTCCAAGAGGATTGAAAGAAAAACAAGGAACCGGTTGATAAGGGCTACTCTATTGTGCTCCACGAGAGAAGCTTTCCTAGCCTCTCTGTCTGATTACCTGTCCCCATCTGATATGGAGTCACGCAGCCTTATGCATATCCTCATTACCACACCTGCTACATTTTGATGCACAGTCGCTACACGCCAGTAACCTGCTCATCAGACAAACGTCTTGACCTCCCCTGGAATCCAGGAATCATTTGACACTGAATTCTGACATCCCCCATATTCTCAGAAAAATACTGAGCACAAAAATAGTCACTCAACTAACATATACTGTTTGAGTTATTGCTTAAAATATCTACAGCTTTGCAAAGAATAGACTATATGATTGCCCAGATTCCATGAAGTAAGTCGCATAAGGGTAGCTGATAGTTGGAAAAATTATCAAATGAAAAAATTACAGCCTTGCTGGTTGAACAAAAGCTCTATAAAAATACACTGCTAAAAACTTACAAAAACAAATAAAAACAAAAAAGCTCAGTGCTGCCCGGACTCTGCAGGGCCTGAAACATGTAAAACTGTGTGCTACTGCGAAGCAAGCTAGACAGATGCTGTGCAGACCCTGGGCCAACGAAGCTTATCAGGGGAGACCATGTCATCAGAAAGTACTACAAAAATGTTAGAAATTCAACACAACACAGTCCTCTCGATGCCTCTCAGGGTTTGTGAGGAAGGGAAATAAACTAACTGGTTTGAGAAGGATGAAAGAGAAGAAAGAAGAAAAATGTTTTAAGGAGAGCGAAAGAGAGAGGAAGAATGCAAGGGAGGGAAGAAGGTGAGAATTGGGAATAAGAAGACTGTGAGGAACAAGAGAAGAGACAAGCAAACTAACTGAGCGGCAGGCGGAGACTCCACACAGCCAACTGAAGGAAAAGTGTGTACTGAACAAATGCTTGAAGCGCATGTGTAACTATGTCAACAGACATGTACGCACACGTGTAAATCAGGGCTTGCCTGCTGTTAGGCGTGGGTTGTACACTATGCAGCTGTGGTCATCCTGTGGACAAGCCTGCAGGACAGGTCATTTTACAGAATCTCATGCCTTAAATGTACATTAATGTTTCTAAAAAGCAAAATATCCATCAAGGACTATAAAACACAATCTATATAGCAAAAATATTTTGAGTGATGTAAACACTAGAACATAATTTCCAGTGTAAAATGGTATCCAATTAGAGTAATTATCAAACTAGCTTCTAACCTGGTTGAAGCCCGGGTCAAAGGCAAGCTGGAGCCTAGGGCAGCATCTTTAAAGATGAATCTGTAGTATCAAAGGTCTGTCTTCCTGTATGAAAATTCATATTTTTAGGGGGAAGGGATGTTAAAAGGGCTTGTCCTTCGTTTCTGAAAGTCTTCCGGTCTCTACCAACAGTGAGAAGCCCAAAAGTGTCTCCATTAACCTCTGATCATAGCATGAGGTGAGGAGAATCACGCAAACTTGGAGAATATTTAAATATTCTCTCTGCATAAAAGCTGTTTAGCTGCTGGAATCATCTCCTCGTGCCGCCCCTGAGCTGAGGAAGTGGATGGATCAGCAGGGGAGGCGAACAGATGCAGCTGGAGAGGAAGAGAGCTCAGGGGATCACATTTGAGCAGCCGTGGGGGACGGGACGTGACAGAGGGGAGTTCACAGAAGCAGCTGGCCGGACGGAGCCATACAGGGAAGAAGCTCAGCAAGCGAAAGCAAGAGACAAGACTGACTTAGAGAAGCCACAGCTTGCAACCCACCTAAAAGTCCCCATGGGAAACTTAAGTCACAGCCTCGTCTTCATCACAGACTTCAGAAAATCAGAAGGTGTCTTTCAACCACCCACTTGCCCTTTTTGACAACCATGGCCACTGTGGTTAGGTCAACCCAAGATACACCTCCCTGCCGGTTGTCTGACCTTATATCCTTATCCCCAAAGGTAAAACCATGCCCGGAGAAGTGTAAGGGGGTACCCAGAATTTCTCCTGAATGTCAGGACTTGCTCTCCTTTCTACACTCCACACCCGACAGATGAATGCTTTCTTGATCTTCCTGTCATCTGTCACCCCAGAAAAGACAATTCCTAACCAACTTGGCTGTACACAGTAAGAAGTAATAGCAACGGAACACGTTTGTGTGAGACAGCTGAGTACTCTGAACTCCTGGAAGCCACTGTTTATGAAACAGATTGAACAGCCTCGTTATCAGTGTTGTAGCTAAGGGAAAAAACAAAAACACATCTTTGTGGGTCTACACTTTACTCCAGAGATGAAGCTGAAAATTAAGATAACAACAGTCCCTTGATTTCATGTTAGCTATGCAGTCTATAGGGAATTAATATGAGTTTGATATTTATATCTACTTTAATTGTAAAGATGGATTTTTAGGGAGTGTTTTGTTGTTGTTGCTGTTTATTATTATTATTATTATTATTATTATTATTATTATTATTATTATTTACAAATTCCATTGTAAGACCTGATCAGAAGAAGCATTACCCATGAGTGAGAGAACACTAACATGGTTGGTTATGGGCAATCTTGGTCTGTCGTTTCAGCACCTGGGACAGAGGTTTACACATTTCCCCCCCCAACCCCCCCCCCACAGACCAAGAGTTAGGAGGGGTTGGAGGTAGCACGTGGAGGGGAAGACCTCCAGCTGAGGCTCCAGCTCTGCACAGTACAGGAGAACTTGAAATGCTAGCCTCCAAGACACGGGCACAAGTTAAAAACTTTACCTCTAGAAATACTTGAGTATCAAACTGTTATGATACCCTGCTCATTTTAATAATCGTTTTACATTGATTTCTCTCTCTCTCTCTCTCTCTGTGTGTGTGTGTGTGTGTGTGTGTGTGGAGAATGCATGTCATGCCACAGACTGTGCATGGTGGCCAGAGGACAACTTGCTGACGCCAATTCTTTTTTTCTTCCTTCACGTGGCAGATGATGACTGAAATCAAGCCATCAGCCTTGGCAGCACCTTTCACTCACTCTCATTGGCCCCATAGCTATTTTTTTATTTATTTATATTGGGTGACCTCAAGTTAAGTAATACTAACAAGAAAGCCACATGCCCCCAAATAAGTTCATATTCAGGACGTTTATGTCTTAAGTAATTTTCTATAAAGATGCCATTATTTTCCACTCTCTTTCACATGGTCCAAGGTTAAAAATATCACCCCCTTTACAGATAGTATATAAGCAAGATAGTAAGCAAGGTGAAGGGTAGAGAACGGAAGTGAGAATTTATAACTGCTGTGCGTTTAATATGTTCTGGATAACTGCTACACCTTCCATGCTATCTGGACCTGTAGTGACCCTGAGAATGGGCTGTTCCGGCCTCGATGAGAAACTGAGGCTCCGAACCCTCGTGTACCTGACTGCAGAGGCCCAGAAAATGTAAGGACTTTGGGTAACTGGGGCTTGGTTTCATATGTCTGTTTGCATGTTTCTGTGTTGTTAGACTAGTCTCTGTCCGTTTGATCTGTCTCCCTCTCCCCCATACCCCAACATACAGAAAGGCACAGACCCCAGTAAGAATTAGGGGAAGTATAACAAAACATGGGACAGTGAGCAGCGACATGCAATGACATCTGCGTGGCAGACGTCAACTACATCAGTGAGAGGAGGAGCCAGGTCCCCAAATAGGGATGTCTAGAAAGTCGCCTTCTGATGAAGCTGTTAAAACGGAGCACTACGCTGTCTGCTGGTGAGATGCGTGATGTCTAAATCTTCCATGTTGGAAATACCAGGCTTCCAACTTCCAGGCTTTCTCTGACTTCTGCAAGAGAGCACTGTGCCTTCACTTTGAGAGACTTCAGAACTTCAGTCACGTGTGATGTAGACCTTTTCTCCTGTGTTAGATTACAGCCTCTCCTGGGAGTTCTGAGTCTATAGCACACACACACACACACACACACACACACACACACACACTGCACACTCACAGATGCATCCCAAAGTAGCTAGTTATGCATTTTTCTCAGACGGCCC
Organism: Alexandromys fortis; assembly: GCF_014885135.2. Lineage (NCBI taxonomy): Eukaryota > Metazoa > Chordata > Mammalia > Rodentia > Cricetidae > Alexandromys > Alexandromys fortis. The sequence goes on from NW_026067911.1 coordinate 1,674,315, forward strand.
ACTTTAACGCTCTCCCAGTTTCCACAAAAACACGCGCAGAGGAAGAGTGCAGGCTCCGCACTCCAAGTTGGATCTCCTAATTCCTCCAGGAAGCACAGGACCCGATAATACTCGACTAGTAGAGGAGTAGGTGGCATCTCACGGGGGTCTAGAAGAAGACACACAGTACCACTGCTTTGCTCTATGGATTCGCCTAGCTGCATGAAGGAGCTTTGAGTCTTCTGTGTAACTTATGGCCTGAGCTCAAACACCTCCTAGCTGTGTGGCTTTGACCAAGTCTTTAAACTTCTAAGCAATAGCATCCTCACTCTGTGAGAAGGTTTTTGATAACAGGATGATGTCTGATGTAGTTTGCTAATATGCAAGCGTGTTGGTGGTATCTGGCATGAGGTGGTACCCATCCCAGGGACCATGGATAGCCCCAGTTGCTCTCAGCTGTATCTGGGACATAAGCCCCGGCACTATTAATGCAGTGGTAGGCTAGAGCCACATCCATTCACTGTTCGTGCATCACCTGCTAAGCACCTGGAATGGCCCAGCACAAACCAGGCATGGGATGAATTCTATCGCACATAAAGGAAAACAACAAACTGAGAACTTGAAACCTCATACGGAATCTGGGGGCTGGTAACTCAGAATTTGCTCCTTAGGGCTGGGTTTCCCTTCAGCAGCTCTTTTCAATGCTCAGAAAGCCATTCTGGCCAACAGCATCTGCCTCACTGATGTGTCTATCACAGATGAGAGCCCGAGTATGCTTCATTCCCAGTGGCGGGGACACATGAGGGAAGTTTCAGATGGCTTTCTGGGAAAAACCAAGGTCTTTAGCTCATTGAGTTTTCTGATGTTTTCATTGCTGATTGCACCCCCCCCTTTAACTGTCCTATATGCTCTTAATTCTGAGACACTACAGGGCCACTGTGCTAGCTGTGTGTATAAAAATAAGTGAGCACTCTGAGTGCTTAACCAACTTAGCACTGGCTATTACTGTGGGAGAATGATATCCCCCAGAAAACCTGTGTGCTGAATACTATGTTTTACGAAGAAGTCCTGGCAGACTGCAGTGGCCTAAGCCTGCGTGCACATCTGTATATCCTTACATGTGCACAGTGGGAATGCATACGCTTATATAAACACGCTAATAAGGCATCCCCTTCTACCGATGAGGGGAGAGACCTGTTTCTAAGATGAGCTTAGAGGCAGAAGCGTCTATACTGCAGAAGCACTCTTGCAAGCCTCGGGCGCCCCGGCTGTACTGCAGCTGACAGGACCTGCCAGGCACAGCCAGCTGCGACTCCTCTCATCACAAGCCTCGCCTCGCTGAGCCTTGGCTGGGGCGTCAGGCCTTGCTGCGGTGGGATAATAGCTGACAGCAGGCTGACATGCAGCCCAACGAGAGTTCCATCGGGAGGTCTCCTGGGCCCGGGGATCAGTGGGCTTAAAATATTAGGATTTGATAGAGTTAACACTTGCCCTTGAGCAGATGGTTTCGAACATTCTGTCAACACTGCGAGTGATCAGTGCAAACAGACTCTCCGTCCCAGAGGGACGGGAGTGAAGTGATTTTCGAGCGAGCACCGAGCCTCGGCTGAGAGGTGGCAAATGTGTCATTCCCAGGGTCTCCTCTCAGCTGCGAGGAGTGCAGGCACTCCCCACACGGTGCAGCCAGAGCTGCGGCGGAATGAAAGGCCTCTGCCAGGTTTGGAGGGCACAGCACGGACCTGGCTGAACCGAAGCTTTGTCGGAGCCTCCCTGACTGTGGTGCTGGAAGACTCTGGCTTGTGAGCGTCTTTGTATGATCTACCACCAAGATTAGAAGCAGGCGTAAGGCCTCCAGTGTCTGTTATCAGAGTACGAATGGAGAAGAGACTGAAACCGAGACCTCTTACATTTTACAGAGCAGAACCGCACACGTGCTTGGTCACTGTGTGTTTATTTAAGAGACAGAGCTCCCTGTTAGTTTCGCTGGATATAAGGCAGTGGTGCTGACCGCTTTGCGCCCATCATCGTCCTGTATGAGATGCAGTCCCTACCATGTCCAGCTCAATGTCCAGTCTCAGTCTGGCAAATTCATCTCAAAAGACATGGTGCTGCGTGGGGCGCAATCAGCTAAGAGAACTGACCTTTAACGGGGCATAAGAATAGCCAGAGACCAGAAGGCAGGCCTGCACTCTTAGAACATCATCGCAGAAGGAAAAGATGCAGGACCGCCTCACCACCATGACCGCATCTCATGTATTAGAAAACAAGAGGCTAGGCACAGCGCTGCACAACTGCCATTGCGGCACTTGGTAAGGAGAGCGGAGATCACGAGTTCAGGGTCATCCTCGGCAACAGAGCCAATGTAAGGCCGGCCCCGGCTACAAGAGACCCTGTCTCAAAACACAAACAAAGACCAAAACCAAACAGAACAAAAAGCCTTCAAATTAATATTAATGAACAAGCAGGCTCACGAGGAGCCTCCTCAAGCACATCCTCTGTGACACCAGGTGCCGGCTGCCTGCTCCTGCAACAGAGCAGCAGAGAGGTCTGACCCCAAAGGCGAGTGCCTCACAGGGCAGCCGAACCTGCCAGAGCCAGTGTGCAGAGGCTTTTCTTTCTCAACTGAAGGTAAGTAGAGAGAAGCGAGGCACAGGGAATGCTTAAAGACGCATGGACCCAGCCTCGGCTCCCACGCCCAAGGCCGCGCTAACCTCGTCTCCTTTCCTCTCTCTACCTCAGTGCTCCAAACACCTGCACTCTTACCTCCTTCTCTTGGACTTTTTTTTTAATAAGAAAAAAATTAACAAAGTACAATTTGTTGACAGTGTTTGCAGCCACCCAGTGGGTGTTCCACCTATGCGCTGTCATGCGTTTCTTGCGGTTTTTCTGCAGGTGCTAAATGCACGCTGACAACAACACATGTTACCAATTGAGAATGGTGTTAAAAAAAAAAAAAACCTGGTAATTAAGGAGTGCTCTCAGCTCGGAAGAAAAAAAAAAGAAAGAAATACAGGTGAGAGCTGCCTCTGCCTGAAGATTTTTCTGGTTTCTTTTCCTCTGTCACTGAGGGAGTTCTTAGTGCACACAAGAAGGATGCTCTCAAGATGATTATCTGTGTGCACACCCCAATAAAACAGATTTGTCATCAGAGGATTTGGGCTGACACCTCCCCCAGAAAACCTGTTTATACCTTGATTTCTGTTATGTTCTGTTTTGTTCCCACGATTCTTTGAAAGTTTCTCTTGCTCCTTGTAACAACACAGTTAGGTTTCTGGAAAATCGTGCAGACACGACTCCCAAAAGACATCATTATGCTACATAAACTCCAACGTTGTCTGGGAACGCTGTAAACAGAGCACCATTCTCTGATCTTCTCGTTACTTTCTAGCTACATACAAGGTGACTTATGCACAATTAGAAGGAGGTCACTGTGATTTCGCCCCTGTGAATTTCAGAGATGGTTTCTTATTGGCCATTAGGGGACTTGACAGCCACTTCTGCATTCTTCCTTTAGGGACTGGTGACGGAGCCATTGGTGATGCTTCCAAAAGGGTTTGGGTCAATGCTGTGACTTCTGGGCATGTAGCCTCCCTCCCTTTTGTCCTGGGTACCTGAAGAGCCTCGTATCCCATTCCCACCCTCTTCCCAGAACAAGCTGAGATCTGGATGACTACTGTTTTGAAAGCCATTCGATTAATTTGTGACTTTCAATTTTATAATTTGAGATAGAGTCTCATTCTAGCCCAGGCTGTCCTGTAACCCATGATGTAGTCTGATTGACCTATCGTTTTTAGCAATCTTCTTGCCTCAGCCTTCTGAGCTCTGAAGGACAGCCTGACCTCTCCTACGCCATGACATGGGAGCTTTCTTCAGCACCTTCCGGCTTGACTCCAGGACTCAGAGGCCTAGCCCTGACTTGTGTACTTGGGAACAGCTGTGAGCATATCAAAACAAAAGAAAAAAAAACACATGTCCCTCTGGCTAAAATGTAAGTACCGTGAAATCAGGAGACACTCTCACATGCCTACACATGTGTGTTGCATGCATGTGGGTGTGCACCGTCATATCTGTACGAGTACACACTCAGCTGTTTCTGGATGTGTGAGTCCACACAGAGCTGTTTCTGGGGACCAGAGGTCGACATCAGGTGTCTTCCTCACTCGTACTCCACATGATTTGCTGAGGCAGGGTCTCTGGCTGAACCTGGGGTTCACCGACTCAGCTAGACTGACAAGCAGCTTTCCCTGGGAATCCGTCATCTCAGCCCCACTGAGCTCTGGGGTTACATCAGCCTGGGTTTTATACACGTGCTATGAATCCGAACTCCAGTCCTCATGCTTGACCAGAAAATGCCTTATTCACTGAGCCGTATCCCCAGCCCGGGAGTAGCATGTCTGTCTTCATTCCCGTGTTTTCTAGACCTTGGCTCAAAACACAGTTCCATAAATATTAACTAAGCACATTAATACACAGTTTAAGGAAGAGAGTTTGCTGAGGATTTTGAAGCAGTTGGTCTCGGTGAAGCTAAAAGACTTCTGTAAACTTCTCGGGCTAGATGGTGAGTAGGAGCCTATGAGCATCCTTAGTGCCTGACTATTCTGTGTGGCCTCTGGGCACAGCACTGGCATTGTCAGGAAGGAGAAGGAATTAAGATCCTCAGGCCCAGCCCAGTCCTACCAAATCAAAATTACCTCCTGCAAGATCCTTGAGAAACTCTTCACCACTTAAAGTCTGTGAGCTCCTGTCCACACTTCCTGACCAAGGGTCTCCAGCCAGCATGGTACCCCAGAGAACATCACGGGGAGAGGCTGAGAGTGGCTCTCTTCGGAGCTCATTAGGGGAATTGGGGCTTTATGACAGCTTAACTCAGCTCACCACGTCTAACTTCCAGACCTGCAGTTCTCAACTCTGGTCCCTAAGCTGGAAGCCTGGAATACAAACCCCACTTCAGACTGAAGTCCCAAAGCCTCCCCTTGAACCTGCTTGCCACTCTCCATACCAAACCACATGACTACACCTCAGGAAAGTGCTAGAAATTCCACCGCGCAGGCCATGTCTCAGATTGATCAGGAACTTCAGGGAATAGCACTCGGGTTCAATGCACTTCAAAGTTCCAGGTGTTGGTCAGACCTTGGATCTTGTGATAGGATGCCATCATCTATAGTGTTCACACTCGAGTTCCACAATCATTTCCCAATTCTTACAAAATCTGAAATAAGTTCATGATCTTGTGTTGGGCCACATCCATAGCCTTCCTGGGCACAGTCATCGTGGGTTAGATATACCTATAGAATCTCTCTAGGCAATTCTACTGGTAGTCATGGCTAGGAGCCATAATCTATTCCATGGCCAAATCTACAAGGCAGCTAAGCAATAACTCCCAGCTCGCCCCTCCCCTCCACATCAAGTCACTGAGACGTGGGAAGTTATCGGTAGGCAATGTTCTCATTGTGCAGTTCCTGGGCATGCGCACACAACCTGGAGACAGAGTTCAGTCATCCAGACCAGGAGACACAAGTACAGAAATTAATGGAACTCCTGGCAGCATAACTCACTGTGATGTTTGACAAACTTTCTTTCTTTCTAATCACGTGTGTGTGTCCTTCTGAGTGGGTGCCTCTGTGTGTGTGTGTGTGTGTGTGTGTGTGTGTGTGTGTGTGAGCGTGCGCACGCCGTGGTGTTTGTGCAGCAGTCAGAGGGTGATCTCAGTGCTGGTCCTTGCCTTCCACCTTGTTTGAGACACTGCAAGACAGGATCTCCTATCTCTGCCTCCCATCTCCTATAGGAGTACCAGGATTACAAATGCATACACTACTTACTATGCCTGCCTTTTACGTGGTTCAAATCCAGGTCCTCCTGCTTGCCACCTCCCAGCCATTTCTTTCTTATAAGTGGAAGGGATTCATGATGGACCAAGAAAGAAGGTATCGCATGGTTGACACAGAAACCGGCAGCATAGACAGCCATTGTTATCCAGCACATGCTCTGTGTAACTGTATGTGCTCTGCAGTGCTTGACTGAAGTGTGTAAGTCTTTGTCTCCAGCACGAACTCAAATGTGTGAGCAATGTATTATATCGGGCTGCTCAGGTGTTGACCATGCCAGGCAAGGCGCTGGCCCAGCCTCTCAACTTCTCAGAGTTTCTGCTCCCTACTGGCAGCTTCAGGACCTTGGGCCCTAGTTCCTAATGGCCTAACCCAGGAGTTCTCAACCTGTGGATTGTAACCCCTGGGGTCAAGCAAACTTTTGCAGGAGTCTACATCAGATAGATCCTGTCTACCAGATAGTCACATTATGATTCATAACAGTAGCAAAATTATAGCTATGAAGCAGCACCCAAATAATTTTATGGTTGGGGGTCACCACAGTATGAGGAACTGTATTAAAGAGTCACAGCAGCAGGAAGGTTGAGAACCACTGGCCTACATGAAGCTCTATCCCAACCCCAAGCAGCTTTTCCTCATTTACCTTCGCCTGTGCTCTCTATAACACACAGGTTTATATACTTGGGTCAAGGCTCACTCACGAAATGCTGGCACAGACTGCACACTTTGCAGAATTTCTGACCTGGCTCTGGGACTTCTAAATGAAGCCCTTTCAGTGTGGCTTGGCCACTGAACTCAGAGGTCACAAAGAGCCACACAAGGCCAAGGAGTTCAGTGATATTTCAGTCATGCAAACCGACCCCTCCGAGCCACTGCCATTGGGAATCAGAAAGGGTAGATACCACGTGGATGCTAAGCAGGTAGCTGAGCGTCAGGTGGGCTTGGGTTCAAATCATGGCTCTGCCCCTGTCTTCCTCCTCCTACCAGACAAGAAGGGTCAGGAGTCAAATTCAGTCGGTGTGCCACAGAAGAGGCCAGCATGTCAGGCGTGACCTGATGTTACTTCCCCTGAGGGTGACTGGGAAGAACACACGAGTGACTTTATGTGACAGGTACAGAATATGCGGCTGGGATTTCTAACTGTTCGTTCTCATGCTGCTCAGATCCCTGGCTCATTCACAAAACACACATCTCACTTCCTGCCTCCAAATGCTGGGCTGTAATCCTTCACTTTCTCGGCCCTTGTTTATTCAGTTTTTAACCACAGACATCTGATTATGGCCCCACCGCTTCACAAGCACCTGATGAACTAAGCATTTTATATGCATTCCACATTTGATACTTGGAACAAATTTCTCCCTTCCTTCCCCTCTTCATCCCTCCTCCCAACTGTGTGTGCGTGCGTGTGTGCATGCATGTGTGTGTGAGCGCGCGCGCACGCGCGAACACATGCACACATGTGGTGTTCCCGGAGGCTAGAGGTCAAACGCAGGTGTCACTCAATATCACCACCTCCTCCTTTTCCTCTTTTTTCTCACTCTCCCTTCTTATCCTCCTCTCCCCCTCATCTTCTTCATCCTCTTCTTCTTGGCCTGGATTTGTCACTTAAATTAGAATGGCTGGCCAGCAAGTCGCAGGGATCTGCCTGCCCCTGCCTCCCCAACACCAGCACACCCATTTCCCCGGCTCTGGGCTCTGGAGGCAAATTCGGGTGCCCACGCTTGCATAAAGCAAGCCTTCACAAACTGAGCCATCTCCTCGGCCCTGTGACCAAGTCGTTAAATTGCAGATGAATCAGTTTGGGCTCAGAGAAATGAAATGATTTCCTCAGGGACACACAGTTCCCTTGGTAATTGGTAATTGGTATTTAAACCCAAGCAGATTCAACTTTCTGGCTTAAGATAGACTATCAATGACCATGCCTGAGAGCTACTTTGTAGAATCTCACTCTGTCAGGTCCAGGTCACAGAAGCAGCAGAGCTCTCTCCTCAACGGCCTCTCCTCTCTGACCCATCTCTCTCTCTCTTACCCTTTCTAGACTTCCGCTTTTCTGCAAGCAAGGATTCTAACAGCCCTTTCTCCTAACCTCCAGATCTTGCTTTCCTTCTGGACATCATTACATGGACCTGACCTGGAACTCAAGTGAGGTATAATCCACCCCCGCCATACACACAGTCATTTGGTTTTCCTTGTTTATTTTTGTTAATGGGTTTGCCGCCTCCTTGGCACTGGGATTCTCAACCTCAGAAGCAGCTGTTTAATGGAGCTCTACCTAGCAACTGCCACTCCAAGCTCCTCTTTTACATACATTCCTCTCTTCAAACCCTTTCTGACCCTCTCAGTGGCAACTGACCACCATTAGGGTTCCCATTTCCCAGGAATTAAGTGGCACACTAGCCAGAATCTTCCTCTGAGTTGGGCTTTCAAATATTCTGTATTCTATTTATCCCTGCGAGATGGAGACTCACTGTGCAGCCCAGGATGGCTTGGAACTCTGTAGCCACCTGTTTTGGGTTCTGTCTTCACAGGCATGAACCGCCGCATCCAACTCCTGTGCTCCAGGAGCCACACAACAAACAGCATCCTCATCGAGGAAGGCATTTGTCTTTCAAAAGAAGCTGCTCACCACCAAGTATAGAATGTGAGTTGCGGCTGGTGCCAAGCTCTGAGGGGCACTGACTGGCCCACAGTGGATGGGTCTGAGCCGGTGATACGGGAGGGTTGTCACATGAGCAAGGAGGGTCATAGGTCGTGCTCGTGCCCATTGCTTCCTTAAAATGATTATTTCCAGTTTGAAGTTTGGGGGCGAGTTCATTCGGTGGTGGCAAACTCAAGTCTAAGAACATCAGAGATGGCTTCAAATTGTTCATGTTTGAAGAACAAATGGTTTTAATGATCTGGGCAAACTGATGACAGCCATTTTCAACTCTACAAGCCTATAAAATTAGGGCCCAGGCTTTAACCTCTTTTCCCTTAACTTCTCCGTAAAGTCTGAGTTCTCTAGACAAGCTATTTACTTGTGTTGACAAGTGAATTTCTCCAACTACTTGGTAAGAATCACAGCACACCATCAGAGAATAAAGTCCTGAGAGAGACCATTTTTTTTCCATGTTCACCATACCTAAATGCAGCATCTGAAGCCAGTATGCCCTAATTAACAACATCATCCACTTGTTCCAGGGCCAGCCCTGGACTGGAGAGGCCAGGCGCATGGTGAGACTCACTCTACTGACCAGAGCAGCAGCCATAGGGAGTCACAGCCCTGGGAGTGAGGGAAATTCTCCAGGGACACAGAACAGGTTTTTAGGAGCACAAACTAATTCACCTGGAATTTTGCCAAACTCAAAAAGGAGGAAAAAGCCACAACAACCTCCTTTCTGAGAAGAATAATTACGTGAAATGTCCCCAGTGGGGTTGCCACCTTATTAAGTACCCAATTGTGATCCACGGCTGCGAGGGCCTAGCTAACGACATGATGGATGCTTTGTATGAGATCTAGAGGAAGGACAGGCAAAGTTAAAGGGTTTGTGATTTGGGAACATGAATGCAGCCGAAGTTCAGGATCTCCTTAGGAAAGCGTGTCTTTAATTATTGGGCATTACCACGTCGCAACAATGCCTTCCAATTTCATTTTTCTGCAAATCTCAGGCTAGGTCTACTCCAAAGGGCGTACCCGGGAAAGAAACTACAAATCTAATTATCAGGATATTGTTTAAAGAGCCAAACGTGGACCACAGCCGACCCTTGACAAAGCACCGCCTTTCTCTCCCTTCTCCCCCAACTTAATTCGATTCTTGTCACTCTGTAAGAACCAGCTAGTGTTCCAGTCACCACAAAGGGTTAAATACAAATGCTGTGAACGAGACGCATAATCCTCAAGGCCTCAGAGCATTAAGACATGTCTGCTCCTTAGGGTCCATCTTTGTCCATAATCAATTTCTTCCCTTGGAGAACATTAATTGTCTGTAATGATAGCTTTCCGTCAATACATCCTTGATCTTAAAAGGCCTGTACAGCTTTTTCCTTTATTCAATCAAATCATCTCTACAATTGCCCCCCTTTAGTAAGATAATACCTTTTAAGCCTTGTATTTTAATATAAAAAATGAGAGGTAGCTGCAAGTCTAATGGGAGTGCTCCCGTTTGAGGACGGGGATGATGGCTTCCATTATCCTAAATAATGTTTGAAGATTACAGAAAGCACTGTGTTTCAAAAGGTGGAAACTAATCCACCACTTTCAAATTATTCCTTGCATAAAAATCTGTTCTGACATTAGGACTTTTTTTTTTCGCCCCAGTGACAGCACGGTATATTTAAATATTTGAATATGAAAGATAATTTTTCAGTTCTGAAAAAGGAAAATAATTGCTATTTATAAGGACAAAATGCTGAATAATTCGTGGAATTGACGATTTGGAACACCGAAGCCTTTTATTTTGTTATTCTCCTGATCAGCCGTTCCCACACATTTCACTCAAACTATCTCCACCCTAATCAGCAGACACTAAAATTATTTAATTGAGAGAGAGTGCGCGAGAGATCTCCCTGACCTCCAACGGGCTGCCTTCACCACCCGCTTGTCTTCCCGGACCTGCTTCTCTGCAGACGTCGATCCTTTTCCTAAGTTGGAGTTCTGTTGACATTTTCTGCTCAGATAGACCCTGCTTCTAGGTGCGTTAGCTGGTTCCTGGGAGAAGGCGCTGCAGAGACCACCCCAGTGTTTACAGTAAGTGAGGAAGCTCAAGGGGAGATAGATACCTGACAGACAGAAGCTGTCTTTGCTACACCATCGTTTCTTTGGGTCATTTTTATGTTCAATAGAAAACGTAGCAACATTTCCATGCTGCATATAAAGTATCATTCTTATCACCAAAGATTAGCAAGCCATCTGAGCACAGTCCAAGACTAGCATATTCTCCTTCCTGTTTACACACACACACACACACACACACACACACACACACACACACACCAGCCAGTATTCTAGAACAACATGAAGAGACCCTAGGAAATGGAATTAACTGCAAAGCCCAGGTGGTTTAAAAACTGATTAAAAGAAAATACACATACAGAAAAGGACTAAGGGAAAGGAGGGGACACAGAAACATTATTCATTAATTGAAGGTTTTCTAGTAATATATGCAACTCTAAATATGACATTTACGTTCTGAACTAAGATGCAAGCAATATTCCTTAAATATTATGTGTACACAAAGAGTTTGGGATTGGGAGAAAGGGGGTCTGTGCAGGAGAGAATCACACGCTAAGAAATGCCAAACCTAACAAAACACATACAAAGTGAGACCAGTTAACAACCTAGATAAGCGATGGGAATTGCCACGAAAGCAGATCAATGTTACCCATGCCCTGATAAGCAGCTATCTGCCCTCCTCCATTATGCGTCCTTAGTATTTATAAATTATCGTTTAATTATGCTGGCAAGTGGTAATTGTCAAATAAGCTCAGATAGGCATAAACCCTTGGGCTTCACATAGCAGAAAAATATCTGTGAAAGCTGGATCGATCCACACGCTCACAAAGTCATTTCCTTTCTTCTTTTTATCCTTGCCAACAAATTGTATGTACAGCACTTTGCGGTTTGAGCGCATTTTGAAGTCTATGCAGATTACAGAAAGGGAAAAAATTAGTTGCTTCAATATCTACCATTCCCAAATTATTCTGCTGGCTTAAGGGACCACGTGCAGGAGAACAAAAGAGCCAAAGATCAAGAAATCTAAGCTGCTTCTTCTCAGAGTTAGTGCTTGGGGTCATTTTTCAATTGAGGAAATCAAGATTTGGCAAATTCTTTTAACATATTTATAATGGATTTTACATAAAATAGGAATCAGAACATGACATTCATCCCATTAGGAGAGATACAGAAATTTCTTTCCTCACTGAGGTTTAATTAGTACCCATCCACCCCACCTCTTTTCTATCAAGTAGTCTAAAAAAAAAATTTTTTTTTTTTTTTTACATCTAGCTGCAGTACTTCAGCCACGGAGCATAAACACACACAGAGGATTACAGTGCCTAGGAAAGATAAGTTGAGCATCAAGAGGCTATTTAATTTACATCTAATATTTAGACAGCGTCAGCTACAAGTCCATTCATTTCTGAGGGGCTTTTATTTGCAAGGCTGAGCAGAAACATACAGACAATATTCTCTCACCTCCTTGCATGCAAGAGGTGGATGTGGAAAAGCAAAGCTATGCGTGCATGCATGTGCACAGGTGTGTGCATGTACACACGCACACACACACACACACGCACACACACACACACACACACACACACACGCACACACACACACCACTACCATCACCATCTGAACAAGCTCAGGGTTCTATTGCAGACAAGGCCATGACCTTTCTCTCTTGCGGTTCTATTCTTTCTTTCTTCCAGACCTGTACTAATTCTTGTGGGCCCGTCAAAGTACTTTAAATCCTCCTGTACATGCTTCCCACTGCTAAGAAATCCCCCTAACTATCTCCACTTCCTCATACAGCTTCAATCCCTCCATCTATCCCAGGGTGCCCCATTCTGCAGATCTCAGTTCGGGTACTCTTATCTTGGAAAAGCTCTCCTCTACCCCCATGCTCTGTCCAGTATGGTTGCCTGTGACTGTCACACAGCAAGCACAGAGCCTTTATTGTGTGTCATGTGACTCTGTGTTCTGACTGAAGCCACACACCAGCCAGTGTAGAGGGATGCTCAGCACACTGACATTAAATAGCTTGCCCAAGACACCATTTCTAAGCCCTGACCCCACAGGTCCAAGTGTGCAATCTTAATACTTCTCTCTGCCAAATTCACACGCACTACCACTACCCGTCACATGTCTAGTTTCCTCCCAGCCCTAGAATTTGCAGACACCATGAAGCCTCGGATCATGTCTATGTCTCTCAGGCTTGGTCTGTAGAAGGAAGTCAATAACTAATTATTAAATCGATGACTGAACATTAGCTCAACGTAAACACATGGGCTGTGAGCTCAGGACTAATGTGTTTCTCTGAGTTGTTTAGTTGTTTGAGCCACTGACAGTTCAGAGGCCATCTATGGCTGGGTCCAAGAAGGTGGGTTAGCCTGCGGACAGAATTCCATGTGCTTGCTCTAAAGGGAATACAGCACTTTGCTTTTCCCCTTTGTTTTATGGCCATTATTGTTTGATGGTTTAATTCCTTTTCTTCTAAAGCCTTTCACTAGAAACCCAAATGTTGTAAGTGTCATTGGTGCTATTAAATGTGTAAATGCCATAGAAACAATCCCTCTCTCCAGTGTCTCCCTCTGCGACAGCACAGGGACTGTGGTCAGTAGCATATATCTTAAGTGTAGATGTAAAAACACACCCCTACTCTGAATGCGTAGAAAAAAAAAGGTACATTTGGCATATTTTCCAGCCCAAATGCAGGGTGCACCCTAGGTACAATCTGTGTATTATTAATACTCATTCACAGCGAACAGGAATGTTAACAATGTTTTGTCAAAATGCATAACTCATATTTGAATATGCAGTCTAGCCTTGAATAATTCAATTCACAGCACTCGTTTGAAAAACTTAGCCATTTTCCTGTTTGGGCTTTGTTTGCTCGTACTTTTAGAGCATTTTAGTCCATGATGTGAGCTATTCAGCAACCGATGCAAATTTTCTCTTTTAAAAAAACGAAATAAAATGCTTTTTAGTAATCAAAATATAAAAACGCATCCAGAGTGGTACTTGGGAAACGGAACATAACTTAACCTCCATTCAGGCAGCCCTTTTTAAGTAAGAGATGTGCCTACTCAGGCTATTAATTGGGAATTGCAAAGCTAAGATGCATTCGTGTCTTGTATTCATTGAATACTTTCTGGGTACTCAGGAATGGTTTCAGCATCTCATTCTTTTCCACAGGCACTATGCTACTCCAGCCAGGAACCCTCCTCAAGTGAGCCTGGCCTTCGGAGGACGAGGTGCCTTCTGGACTGGATTGTTTCAGCTACTTACAGTCTAGTCTGTGCACAGCAGCACCGACTAGACCGTCCATTATAATTAGAAACTTAGCTTTTAGAAAATAAAGTATTTACTTCTCATTCCCATAAAAATAAAGTAAGCGAGGGCTGGTGGCATCCGCCTATAATCATAGCACTTCAGGGCTAAGATAGGGGGATCAGGAGTTCAAGACCACCCTTGATTACAGAGAGAGTTTGAGACCAGCCTGGGCTACATGAGACCATGTTTCAAAAAAGTAAGCAAATTAAAATACGCTCCTATTTGAAAGTGGAAGAGATCGCTGAACAGAAAGTCGGGTGCCTTGCTCAAAAAATTAAAGTTAAGATTACTGGACAATCATAAGTCATTTTGCTTTAAAAAATATTGCAGGAGCCACTCTGTCCATGCTGTGATCGCTGCTCTGTCTAAAGCAGGTCTTAACGTGGCTTCTCTGTAAGGCTGTGCAAACTTCATGCCAGTGAGGCCATCGGCACAGTGAAACTCTAGTATTTATAAAGTGCAAATAATCCCTCCCCTTTATGTGGATAACAGATGGTCCTCTGAATGACCCTAAGGCCATCTTCTGATTCTTCAAAGGAGAGAATTAGGCTTGTGGGTGCTGTAGTGTGAGGATTAAGCCTTGTGATTCTATTCTGGGACTCTCATCCCGACCACCCACTTGTGGATAGGCACTCATTCTTTTCCATTAACCAAGGGGTTCTGGGAACTTCCAACGGAAATTTCTGGCTGCTTTGTAATGAGCGGAGGACTTAGCAGGCTGCAAATCGCTACACGGCACATTGTGGAGATAACACAAGAGAACGGCCTGATGCTTAAAAGGAAAGGCAGCAAATTTGCCAACATTCTGATCTGGTTCGCTAAGCAACCTTGGGGACTGATAGAGATGCTACCCAGCGGCCCAGTCAGTAAAGCCTTCGGCAAGCAAGAGGACCCATGTTCAACACCCAGAGCACATATTTTAAAAGGTGTGTTGGTGCGTGCTCTGTCTCACACTGGGGAACAGGAGACGGGTGGATCCCTGAGGCTCACCCGCCAGCTAGCCTAGTTTACTGGCAAGTTCCAGGTGAGTAAGTGGCCCTGTCAAAAGAAAGGTGGACAGCACCTGAGGAATGAAACCTGTTCTATGGCTTCCTACAGATGCACATGCACAAATACACAGAGAGAGAGGGGGGGGGAGGGAGGGAGGGAGGGAGGGAGGGAGAGAGAGAGAGAGAGGGAGAGGGAGAGGGAGAGGGAGAATAAAGCTATAAAGTTACCCATATGGTGCTGTCCAAATGCTACTCCTCAGAGAACACAAAAGGTTTCAGCACTTAGCATAACTACCCATATTCTGAGAACTAACTAAACAACTCCTGTCTGACTGTTAGAAAAAAACATCCCAGGGCCACCCAATAGGACAGTACTGTGGACCATATCCTTGACTGTGAATATTGTAGGGACCACATTTAAAAAGCAAACACAAAGGAGGAATCAATTCAGATAGTATATTTTACTTGACCAAGCTGGTAAACGAATTATCATGTCTGCCCAAGGCGCACCTAGCAAAGTACTCATGAGACAAATGTGAGAATTAGCCTAGAAGAGGCTAGATAGAAATGGGCCAAGCAGTGTTTAAATGAATAGTTTATGTGTTGTTATTTCGGGCATGAGCTAGCAGGCAGCTGGGGTGCTGGGGACACAGCCTCGCTGCTCCTATTTCAACACTCATGCCTCATTTTGTGGGTCTCTTCTAGATCTACTGGTCAATTCAAAAGCACAAATGTCTTACCAGGGTCTTCCAGTGTACCAGATACTAAGCTATATATTTAGAGATTAAAACAACATATTACAAAAAATTCCCATTAGTGACATTTGTGATACATCAGGAAAAACACTATAGTCAAAGTGTAGTGTTTCAGGGTCTCAAAGTGCTGCTAAAGGACCAGGGAAAGAGTTCTGCCTGTGTGGACAGAGACCAGGAACGATTGTAGACAGGGACTAACACCTGAGTAGATCTTGGAGGATTAAAGCTAATTTTCAAGGTAAAGGAAAGAAAGATGGGATAATGTCTCTCGCAACAAACCGATCCTTCTAAGTGCAGAGAAGTGGGAGCCTGTGTAACTGGAGAGCGAAAAAGGGTTTAACCACTGCTCAGTGAGGGAGGGCATTCAGAATACTTCACAACGAATAAGGCCCGAACTGGACAGCCACACAGGAAGGTGGTCCTACCTGCACCCACTGGCTGACTGGAAGTCCAGAAACAAAACCAGGTGTGCCCAGCACCAGAGAGGTGGCAGGAGACACAGCCAGACCCACATGGCTGAGAAAATGGCTGGAGGCTACTTCAGTAGTAGGGAAAACTGTGAGAAGTTCTTAGTCAAGTAAAACAATGTTATCAGTTATGCTTTAGGAGACTCAGCCAGGCAGCTCTGCAGAGAATGAGCTAGAAGGAAGAGACAGAAGACGGAGATAATGCTTGGATGACTGTGGTCGACAAGGTGGACATGGCAGGTAGCTGGGCTGAACCCATGGCCCTGGAAACAGAGAGAAAAGACAGAGTTCAAGGTAGTAGTAGTTAGAGATAAGATTACAAAGTTGATGACCAAACGCACGGGATGGAAAGGAGACTGGGAGCAGATGAAAGATGCGTGGGAAGGTCCTGTCTGGATACCTAGCATTCAGAGCTGCACCAAACCAGCAGACAGAGAGGGAACCAGCATCACGCCGTGGTCTGAGGCTAACACACCACACACACACACACACACACACACACACACACACACACACCTGATCCTCCTGCCTCCACCTCCTAAATGCTGCTATTATAAGCACACACAACCATGCCCATTTTGTGTAGTGCTGGGACCAGAACCCCAGACTCCACGCGTTAGGTGGGTTCTTTACAACTGAATGCCATCTTCAACTCTTTGCTTTGCTTCCCTTAAGAGTCCCACCACAAAATCCCTTGCCCAGGCCAAGAGCCATGCAAATGCAATGGCTCCAGTGGAAAGTGAGGTCAGAGCGCTAGGTCTACGAGATAACGCGCATATATCTTCATGCTCACGGCTGCCAATCATGCCCTGAGCAGCATCGGTGACACAGGCGATGACAACACTGAGGTGTTTATTACACACTCATCTACTTGTGCGAGTCTCCTAGTCCTTCCTGAAACATGTTTCTGCTGAGATGTCTGTACACAAATTGGGGAAAAATAATTAACAGTACAGGCACTACAGCGTCTAGCTCTGGCTTAGGACATAAAATGTTGCTCTTGAAATCGACTGCCCTAGAACTCTTCCTCAGCACCATCCTCCAACTCCGCCTCCAAAGCCAAGGTCGGAATAAGCCCAACTGTTACTTACAATGCAATAATCACAAGCACTGCTTATGGTAAATCTGTGTTTTAAGTATTTCCTTCAAATTTATATTGTCCCGGTCCTCAAATGATCTGAAATCTTAGAAAATCTCTCTCTCTCTCTCTCTCTCCCCTGTCACTCCCCCTCCCCCGTTAGTGTATATGAATTTGTGTGTATGAGTCTAAGTATTCCAGAATGCATTTGTATAAGCCAGAGGTGGATATCAAGTCTGTCTTCCTCATTCAATTTCTGTCACAAATTTTGAGACACAGTCTGTCAATGAAACCTGAGATCGCTGATAGGCTAAAGTGACTGGATAGTGGAGAAGCTTGTTAATGCCTTGAAGCACTGTGATTATAGATAGGTCTTTACTGCCATGGTGGGCATTTTACATTCATACTGAAGGTCCAAGCCCACATCCTCACCCTGGTGTGTCAAGTTCATTATCAACAAGCAACCTTGTGAGCCCCTTTAGTTCTTGTTTTAGTTACCTTACACACAGAGATCTGATAACTCAGTGGTGACGTCGAGGATTACACCGAGAGACAAAAAGCTAGAAGGCCCAGACTGGAATACTGTGCTACTACTCTCTTCCCACCTCGCTCAGTGTCCTGAGAAAGCTGCATGCTCCCTTGAGTGTATAATAATTAACTCTCACATTCATGGCCGATGTCACCCTGATTTTGTTTCCACAGCATCTGCCCAGTGAGCCAATCGTGAGCATCTGGAGCTACAGATATTTCTGAGCTACCTGCTGCAGGTGCCGAGAACAGAATTTGGGTCCCCCGGAAGAGCAGTGCATGATCTTAACTGATGAGCCTCATTTCTAGCCTGAGATCAATGTTTCAGAAAGAGTACTCTAGGAGCTGAACAAGAGAGCAATTAAGTCTTGATTGTACATCACACTCATTTTTAACATTTTTTTCTTAGAGATGGTCTCTTGCTATCCTAAGCTGGTCTCAGACTTCCTATGTACTCAGGGATAATCTTGAGTTTCTAAATTTCCTGTCTCCACCTCCAGAGTGTTGGGATTATAGGCCTGTGCTGCCATGTCTGCTTTTATGGCATGCTGGGGATTGAACTTGGGGATTTGGGTATGTTAGGTAAACATCCCCACCCCTCAGATTCAGCTTTTCACAGCAAACACTCGGATACATTATTATGTAGAAACAGAAATGAGATCAGGCAGATGGATTCTTCCTTTCTGTGGCTTCATCCAGCTCACTGATCCCTGCACCTCCTCATTGCTGACTATGGCCCTGGGAAAAAAATCTCAGAAAGGGAAAAGTGGCTCTTTCTGGGGTGTTTCCATGGACACACAGGTATGCACAGAGTCTCCATCCAACACACAGTGCCTGTGGAGTCCTCAATCAACACCCAGACATCTATGGAGTCCCCATCCAACACAAAATCATCTATAGAGTTCTTATCCAACACCTAGACGTCTATGGAGTCCCCACCCAACACAAAAGCATCTATGGAGTCCCCATCCAACACCCAGACGTCTATGGAGTCCCCATCCAACACCCAGACATCTATGGAGTCCCCATCCAACACCCAGACGTCTATGGAGTCCCTATCTAACACAAAAGCATCTATAGAGTTCTTATCCAACACTCAGACATCTATGGAATCCTCATCCAGTTCCACCAGCACTGATAGAAAAGACAGGTGTAAAAATAGCATCTCTGCATGGAAAGAAAACAAATACCAACATAAGTGCCGAGTATGACAGAGGCTAAGAGGAGAGCACCTGCTCCAGTTTCTAGGCTTTTCCTCTCATCTAGAAGGAGATAATGGAATCAGCTGGACCAGAAGGATCGAAGACATTCCAATACAGAAACGACACACACTATCAAGGGATGAAAGGTGGTTTGCTATTGCAAAACACTCCACCTGGGTCCATGGTTCCCCAAGACCAGGCTTAGAGGATAAGAAAACATCTTTACAGGTATCTGTAAAAACAAAATAAGCCAGAATGGAAAGACAAAGGTATGTTTTCTCTCTTTTGTAAATTCTAGAGTTTATGTAGAGCTGTAAGATCATGGTGTGTGTGTGTGTGTGTGTGTGTGTGTGTGTGACAACAGTAGAATCTGTTAAGGGGCATTTAGAAATATTTTTTCCTTATAGAAAGCATTGATACTAATTCTTAATCTTTCAAATGTGAAACCAGTTCAAGTTCCACCGTATAGAAGGTTATGCCAGGGCACTTCCTCCACTGGGAAAGAGAAGATGCTCCTCATCCTCAGGTAGAAGAGGTGACTGCAGCTGTGGTACCTGCCTGCGACGGTTGCCATCTATATCCAGTGCGTGGTGGGTCAAATTCGGAATTCTGCATTACCCTTTCAGGAGTTCAGTCTTCTGCGAGAGGCCAGAAAGTTTTGTTCCATCCTAAAGCAATCTGGTGACAATCTTGGTCAGGCTTGCTCGGATCCTTAGGGTCTCCAAAATTAAAATGGGAGAGGGGGGCCCAAGGCGGCTGTTTCCACGGCAGCCTTCCAATGCCCAGAAATGGGATTTGTTTCTAAGGCAACATTTCTGTGAACTTGTGTGATAAATTCCCTGCAGCCGTTCCCAGTCCAGACCACAGCACCACAGCGAAGACCATCAACCCAAAGGGAAGTCATCCCCACATCACCCAATGAGCAATTACACAAACCCCCATTGGAAACATAAAACCCACGAGTGGTTCCACCTTAAGATCGCCTATAGGTAAAAGCAGAGAAGTTCCAGCAAGTTCTATGAAGATTCAGAGCTGGGTGAGAGTAAATAAACTTATGAAATTGCTCAAATTTCCACAGTAATAATTAATCTGACAAAGACAGAAGAAAACCAAGGATCACAGCGTCCCACTTAATTCTATGGCCCACTCTATTCTAAAAAGCAAAACAAAAAAATTTGATTAGGAAGTCAGGCTTGACTACGTACCTCAAAATGCATACATTTTTAGTGTGTTCAACTAGATAGAAAAGACATTTCTAAAGAGAAGAATGCTTTGACTCCTATTATATAAAGCCGGGGACAGCAAACAGGAATATCTGAGCCAAGCTAACCACTGCGAGGACCCAGGGAGCAAGAGAGAGAATCGCTAAGGTAACCAGACAGCCGAATGTAATTACACGAATTGGAATTCAGCCAGCCTGTGCAGGCAATACCCTACACTCTTTAGAAAATGTCATAGACTCTTTTAATAACTATCACAATTTTCTTCCATAAACATGTATTAGTAGGACATATTAGAACAAGAATAAAATATTCTTGTTTTCTGCACCCATGAGTGGATACACAGCCAGAGAAAAGAAGAGAGAATTTGAATCTCGGAATCACGATTATGAACTTGCTTAGCTACAATAGTCACTCTTGTTTCTAAATGCAATTAAAAATATAGGCAGAGAAGCACTCTGCCGTGTGCCACAGAATGCAAACAGAATTTAGCAGAAAGCAGTCGAGAAGGGAAATCTTGCAGAGCTGGTGAAGGGTGACAAGACACGCCTCACGATGCTGTCTCAATAGGAACATGGAACTCCACTGGTTTGCTGGCTTGTCTAACCGTGAATCTGGATGTAATAATGTATCCTGTAACAGAAACAAAAGAACCACCGAGAAAGAAAAAAAAAATAAACAAATGATTGCTTCAAATTGTTAAACCGTAATATAATGCAAGGGTGTTTTCCCATGGAAATAAACTCCCAATTTCCTCTGCGGCTCTCTGTGGTTGGGTGATTCAATGACGGAATCCCACCAAACAACTGCAGAGTGAGCCCTTCCAGGAGCCGTCCCTACTCTGCAGACTGCAGGCTGCGAAAGCAGGAGAGGAAAGCAGCAGACTTTCCAGATGTGCGAAGAGCTTTGCTACAAAATGCTTGGAGGAAAGACGACCGATGTGCAGAATGCCCAGGTACTGCCTCGGCCATGTTGGTAGTCAGCACGAAATATTGGACTCGCGCAGAAGGTGACAGCACCATGTGACTTACACTGCACCAGAGGCACATTTTACCTCTAGTCTTCAGGGAGCAGTTTCTCGATCTTTATCAGAGAGAGGCCTCCTGACTCATTCCGGACCGGACCATGACCTCAGTGCAATCAGCTCAGGGCTCAAACATGGGCTAACATTTGTCATTGTGGACAAGACAGTTAACATTTTATAAAACTTCAATTTTCTTATCTGGAAAATAAGAATTAATTCTTTCAAGGCTAATAGGGCTAAATGGCCGTGTTTATCAGCAGTGTGGCATCTGTGACACAAGTCCCTGTGGCTGTGGTGCTCACAAACAACCTCTTCCTGATGACACAGTACTAAAACACCTACCACAAAGCACACTCAACCCGCAATGCCGCTTCCCCGCGGCCACAGGGCACCGCCTTCTCACCGCTGCTGCCAGCCCACTTTGGATAGTGACCAGCCTTGAATGACCACCTGGGGTTGGCTCAGGAGCACAGGCCTCCAGGCCAAACTACCCCCTTCCTTTGCAACAGGCCAAGAAGCCACAGGCCAGATGTGTTTTCATTGTTCCCCGACCTTGAAGTAATGTTAGCATGCCTAGTCTGTCACATGTGTGCTTGGATCTCTTTAACACCCCCTTTTAAAAACAAAATCAAACGCTTGCTCATTTTCTCAGAAATACCTCTCTCCCACACTTTCTCAAGTCCCCTATGAAGCCCCTTGAATACGAAGGATGATGCTGGTTGCAAACACAGAAAATAGATTTCTACCAGGGAAGAGAAAACCAGGCATTCTGTCATCGAGCTTGACATCATTTACTCTACTCATCATTATTTATTACTGGGAGATGGGGTGTCCATGCCATAGTGCAGATGCGGCGGCCAGAGGTCGACCCGGGAGTTGGTTCTCTTTTTCCACCTTTATGCGGCTTCCAGCGATCACAACTGGGCTGTCAGGTTTGCACAGCAGATACCTTTAACTGCTGACCATCTTGCTGGCCCAAAGCTTAGCAGTACTGGAGCCCACAATCTTTTACCATCCTCCAAGAGACAGAAGTCCCCATTTTCTGCCATATGTACCTAAACCTTCCTCTTCCTTAGAGACAGTAGCCATGCAGGTGAAAAAGATTCTGTGTTTATTCTAATTTTGGCTGTTGCCGGAGCTGCCGCTTCCAGTGTTTTGGCAATATTAGCTCAAATAAGGACTGACTTTTATTGGCATGTACAGAAGCAGATTCCTGGGGGGAAACAAGAGCTCTCACTTCTAAATCAAAGACAGACAAGCAAGTATATGAAGCCAAACTTGAAATGCTGGGTGATGTCTAGGATTCCAAGGCTATAATATAGCACTAGAAAGCACAGAGACAGCAAAATGGCTGTATTTATTATATACATACACATACATATAGATACAAACATTTTATATATAAATATAATGTTTGTTTGTACACGTGTGGTGTGTGTGTGTGTGTGTGTGTGTGTGTGTGTGTGTGTGTGTGTAGGCCAGAGATAAATGTCGGATGTTTCTCTCAGTCATTCCCCACCTTCCTTTGGGAAACAGGGTCTTTCTGAGTCTTGAATCACTGATTCAGTCAGATGGGCTTGCCTGCCAGCAAGCTTGAGAGATACATCTGCACCCATTTTTTCTGGATCACAGGTGCCCTGTACCCAGCTTTCATGTGGGCTGGACTGTGGGGAGCCACAATCGGGAGTTCATGCCTGTGAGCCGCACTGCACCAACTAAACCAGCTCTCCAGTCCTGGAGATGGCTCTAGACAGTGGAGGAGGACTCGCACCCTCCGTCCCAATCCCGCAGAGAGTCGGACTCACAAGAACTGACTATGGCCACGGAGGGCTCTGCAGCCGTCCAGAGCAATGTTGAGACCCTTGCCTTCGAGAAGGAGCTGCAGCTGATGTCAAGGTCCTCCAAGTTAAGAAGCGGCACATCTCCATTCTGTTCCTGGAAGCCACTCAGGGTCTTCAGCTAAGTTCTTTCTATTTACTGTAAAACTTGAATTTCTATTTTCTCTTAGCTAGACTGTGTCCCACCCTATAACCACGAAACATTCTTTAACAAATGCTTCAGGAAGATTTCCTTAACTCACCCCCCCCCCAAAAAAAAAGAAAAAAAAGATTTTCTTAACTGTTTTGTAAAATTCTAATTGCCTGGTCTTACTTCTGTAATCATGCTTACTTTAAAAAAAATCCCCCACATTGTGGTTTTGCTCCTGTTAAGGAGGTATGGAAAACGGACTCAAGGCTGGTCTCATGAGATCCATCTTAGGGGGAAACACTCACAGATTCTGTTCTGACGTGTACACATATAAAGCTTGGTTTAATTGGGCCATGCTGTGAGTTGGAGGTCTTTCTTCTGGAGTGTGTTGCCCCGGTTGCTCAGGCACAGCGTTTATTTCTATGAGATTCAACGTGTTAGGTTGTATATGCTTCAACACTTGAGAAAATAAACCACACTGTGCTCAATAACCAATGGTCTCATCCAACCAACCAGCCTTTCCAGGAGAAATGTCTTGCCGGGATACTGAGTGTCTGTGAGGATGACGCCCTGGGCCACTGAGATGGTGAAGGAACAACTTGAATGACCCGTCACCAGAGCACAGCCAATGACCAGCCATGGATAGTCAGCTGCCTTCTAACCGTGTATAATTGTTTTATTTACAAACATTGCCAGACACTGTCTAGAGCACTAGTAAGCTAAGCATTCACGGGAAACAATACCATCTAGACTGTAAGTAAAACAAACGCTTCCTTCACTACTTCCTAATTAGACAACTGTTTACTTCTTTTGTGGTTCCACGAAGACTGTCACACAGACAATGTTTGCCATGGGAAGAAATAAACATATAGTCTTGCCCCTTTCTCTGCATACTTAAAAACTTAATAATAGTCCTGTTGCACAGTTCAAGTCTATTCAATACTCCTATAAAACATAGTTTCAAATTTAAAAATATAAAATGTGAGTTCTTCATTCAGAGTGGGCTCTGCATTACCGCTCAGCAGGCGGGAAGAAGCAAAACCCACGGCTGATTTCATCTGCAAATGACACAAACTAGGAGTCTGGAGACAGATATCCAGATTTCTACATCATGAGTCTCCACTCTCAAGGTTTCTCCCTGACGCTTTTAGGAGCTGTTCCATTAGAAGCACCGCCACTTGTGTTCTCTGTAAACGGCAATGAAAGTTTTCTTCATAATGGAACTCAAACAAAACCCTACATTGACGAAGGCTAAAAGAATCACCCTGAGACTTGGGAAGCAAGCTTGTCTTGTCAGTGTTGGCACTTTGCCCAAGGCCAGGGAGACGAGACAGAGCTGCAACCGAGTGGTCTATTAATATGGTTCTTCCCCAGAGGCTTCAAATTATAAAATGATAAGTTTAAGCACATTAATTATTTCGTGTTGTTTTATTTGGTGTTCTTGAGACACTTTCCCTCTGTAGCCCAAGCTGGCCTCAAACTTACAGCAATTCCCCTGCTTTTGTCTCCCACATGCTGGGTGAGTCATTGTGGTGGTTTGAATAAGAATGGCCCCCATATGCTATTGTGTAGAGTGCTTCCTCTCCAGTTAGTGGAACTGTTTGGGAAGGATTTGGAGGAGGTGTGGCCTTGCTAGAGTAGGTGTGGGCTTCTTAGAGGAGGTGTATCACTAGGGGTGGGCTCTCTCTCTCTCTCTCTCTCTCTCTCTCTCTCTCTCTCTCTCTCTTACCCAGGAATCAGGTTGTAAACCTCTCAGCTACTTGCCATCATACCTGTCTACTTCACACCATGATGATCATGAACTAAGACTATAAAACTGTAAGCAAGCCCAATTAAATGTTTTACTTTGAAAGAGTTGCCTTGGCCATGGCATTTTTTCACAGCAATAGAATAGTAACTATGACAGTTGGTCACCATGCCTGATTTCTTTGGTATTTCTGTGAAGTGATTTCAAGTGTTTCCTCTGTGGGCATTAGAAGATGCTTGGAATGTGAAATTTTCAGTATAAAAGTGAAAACCATTGTCTCAGTGTGTGGGTGTACCCCTCGCGGTCCTGAGTTCCTTGCTCGTGCTCTCTCTCCTTCTGCTCCTGATTTGGACCTTGAGATTTCAGTCCGGTGCTCCAATGTGGGTCTCTGTCTCTGTCTCTTGTCTCCTTTCATCGCCTGATGAAGGTTAATGTTCAGGAGGATGCCTATATGTTTTTCTTTGGGTTCTCCTTCTTATTTAGCTTCTCTAAGAACCCGAATTATAGGCTCAATGTCCTTT
>NW_026067911.1:1699831-1720426 GCF_014885135.2 Alexandromys fortis
GGTTTTTGATCCTACTGCACCTATTGGTTTTGTGGGAGCCTAGGCAGTTTCGTGGATGCTCACCTTACTAGACCTGGATGGAGGTGGGTGGTCCTTGGACTTCCCACAGGGCAGAGAACCCTGATTGCTCTTTGGGCTGATGAGGGAGGGGGACTTGATTGGGGGAGGGGGAGGGAAAGGGGAGGCGGCGGTGGGGAAGAGACAGAAATCATAAATAAATAAATAAATAAATAAATAAATAAATAAATAAATAGAAAAAAGTGAAAACCATGTGGCTTTGGAATTGGAGTGGGTCACAATCAGTTTAAAAATTCCTTCACACGCTCCCCCAAGAACAATGGTGTTTATACGACAAGATGCAACATTTCTATAAGTTGATTCTTAATATTCTGGAGCTGAAGTGGAACAGAATCACAGAAGTCACTTTGACCTGTATGCCTGATGAATCTGCACACAGCAACAGCTCAGAAAGAGGCTCTTGACTGTCTGATGGTTAAGATGTACATTATTAATCGATTTATATATAATTAATATCATATATTCATTTCTCACAGATGACATCCCTGAGCCATAGAAAAGCATTTTTAGTTCTTGAGTGCAGGGCTTCTCTTTCCGTTTTAAACTCTACTCAGAACATTGCTGTGTTTATGTTGCTAGAGGAGAAACTAAGAATAAGGAGTTGGTGTTGTAAAGGGTCTACCGATCCTGCTTAGGAAGGGAAGGAGCTAGAGCCATACTCCTGGTTCTAGGATCAGAAAGAGCATAATTCTTGGCCACCAGCTGCCTGGACAGTAACTCTGGCAATAGCTTACATTGCAAATCTACACATTTGCTCAAACAATCAAGCAATGGGATTTATGCCTCTGTGAAACATGTTTGATCACAGTGTAACTTAGGGCGGTAAAACTATATAAGCTGATAGGATTTCTGGTGATGGCTCCCTTTTCTACATTAGCCAGAACCAGCTGTGCACTGTTTAGTAAAGAGTTTCTATCGATCTCTAAGTGGAGAAGTGAGTTCTCATGGGAAATCATGTTGATTCTCTAACAGTGTGTGCACATGTGTGTGCAGATGTGTGCATGTGTGTGAAGGTCAGAGGTTGACTGGCCTCCTTCAGTCACTTCTTCACCATTCTTTCCGAATCAGTGCTCACAAAATCCAGGGCTGCCACGACAAGCCACCACTGCCTGGGCGCACTAAAACAACAGACATTTATCTCCCTACAGTCTTGGAAGTTAGAAGTTCGAGACCACGATGTTGGAACAGAAGAGATGGCCACTGTCCTAGTGTGCTATTATGGACATAACAAAATACCGCAGTCAGGATCATACACAAGGACCAAAATATATTGTTCACAACTACAGAGGCTAATAGTCTAAGCCCCAGGTGTGGGCAGGTACAGTGTCTGCAGAGGTCGCTTTCTTCATAGCTGGCTCCATCTGTCTCTCTCAATGGCAGAGAGCAGAGCCACACACAGAAAAGAACCCTTACCACATTATGTGTCTTCACATGGCAGAAGGCAGGAGTGCAAAGGGGACTTACTTGTTTCCTATAGCCCCGTCCCCTTTAATCCTATGACACTGCTCACTGAGTGTGAACTTGTAAACTTGGAGTGAATCAAACCATGGCAGCTGCCATGTCTTAGTGTTCTTACATGGCTATCCTTCTGTTCACACATGGATCCAATTCTCCTCTTCTCTTATTATCTGTGTCTCTCTCTGGTGGGGACACATGTGTGCAGGTGTACATGCACATGGAGGCCAGAGGCCAACCTTGACTCATTCTTCGAGACAGGGTTCCTCACTGAGTATAGAGCTTACCAAGTCGGCCAGGCCAAAGGGCATCCTTCTGTCTCTGCCTCCTCAGTGCTGGGAATAAAGCATGCACCCCTGTGCCCAGAGTTTCCACGTGGGTTGGGAAGAGTCTGCTGACTGAGACATCTTCCTAGCCCCAAATTATTCTCTTCTTATATTTCTCAATATATCCATATTCTGAGAAAGTTGAGATTAAGAATTCAACATATGAATAGGGGTTAGTTAACAGTTAGTTAACAGGGCTTGAGATGACCTTTCTCTTTCCCAAAGGGATCCCTTCATTTTTTTTCCATATGTAGAAATTCCAAATTGTTCATGTCTCACCTTTGTTCCTAGAATGGACAGTCTTCCTGTCAATCCACTCCATGACCTCTATGGCTTCTCTTGGGCATTACCAGCTGTTGGTCCTCTCCTCTCTGTAGCAAAGTCACCCAGACTGACTCACATTTCTAAACCTTAGCCACTTACCTCAACCTGCCCATGGAGGCCTTATGTCCTTGACTTCACCTCCAGACTTAGAGATTTCAGGCTGCAACAAACACTTAGCCTTTGCTGGGCCACCCCAGTGGTGGCGGCTTCCCAACTGCTCTTCCTTCTCCCCACTTCAACCCGCCCCCTGCTGTCCACGGTTACTTTTTTGCCTTCCTGATGCACAGACATACGGCTGGGAAAACATCATCCTCTTCTCAATTCGGCAATCAGGACATCAGGGACAAGGCCAGGTGCTGCATGGGAGGTGCCCTTGAGTCAGCTCCATCCCCTGCAGTGGCATTCAAAGTCCTGTGTGGGAGGCAAGTGTGTGATGCGCTGTGCAATGTAAAGCAGCCAGACAAGGTGCCGGCCGCGTGCAGCCTGACAGCAACGTTCTCACTGGAGAGCCAGGATGGTCTTTGGGCAGAGCTGAGACTTAAAGAATCTCACAAGAGGGCATCAAGAGAGGAGTAGCAAAGTCAGGGCTAGAAGTGAGCCTATGAGCTGGTATTTTGGAGGGAAAACCTGTACAGCTATGGGAGCTGAGCAATACTGTGTGGTACTAGGGGAGAGGGTGAGCCTGAAGGTCTGAGAACCCATAAGATGATGAAAATTTAATTCCATTTTTATGACCTTCAAATTAATCAATTAACCAGCCTTTACAACAGTTTCCCAAGGCCAAGGACCACACAGGCTGGATCCCAAATCCCTGGCCTTCTTTTGTTTAGAATTCCAACCAGTTACTCAGACTATCGCATAATATACTGTCAGCACTGGGCTCCTTGGCCCCCTACCCCCTGTCATCTCCACTCAATCTTCCCCTTCACTGACTCTGCATCTTTCCAAGGCTTGTCCCCGCAGAACTAGGGGCTCTCAGGTGCCATCCTCTGTGCCCTGTCACAGCTTTCTCATCCAGTTCAGCTTCTCTGCCCTTTCCCTTTTCAATGTGCCAGCCGTTCATCCATAGCTTGTAGCTGTCTAAAATTTCAAACCTACTTTGGGTTCATCCCATCCCTGATATCTTATCAAACTAAAAATCCAATCAGTTTTTATCACAACCTTGGTGGGACCCTTTGTTCACCGTTTTTGAGCCTGGGTCCCTGGGGGTAGTTTTCTTGTGTGTGTGTGTTTTTTTCCCTGACTCTAATCCAACCCGAACCTGGCTGCCAACCTAATCTCCTTTAATATATCACTTTCCTCACGCTGACTCCCAGCTCAATAGTCTTAGATAGTTCTCTATTCCCAGTTCAACCCAAATAGACTGAAAGCTCACTAGGAGATTTCACAGATGCTCTCTTCCCCGAGTGGTACATGTCATTATCCCAGTTGTACTGATGAAGACAGTTGAGGTGCCAGCCAAAATTTAACATGCCGGAGTCTGATGGAGTAGACTGGAATTGCCACCCTGCTCTGGGGTTCCAGCTCCTATGCTTTGCCTTAATAGGAGTTTGTAACTCTCGACTTAGACTTTAATAATCTCCATAATCTTTGCTTGCCTCATTTAACCATTTTTCCCCTAGCTACCCAGCATAGCCTTCCCCTGGGGTCCAGTCAATGGTATGCATCTTATCCCTGCTTCTCCATGGCTTTCTTTGGTCACGTTCCAGCCTCCTGCCTTTGCCCCCATGCCCTAGTCTATGAAGCTAAATGCATTGAGCCCAACCATCGGTTTCTTTTCTTTTTTTTTTTCTGTTCTTTTCTTTCTTTTTTTTTTTTTTTTTTTTAGACAGGGTTTCTCTGTGGTTTTGGAGCCTGTCCTACAAGAGCTAGTTCTTGTAGACCAGGCTGGTCTCAAACTCACAGAGATCCGCCTGCCTCTGCCTCCCGAGTGCTGGGATTAAAGGCGTGCGCCACCACGGCCCGGCTCCAACCATGGGTTTCTGATGGTGCATTTATGTTCCAGACTGGTGGCTCCCAGGCTAAGGAGAAGCCCCACAGAGTGGTTCTGGTTATTCTATGGAGTCCTATGTGTACATGCCCATACTAAGCTACACGCCACCCA
Organism: Alexandromys fortis; assembly: GCF_014885135.2. Lineage (NCBI taxonomy): Eukaryota > Metazoa > Chordata > Mammalia > Rodentia > Cricetidae > Alexandromys > Alexandromys fortis. The sequence goes on from NW_026067911.1 coordinate 1,704,119, forward strand.
TATAAGTTTGCTATTACCGTCTAAATTTAAATAGATATTATTGTATGAAATAGAACAGCAACTTAAAATAATCCATTCTTAGCCTTTGCCGCCATGTGTTTTACCAATCACAATTATTAAGCATGTATCAAGCCCAGCGAAAATGGCTCAGTGGGTAAAGGGCTTCGCACAAAAGCATGAGGACTCAAGTTCAGACCCCAGCACCCACACAAGTTTTGGGTGTGGTGGCTTATGTAATTCCAGCAGTGGGGAGACAGACATAGGACATTCTCTGGGGCTCCACTGGCCAGTGGGCCTAGCCTAACTGGGGAGTAGCTGACCAGTAAGAGACTATCTGAAAAAGCAAAATGAACAGTGCCTAGGTAAAGATGTTCAAGATTGACTACTGACTTACACACACACACACACACACACACACACACACCAAAAACGATCAGCAAAAATAAACCTTTACTGGCTATTGCATGGATTTTGTGAAGCATCTGACAGTTAAGCAATCTTGCTGATACGCCCTTGTCGGTGTCATTTCAAAGTTCCCTGAAATACACAGTACCTGAGTCCAATTCTGAATCCCACACTGACTCACCCAGCCTGAATACACGATAGTATAACTGCGGTTTAACTTCTTTGTCCACTTGGCACAAGCCAGAGTCATCCGGGAAGAGGGAACCTCAATTAAGACAATCACCCTGGTCCACAGGACAGTATGTGGGGGCATCTTTTGATTTTTGACCAGTGTGGGTGGGCTCAGAACACAGAAGGTTGTGCTACTCCTGGACAAGTGGCTCTGAGAGCTGTAAGAAGGCTGAGTGAGCCAGGAGTGACAGCCAGGAAGAGCACCTGCCAAGGACTCCTCTTTCCTTCTGTCTTGACTTTGTCTAATGACTTTCTTTCTTGATGAATTGGGATTTGGATTAATAAGAAAATAAATAATACATACTAAATTAAATAAAAAAAAAACCAATCAACCACTCAAACAAATAAAAACCCTTTCTCCGTAAGTTGGTCATATGGTGTTTACAGCAGTGATAGAAATCAAACTGCAACAATTATCACTCACAAGCCCCGCCCCCCCACCAATGGGAGCAAGGGTCTGCTCAAAGAAATTCAGGCTCACTTGCTATGTGACAGCTGAGAAAAAAGACAAGCCTACATCCTCTCTTTTTTTTTTCTCCCGCGTGACAGGCGGGGATACTCAGCACTATACAAACGAGGAGCCTACATCCTCTTAACTCCAGGACACCACAGCTCTCAACAATTCAGGAGAGCAGGTGCAGTCACAGACAGCCCACTTGGATGTTGGTGAAAGTACCGGTTGGAACTTTTATATTGGAAAAGAGGATGTTTCTATAAGAATCTGAACTTAGTCCAGGACTATGACTTAATGTGACCTCCAAGTGCAAATATATCTCACTTCTGTTTGTAGAGCAGACAAGGCATTCAGGGCCCTCCCGCAAATCCCCATGCCCACACAGCATCAGAATGTGTGTGTACCCTGTTCACACACATCCTATGTCCATCTTTAGGTAAAAGGTTAAAGAAGAGGGTCCAGAGTCTAGTCCAATACGAATGGTCTGATGGAAGAATAATGGTTCATTCTATAGCATCACTAATGAATCACTGAAATTTGATGGTTTGGTTTCCAAATATTTTATATCGAAGATATGCATGTCTGTATTGTGTTTTGACTTCTGTTAACATTTCACATCAAAAATAACCTTTCTTTATGCTCATGTTATCAATGACTATACAATACAGCTATGTAGCAGAGGTTTTGTTTTCTGTACATTAAATAGTCCCAAATAGTAGACAGCAGGAACATTATAGGATTAAAAAAAATCTTTATCCCAAAACAATGTATATGATTTAAAAATTGTAAAGAGTACAGAGTTTCTACATAAACTCCTCACTCTATCCCCTCCCTCTTTTCCATAGCAATAATATAATAACTAAAGTCAATAAACTGCATTGGTATCAAACTGTTAGCTGAACGTCAGACTTCACTCAAATGTCACCAGTTTTTCTATTCATAGCCTTTCTTTGTTTTGACCCAACACAGAACCCTAAAATTGGCTTCATCTCTTTGCTTAGTGTCCCTGACGAGTGACAGCTCTTAGTCTGCCCTGTCTGTCGTGACCCCGTTCCTCTTGGTGAGTTACTGGTCAGTTCCTTTGTAGACCGCCCTTTTATTTTCCTGTCTCTTCTAATGCTTCTATGGAGGTTATAGATGCTAGACCCTATCTCTGGTTCCTCTTTCCAGGGGGTACGTGATATGAAAAATCTTATATCTAGAAGGGTCATCCTGGTAGGAAGGTGAGTGGGCAGGAGCTGAGCCAGCCCATTGTTCACTGGTTTCCCACTGCAGCTACCACGCTTCTCTGACTTCACTCTTACTTCAGAGCGAGGCATCGGCATCAGGCCCCATTAACACCTCTAGCAGTTTGCTTTTCTAACCTATTACAGGCTCAAAAATCAGGAAAAGATGTTTGAGAGAATTCTACATCTTTTAGAAATTGTGCTCTGAGCAAGAGTTTATCATAAACTTGTGCGGCTGTCCTGTCGATGCTCAGGCAGTTTTGAAGCTTGACACGCTTCTCAGTCTGGAGTATCTCCATCTGGAGTCCACAAGGTTTAACTACTAGCCTTCCCAGCATGGCACTCCCTTGAAGGGATTTGCAGGTCCGGTGAAAACTCCTCAAGACAGGAATGGAATGGAGCTATGTCTAGCTCAGAGAGTGGGGTCATGTTCTCATTTGTCACTGTGGCCACGACAGGACAAGGAGACAGGAGTGTGCCGGTCATCAACTTCATAGGTACTTGTTGCATTTTATGTAAAGATTCCAGTCTTCCATGACATCCCTAAACCAAAGGCTACCTGCTGTTGATAACAAATGCTGATCTCTCCACATTTCTAAACTTTATGTTCTCAGTTCCTACACGAGGATGGAGGCCCATCTTCATGACACCACCACACCATGAAAGAGTATTTCTGGAACAGTCATCAACCCCACTCCTCCTCTTGTTTGTAGAATTTCATAGAAACTTTAATTTCTAAATATTCCAAAGAATAGCCTTCTCATTGTGACTCACACAGCTCCTCTTAATTTAAAAGATTTATGTGAATTATATATACTTTCACCCAGAATGAGCTGTATTTAAAGTACAATTTGTGTTTACCATGTGGTTAAGGTGGTTTTGTTTATGCTGTTTTTATCTGATGAGCTTAGACCTGGCCCATTCCTCTTGGTTTATACAGACCCAGTAAGAATCAAAACATTCTCAAACAGCAAGTCTTCAAACATGTGCTTGGTGGTTATCTGCCGGCCTGGTGCACGATTCCTAAACATGATTGAGTTGGCTGTTGTTTAATCTGATAATTAGGCAATTGCTAAATCTTAGACTTTCTTATAGAAAGTGTTAACACACATCGAGAAACCCAAAATCAGAGAGCTGTAATCTGGATGATAAAATGCATTGCTCTGTTTAAAGGGATTGTTTCACAGGCACAATTAACAATCAGCGGCCACAGAGTAGACGGTGTTTTGATGCCATCTGTTGGAATCAGCCTTCTCACTCTCTGGAGTGAAGCTATAATTTTCCGTTTACGGTTTCATTAGGCAACACGCAAGATTAACAGTCCCCCCAAAGCAGAGAAATCCAGACACTCTCACTGTTACGGCCTCCCACAAACAGTTAGTAAGTTACTGAAATTTTCTGAAAGAGGGATTAGGAAGCTGGCTGTGGGCCAGAAAATTGTTGTCTTGGTTACAGCCTTAAAACACCAGCAGTTCAAATGCCAGTGACTTTCCTACGTTTAGTTTCACTGCTGAAGATATGATTACCACCCTTTCATCTTATTTCTGATATTTATTAACTTTTAAAAGTAATCTACCTGGGCCTAGATACCCTATAACAATACCAGGAAAGAAAGTTAGCGACTTGACCGGTGTAACTCACTGCTGTTTGTTGTTATTATTAGACTATTAAATGCCAGATCAAAATCTCTGGGGTTACTAATACACTAGGGGGTGCTAGCTCTCTATGTGTACACAGTTTTAAGGCAAAATGTTTCCCATTAGTTTTGGGAATTATAAAAGTTGACCTTAAAAAAATCCTATAAGAATATACAGACAGTCCTGCATATTGAAGAAACAGAGAGGAGACAAAACGTATTAAAATCCCAATAAGACTGAAACAGTGACAGTGTGAGCGTGGAGCATCTGACATGAAAATCAGCCGCATCAATAGCAACAGTGACATCAGTATGGCCTCACTTCATGGCTGGGTCATTAGCTGTCATATCTAGTTGAATCTGAGGAAAGTCCACAGATCCCCAGACAGGCAAAGTGTGGACTGTGGCCCTCTGGGCTCTCACTGATGCTGACTGCTCTATAAGGTCCAGTTACCAGAGAGAAGGCCCTTCCTTCCTATGGGCATTGGCCTCTGCCCACAAAAGGAAGATGCATGACAAATCTCTGTTGTGACTCAAAGTACACTCAGGACACCGCTCTTTTAGATGCACATTTAAATATTTGATGTATTGGCAGAATGACTGCTTCTGCCAGGCAGACTTCTGGGGGGAGCACAGAATCATAAAAATGACAATTTTTATTTTAACACATATTAAGCAACTTATTATTTGAGATTCTCTTGCACTGAGAGACTGTCCAGACAGTCTCAAATGGCACAATGTCACCAAGACCATCGAAACTTGCATTCTCCAGTAGGATGGTGAATCACCTCAAGTAAATAATTACTTTCTGCAGGTCTGGCACATTTGCATAATGAAACTACACATGCACACACATGCACACAATTCATATATACACACAATGCACGAATGCACACACAAGCACACATATGCACACACACGCACACATATGCACACGTGCACACAATTCATGGATGTCCACACATGCACACGCACACACACATGCACACATACACACATGTGCACACACATGCACAGATGCACACACACGTATACCAGTACACAATGCACACATGTCCACACATGCACAGATGCACACATATGCACACAATTCATGGATGTCCACACATGCACACACGCACACACATGCACACACACATGTGCACACAGATGCACACACATGTATATCAGTATACAATGCACACATGTCCACACATGCACAGTTGCACACATGCACACATATGCACACACATGCATACATATGCACACACACACATGCACTGATGCACACATACACCAGTGTAAAGAGACAGAAACAGGTTTACTTTTTATATTTTTAAAAATAATCAATTCAACTGGGACATCATTGCAGAATCTATCACATATGGGAGGAGAGGTGTGTGTTTTCTTTCCTTCTTTGAGGTTGTTTTCCCTCTTGGAAAAGACTGACAAACAGCACTCCAGATAGGCCCAAGTCCAGGGAAGGTATAGTCTCACATGCACTTCCTGCCCCCAGAACTGGGCTGGATTTCAAGCCTTCTTAGCAAAGAAGGTCCTTGGCATTTCTTTCTCAAGGTCTAGTTCAAACTTATTTTTGTTTTCTCCTCTTTTTACCACAGGACCCAAAATATATCTACATAGTCCCTCTTGTTTTTTCTGGAAGCAGTCCCCTATGGTGTTCTCAATTGTTGTATTCTACCCTGATCCCATAGGCTGAGCAGTAATGGGGATGCTCCATGTACGTCTGCCCACTCCAGCAAGAGCTTTCCTTGAGCTCTTTGACACTCTGGTAAGGAACATCTAAGAAGTGCTCAAATGAGGTCTGCATCCCACTACCCCCTGCCATATCAACAGGAACAAAGCCATGTACTTCCCTGTAGGTGGAGCCTGCTTGTTCATTCCTGGCTGCGCAGACCCAGAATAATCACATAGAAACTGTATTAATTAAAACAATGCTTGGCCAATCACTTAGGTATATTGCTAGCTCTTATATCTTAAATTAACCTATTTTTATTATTCTGTGTATTACCATAAGGCTCATGGTTTACTGGCACCAGTATGCAGGCATCTTTCTCCTCTGGCAGCTGCATGACATCTCTCTGATTTTGCCTTCTTTTCTCCTCTATCTCTGCTTGGAATTTTTGCCTTGCTCTATTTTGCTAAACCACTGGCTGAAACAGCTTTATTCATTAACCAATAAAAGCAACACATATACAGAAGGACTTACCACACCATTTCCCCTTTTATGATCAAATAAAAAGGAAGGCTTTAACTTTAACATAGTAAAATTACATATAACAAAACAGATATCAAGCAAAAATTACAGTTACAATATTATATCTACTTTATCTTTTATCATAACTAAGGGAAACTATAATTATAACTATTTTTCAACTCCATCAAAGACTCCAGAAAGCTATAATATTACCTAAGTAAACAGGAAGTACTTTGTAAGCAACTTAAAACTCTAGAATTGACAGAGACATCTTGCTGCCTGGACAGTCACCCAAAGTTTTTTTGTACCGTTGGGACATACATCTTCAGCCTACAGGCCCATAATATCCAGCAGACTTTTCCATGGAGCAGGAAATTTCAAAGACTGTTCCACCTATATTGGCAGTTTGTCAGTCACTTTCTTCTGTGTCCTGCAGGATGTCTGGCAGACTCTTTTATAAAGCAGGAACCATGACAGACTATCTCACCTTCTTTAGTCAACTTTAGCAATTATTTTTTTGTCAGTCCTGAATGCCCAGTTTATACAGCATACCACCAAGCAGTCCAGGCAAGAGCAGTTTCTCGCCCAAATGGCTAGCAAACTCCATAAGAGCCTCTTCTGTGTCCATCACCCTCTTGAAGTAGTAGACTGGTGCTGCTAGGAGCAGATGTGTCTCATTGTCATAAACAGTCCTAAGTTCTTAAAACATTTTAAATGTCATATTCTGGAGGTCTTTGAAAGATATGAAGAATCCTTATCTATCTAAAATATATCTCTGTACATCTAGAAACTTAACTAACATGATCACAAATTTGACTATTATAGATGACTATCAATTAACCTGTATTTTCTTTTTTTAGGGGTTAAAGCTGAAAATCAGAAAAAGCAGAACAGGGGCTGGAGAGATGGCTCAGAGGTTAAGAGCATTGCCTGCTCTACCAAAGGTCCTGAGTTCAATTCCCAGCAACCACATGGTGGCTCACAACCATCTGTAATGGGGTCTAGTGCCCTCTTCTGGCCAGCAGGCATACACACCAGAATATTGTATACATAATAAATAAATATTTTTAAAAAAAGAAAGAAAAAGCAGAACAGTAAGCCACTAGAGAAACCTTTTACCTCTACCAATGCTTAGACCGAAGGAACGATCTTCACACTGCCTAGACTGCACTGTGTCTCCACCAAACTTCAGACTCCACACTCCATGGAGTTTCTGTCTCTTCTCCTTTATTTTCCTTTCTCCACCCAGCCATATCACTTCTGTCTCCACCTTCCTAGTGCCACCACCACTTAAATCTGTTTCTAGATCGATCTTGTATAGTCCAGGGTAGTTCTGAACTCACAGAGATCCATCTGCCTCTATCTCCTGAGTCCTGGGATTAAATGTGTGTGCCACCACTCCCTGGCCTCTCGTGGCTTAGTTTTGCACTCTGATCTTCATAACTTGTATTTTAAATTATATATTACATTTTAAATGAGCTGCATAAAACAATACCTTAAACAAGAGCAGAAATACATATAACAAAATTGTCCTTAAATTTGTATCACTAGACCAAGATTCATACCAATGTAAAGTATTGATCTCTATGTCATATTACCAACACTGCCCAGAAACAGAAAACAAATACAGCACCTCACTACGTACAACCCAAACACATACAAGCAATTAGTCAAGACCCTTCAAACCTAAGAGTAGCAAAGACAGCCCAATGATCATAGATGATGACAGAATATAAACATGATTGCCATTTTTATGATTCCGTGTCTGTGATGGCTATTCTTGGTTGTCAATGTGACTATGTCTGGAATTAAGCAAACCAAAGTTGCTATGTAAACCTATGAAGGAATTTTCTTGATTAGATCATTTAAGGTGGAAAGGCCCACCTTAATCCCAGATCACCCGCGGTGGGGAGACCCACCTTAAATCTAGACCACAACTTTTGGTGACAGCCTATATAACAGGCATGGAAGAAGGTGGCTCATATTCTTTGCCTACTTGCCCCCACTCTCCATAACAAGTTCACCCTTTCACTGACATTAGAGCCTGATTCTTCAGGGTTCCAGCATATACTGGAGACCACCTGAGACATCCAGCCTCATGGACTGAACAACTACAGGATTCTTGGACTTTCTATTGGGAAACAGTCATTGTTGGACTTGCTGGGCCTTAGCCTATAAGTCACCATACTAAATCTCATATATACATGCATATACATACATACATACATACATACATACATACATACATACATACGCCCTGACTAACACAGTGTCCCTCTAGAATTCTGCCTTGCAAGAGCAGTCTCTTTGCAAATACATACATTTTTAAAATTCATATTTAAAAGGTTGTGTCCTGGGATCATTTTGAGTAACAACAGAAGTCTCTGCAAATACATACATTTTTAAAATACATATTTAAAAGGTTGTGTCCTGGGCTCATTTTGAGTAACAACAGAAATTCGTCATCCATCAAGTTGGCATCATCTCTTCGATAGCAGGGGCCAAATCTGCCATTGTACATCTTGAAAAATCATCTGAAGGTGAGAAAATATCTTTCAAAATGGTAATACAGTTGGAGGCATCAACTTCAACAACATACAGACTTTGTCGCCCAACATTTAGGAACTGAATATTTACTGTGTTTTCTCACCCTCTTTATAAGCCAGCTCATGCCCTATACTGGACTTGTTCTTGAGTGTGGACCCCTGGGGCTCATTTCTCAGTTCTGACTCACATTAGACTCATCACCATAGCTAATCTACTTGTGCCTCTATGTTCACCTAAACTTGATGCTTTTCACTTTCTGCATGACAAATGCTCCCTATCCATCACCACTGTTTAAAAAGTCCCCCAATGGGCCTTCCCGCCTCACAAACAGGTTCCCAATGCGGCTTACAAAGAGTTAATTTTGAACTTGATAAAACTCAAATTCACATAACTTCACATTAACCATGAGTTCAAATCCTTATAATGGCTTGAGAAGTGCACGTGCTATTTTACCTCTTGGCCTCCAGGCTCATCTCCTCCCCTCCTCATCAGCCTTGGAGCACTGAACATCAGATCCTGTAGGCCTTGCATTTGGGTCTTTGCCATAGTGGTTCTCACAGCTAGAACATCCCTCCGTACCTGCCTGCTGATGGGCAGCTCCTGTCTTACTTTCTCATGAGGCGATCCTTTCTGTCCTTAATAAGCACACACTAATCTTCACTTTCCCCACTGCCCCAGTGCCCCTGACAACTTCTTACCCCATCATTGGTGCAGGGGAATTGTCTGTATTCTGTCAATCGTGTTTTAAATAAACGCTGATTGGCCAGGCAGGAAATATAGGCAGCAAAACCAGACAGGAAGTAGAAATGATGCAATAAGAACAGGAGAATTCTGGGAAGGAAGAAGTTGATTCCTCCCACTCCTGCACAGATCACTGAAGCAGCAGGATGTGATCTACCCCACTAAAAAAGGTACTGAGCCACATGGCTAACATAGATCAGAAAAATGGGTTAATCAAGATGTGAGAGTTAGCCAGTGAGAGGCTAGAGCTAATGGGCCAATCAGCTTATAATTTATGGAGACCTATGTATGATTTTCTTTGGGGCTAAACAGTTGTGGGGTACTGGGTGAGACAAAAACCCCAATAACAAGCAGGCCCCCATTCGTGTTACACATCATTCTTTTTCATGCTATTCCTCACTTTTCAGTATGTATGCAATTTATTAATTATTTTAATGTCATTTACTGCCTTTCTTCTCTAGGATCATAAAGCAGAGGCTTTATTTATTTTGTTCAAAGCATTTTTCTTGCAATTGCCATTTTAAAAGGTTCCAGTGAGCCTCTGGTGTCTAATGGTGGCATTGTTGCCCTATTAAAGAGTAATTCAATGTTCTTCTGCCCACCTCTAGTACACTAATACTAATACGAGCTCATACACCAAACCTATACACGTGTTTCTACAATGCTAGGTTCATATATGTATTATTTTATTTTAAATGTCTTTGGTGTTATTTAAAAACGTCAGTGCCAGGAATGTGTTACTTCTCTGGACATCTATGGCCAGTGAGGTCCCATAGACCCTCAGACCTCACAGGCTATTGTCATTGATCTTGGTTACACTCCAGAACTTAATGACGGTGAGATTCTATGACTGAAGATGCCACAGGCTTGAGTCATAGAACATGATGAAATCAATCTGGTATGGGCCTGGAAGCTTCATCTCTTATGGCTAACCATGGTTTCACAGTACTGGAAGGTACTATGCAAGTGTCTAGCGAGGAGAAGAATTCATCAATCATACCCAGCTATAAACTCTGTGAGCTACAAAAACGACTAGCCTAGAAAGACATGCCCACTGATGCAATAGTGGCATGAACACCATGGGAGTAACTAACCACTTTGTGATTGGATTCAACTCCCACTCCACAAGACAGAACTCATGCCTGGCACCACCATCCATCTAAGAACCTATGCTTAGACAGGTCATGGGCCCTAGGGGAGGACCCTATTACTATTGAGCTGCTAAATGGACATATTAAATTGATTACTACACTCATTGATCAATGCCTCTCTTAGCCACCACCTGAGGAGCGTCTCTTTACAGCACACAGACCCACAACTGGCCAAGGTGCAGAGGATAAAAAACTAAATGATGTCCTAAAGTGAATGTATGTAGCACACTCCCCATCCAAGAGATCATTGCAAAATTGGGGACATTAAGGGTATGGGCTCCAGAGGCAGTGCATGACTACAAAGAAACTGTCTTCTGGACACAGCAGGGCAGCTGTATGTAAGAGCTCAGGGCAGTTATGACAGCATGCACAACCTCTGTGCAAGCCTGGTGAGACTAAATACCAGTGTGGAGAGAAGTTGGGCAAGTGACCCCACCCCTAACAGTGACACTATTGACAACCGTTAGCTGCTCTGAGAGGGGGAATCTGTTTTCTCCAAAAGTCTTGCCTCTGTGAAATCTATTACTCTCCAGTGTAAGGTCACACATCCAAGAGTATTTATGTGGCACCAGTTGGTCTTCATGGGTTTAAAAAAGTAGGACACAAAGTTTGGTGGATAGGAAAGGGGTATATCTAGGAAGAGTTGGGGAAGGGGATGAATGTGAACAAAACACATTGTTTGGAACACTCAAAGAACTAGGAAAAATGATTTTTAAAAGTAGCCCAGTGAGTGAGTAAATTTTAGATTGATATGTAAATACATATGTACCACCTACAAAGTGCTCAAAGATGTGTTATTATTGTTGCTGCTACAGCTTCTCCTACTGACCCTGGCATTAATGTTGGAGAGACTCTTACTATTATCTAAACTTCCCCTGAACCATTCATACTGACTTCCTAAGTTGTAGTTACAGAATGCCTCTGGCCTTCAGCTCGCCTCCAAATTCCTGGATCATTCTGACCCACGCTAACACTGTAGGGAGAGCTTCGTGTTGGGGTAGCTCACACTCTCAGCATCAGGGGGTTCCTTTCTATACTAAAGGACTCTCCCTTAGTCCCCACTAGAGAATGGAATGAATCCATGACCACTCACCTGGAGCCTCTCTCCTTAAAGAAGCTCCCCTGCAGCACTCGCGAGAATTGTGAGGGAATGTACTGTCCTGAAACAATCCTGATCAGAGGGCCCAGCCATGCTCAGTGCTGGCACCATGAGCAGCATGGGCAAGGCAGGGCGCTGCACAGCTCTGCAGAGTGTGGAAGCCTGTCTAATTCCTTTGCCACGTTAATTCTTAGCAAGGGAATTGCGTTTAGATCAGAAACGGTGACGTGGTGGCATAACCACGTGGAAAAGAACGTGATCTAATGCTGGAATTCAAATTCCTCCAGCTAAATTCTCCTCAGCACCAGTCAGGTCCTGAGGACAATTGCTTGCCTTGGAAATTTTAGGAGCTGTCACTCTAGACCGCTGTTTCTGGAACGCCACAGCCTGCATACAAGACACATGGGATCTCACTGGGTGCTGCTTCAGATCCAGCAGGTCTGGACATGGCCTGAGACTCTGCATTTCTAACAAGCTCCCAGGTAGCATGCAATTGCTGGACCAATTGTACTTAGAATGGAAAAAGAAAACCTAAAAAACAAACCTAGACTTTCTGACCTCATTGGATGAGTTCTGAAGTTACTGCTAAGATGATATTTGTGCACAGAAGGTGAGAAACTGCAAACACTTTTAACTTGTGCTATTGAGTTCCCCATGAACCGCGAGATGAAAACCCTCATTCCCGTTTTAAGAATAACTTGATCACAGTTGATAAAAGCCTCTCTGGCAGTTGTTAGAGTCCAGACCCTGGGACACGACGCAGTAGAGTGTATCAGCCAGCGAGCTTAAGCGGGAAGCCTCCTTTAGAGGGTCGGGCACTATTCTTAAGTTTGCCTCCTGTAGGTAATTGCTGAATTTGAGAGAATTCACCCTGAGCATCTGTGGGACCACAGTTTAAATTTCCCACATGGCCATCTCACCAGCCAGAGATTCCTGTGAATATGGATAGCAGAGTAGCCAGATGTGGAGAAAAAGAAGAAGTAAATTTCTCTCTTGAAACACACACTTGGGTAGCCGTAAAAGGGACACAAACAGGTACAAATGCAAGGGGTCAACAATTTGACAGAATTGTCAGCCATTCACATGGACACGGGGGTTTCAGAATGTTATCTTAATTGACCCTATCACTTAGCAGATGCTGAATAGGTGAACTTGAAGGAATAATTCCCCCCAAAATGATCAAAAGGTTGAATTAATGATATGGTTACTTGAATTCCTAGAATTTAATATGAAATAGTAAATTGCAGCTTTTAAAAGGTGGTCACTATATATGGGGCCTTGCAAAGAGCTTAAGTTCTTAATGTGGCTGAGAAGCACCTCTTTCTGTCTGCAGACAGAGGAGGGGCAGGGCCTGTAGTCACGGGGAGTCATGCGCTCAGCCCTCACGTGTGGACTTGATCCTTTGCTCCATGTTTCTCGGGATAACATGGATTTAAAAAAAAAATAGCAGAAGTTTCAACCAGACCAAAGGCTACAGATGCATTTTATGAAGCAGCGGGCAACATGTGGTATATGAAGATGTCTTCAAAATTTTCCTAAATCCCCAAAGAATATGGTCAGCAGGGAGAGATGCTAACCACATGGCACAAGGGAATAATGGGGAACCAAAGGGAAAGAGAGATTCCTTGAAAAGTAGCAATCAATAGGGAAGAGAACCATCATTTGGAAGAGGACTTGAGTTAACTTATGACCCTAGCAGTCAGAATTAGGTCCACCAAGGGGAGACTGCAGAGAATAAACTTGGTTCAATATTGAGCAGATAGGTAAAATAATTAGTGAGGACTAAATGTAAAATTGATTGGCCTTGGCAGGTCTTAAGCTTTCTGTCCATGGTGAAATTTAATCAACTTAACTAACAAGATGACTGAAAGATTGATTTTATGCATTTAAATTGGCTAAATTTGGTTAAATGCATAATACTAAATATTACATTGTTACCTAGTAACAAATATTAGATAACCATCCCTATTGGCTTGTTAGGGCTACCAAGAATTTCCATACACTGAGTGGCTCAGACACAGAAATTTATTTTCTTTTACTCTAAAGGCCAGCTGTATGAGATAAAGTGCCTGAGGGATCAGACTCTCCTGGCGTCTCTGCCCATGGTATGCAGACAACCACCTGCCCTCACCGGGTTTTTTCACCGGGCACACACACCATTGGCATCTTCAAGGTGTCTGAATCTCCTTCTGTTAGAGGACACTAGTCATACTGGGAGGAGGCCCACCCTAAGAGCCTCAAGGAAACACAATAAACACTGCAAAGGCTGCCTCCCTTGTGATGTGATGACAATCCGCAGCATCCAGATCCACAGCTACCATTCAACCCAACATAAACCCAACATAGGTCAGAAAGCATTCAGAGAAAAACAACAGCATCCAGGCTGAACACGCGGAGATTCGTTCTTGCAATTATTCCCCAACAAAACAATGGAACCAACAGTGCCCTGGCATTTAGTCCAAAGTTTTGGGAGTGATTTACAGGTGCTTCAGCAATCCCATGGGAAGGTGTGTGCCATTTTTATGCAAACAAGACATTTTATCATTTTTATCTAAGGGAAATGAATCCCTTCAGATTTCATGGGGGTTCTGAGGCCAATCCCCAGAAGCTCTCGGGAAGCCGGCGCAGACATGCTCTGAGGTACTGACCGGGACTGGGAGTAAGATCTTCATTCATGTGTTTGCAGAGCATACAATTCAGGCCATTAACACAATCACCCTTTTCAAAATGGAAAGGGGTCACTGGAGTAGAGGCTGAAGAACAAACTGTACTAGACAGTACAAGGGTCTCCCTTCTAGTTCCCAGTTCTAAAACTCAAAGGACATAGACATTAAATAAAGTCCCACTGATTCCTCGTCTTGTCCGCCGGAGCACTGTTCAGCAAGTGACTTCCCATCACGAAGAGCCTGCACCAGTTCATCCACTGAACAGTAGCAGCTGAACACTGACTTAAGTGACCATTAATATATTAATGAATACATGTGATTATTTAAAATATTATTTGTTGCACAAATCACCATGATGTTCACATTAAAAATGAAAGACAAATATTTGTCCGACATTTGTCCCTTCCATCAGTGGAACTCCACTGTGTGCTTCCCTCTAGAATGCATAAATGTACATCATCCACAAATCTGACGTCACTGTGACCCGATCTGCCTGTTATTGGTTTCCAACACAGGATAGTATGTAAGGCAATGTCTTCATAAGCTATCATTCAGTATGTGGATACTGCCCCATTGACTCTGATTCCCCCGCTTCGTTGCATGTTTTATCATCATAAGGTTGAAACACAAGTCCAGTTTTAATGTATAGACAAGATAGGCCTTTTTGGAAAAATCCACTTGGAATTTTGACTTTTGGTGCTTTTGATGCATTTTGAAACATCCAAAGGCACTCTACCCTACAACACAGCCCAGATTATTAACTTAACTACAACTTCATCCCTATGGGGCAGTGGTTTTTTATTCACTTTTGCAATTAAATGGGAGTGCTAGGTCTGATGTTGGCTTAATTTTAAGAAATGTGTTTCATGTGGTTGCATGCCTATTTCACAGCTGTTTTATATACAACAACAGTATATTTTTGCCTACAATATCAGCTGCTTACATCACCTTCTCTCCTATTGATCAAGACCCTTGAGACTGTATTTTGCCACAAAGTACAAGTTTACCTGCCTCTTTGCTTGTACTTGCTATTTTTATGAGATGTGTTCTCACTATGTAGCCCAGATATAACTTTACTTGCCCTTTTGGTTATTGTTGTAGAAGATTAACTGAAGATGTATTACATTTGTTTAATGCTGTGGGACATTTGTTTAATGATTCAAAAACTGTATTGCATTTTTTATGCTGCATATGTTTAACTCTGTGAAGCTGTGTTACTTTGCCTGTCTAAAACACCTGATTGGTCTAATAAAGAGTTGAACAGCCAATAGTGAGGGAGGAGAAAAGAGAGGTAATGTAGGAGGTCCTTTTGTATTTGTGTTGTTTTTATTGGTTAATAAAGAAACTGCTTTGGCCTGATCGGGCAGAACTTAGGTAGGCGGAGAAGACAGAACTGAATTCTGGGAGGAAGAAAGGAGAAAGAGTCAGAAAGCCGCCATGGAGATGCCAGGTCAGACATATTAAATATTTCCTGGTAAGCCACGACCTCGTGGTGATACACAGATTATTAAAAATGGGTTAAATCAAGATGTGAGAGTTAGACAATAAGACGCTAGAGATAATGGGCCAGGCAGTGATTTAGTTAATATAATTTCTGTGTGGTTACTTCAGGTATAAGCTAGCGGAGCGGCCAGGACGGAACAAGGGCCCTCACTCAACAAGGTGGGGCTGGCAGGCAGGGAGAATAAACAGGAGGGAAAATCTGGGAGGAGAGGATCAAAGTTGGAGTGAGAAAAGGAGCAGGATAAGGAGGAGAAAATCAGGGGATAGCCGCCCAGCTACACAGCAAGCTACAGAGTAAGAAGGAAAGAAAGGTATATAGAATAGAGAAAGATAGAAGCCCAGAGGCAAAAGGTAGATATGATAATTTAAGAAAAGTTGGCTAGAAACAAGTCAATGTAAGGCCGGGAATTCATAAAAAAAAAAGGAGGAGGAGGAGAAGAAGGAGGAGGAGGAGG
>NW_026067911.1:1720601-1794590 GCF_014885135.2 Alexandromys fortis
CGGGAATTCATAAAAAAAAAAGAAGAAGAAGAAGAAGAAGAAATAAACCACAACAGAAGAAGAAGAAGAAGAAGAAGAAGAAGAAGAAGAAGAAGAAGAAGAAGAAGAAGAAGAAGAAGAAGAAGAAGAAGAAGAAGAAAGAAACCACAACAACAGGTCATAGTTGCTATTTATGACACATGCCCCCACGGTCTATCCCAGACCGATCTTGAACTCTTCATTCCCTGCCTCAGCCTCTTACTGCCATAAACCTGGCTCCCATATTTTGAAAGCACATCAGTTTAAAATGTTTCATGTGGTAGTATAGAAAAATTATCATAAACTTTGGTAGCTCTCAAAAACTCTATAACCAAGCCGGGCGATGGTGGCGCACGCCTTTAATCCCAGCACTCGGGAGGCAGAGGCAGGTGGATCTCTGTGAGTTCGAGACCAGCCTGGTCTACAGAGCTAGTTCCAGGACAGGCTCCAAAGCCACAGAGAAACCCTGTCTCGAAAAACAAAAAAACAAAAAAACAAAAAAAAAAAAAAAAAAAAAAAAAAACCCTCTATAACCAAATGTTCTATGCACACCCAGTCATGGAGAGCCCAGGAAACATCACCACAGTCAACAAAGGTGCTGGGCCTTAAAGATCAGTGAGACCTAGAGCATCGTCCCTTTGGAGATTTTAGCTATGTCTAAAGTTTAATAGTCACAAATACCTCAGCTGTCATTGTGGTTAGTGAGTGGCTGATCTCAAAACACCTGAGTCTAAAGCTGAATTTGAAAACTGATGGATTACAGCAGAGTTCCTACTGTAGCCAAGCAACTTACCAAAAGAAGGAAGCCATGTGAATCTCCCAGTCATCCCTTATTTCACCCCTGGAACAGTCAAAGAAACAGAGAATATCTTTTTTGTTGGAAAAAAAAAAAAAAAAAGCACGAGAGGCCTTCGACAGCTCTCAGCCAAGGGCGGCAACCATGGCAACCATGAAGCCCCATCACTCCCTTGGGCAGCCGGCCAGCTTCAGCTTGTACCCATGCTGGAAGGGGGGAACAGGTTCAAATCCTCCATTTCTCCCATTCGTTCATATCATGAAGTCACACATCATCCAAGATGGTGTAGCAATGATATGGCTCATAATTCTGAGGCAGGCAATGAGTTTTGATCCAACTGTCGCTTGAATTTGAAAATCCTGGAAGTATCTGAGAGCACCCAAACGCTCAGCATCCAGGAGCTCATCTGCCAGACGACCCCTGCAAACCACATCCTGTATATAAACCCTGCATCCCGCCTGTGCTCATGTCTTCAGTTGGGAACTGCAAGGCCCTCCTTGTTGGTTAATTCAGAAGTGGAGGCACATAAGGGCTACTGGCTCTGCTGTTTCAGGTAGGGCCGCTTGGGTTGAGGCAAGCTCACCTGTTGTGCAGACAGCAGAGTCCCCGGGGTTTCTAACAGACTCAGTTGTTTGCCAAGCAAGGAGACAACACTCTGGGACTAATTCAAGCACCATTCTGCCATATTTCAGCAAGGTGGGACCAGACACAGGCACCAGGCTGGGCTGTGTTTTAGAATGTGGACTTCCAAGCAGGGCGCAGGGAAGCCCTCTAGGGTTAATAGACGGGGAACTGAGTAGGCACAGGTTTGAATTTCACATGAAACCTCACTCGCTTCTCCAAAGATTTAGACTTACTTATTCCTTCCCCTTTTCAAATTTATTAGACATCATGCACACACCGGTGTATCTTCAAAATGTATCATATAAAGGGGTGTTATCAAAATGTGTCAGATAAAGGGGTGCTATCATTAAAATAGGTCAGATAAAGGGGTATTATCATAATCATAAAACTGTCTTCCTGATTAAATCACCTTGATTTTCTTCTTGAACAATGCAGGCTGCAAAATAGCATAAAATTTTACAGAAATAGAAATTTTCAACGAGTGTATTTAAGCTATTAGAAAGAAGGAATTTCAGGTGGTAAAATGCATTTCATTTATCAGACTGGAAAATATTGAAAACGGGAATAATATCCAGTGTTAGCAAAGAAGGAAACGAGAGGTCTACACACAGGCAATGTGTGTTGGGGGAGAGCAGGGAGTCGGGGGCACAAATGACCATCTCTGGGTTTCATGGGCTACACTTCTGAGAATTCTATAATTAATGAATTATATTATATATATAACCTCAGAATTGTTAATAGCTGCAAAATGAAAGTAGAGTTAATCTATAAAGTCAACGAATGTTTAATTTCATATGCTACCTCTGGGTGCAAGATAATGAGTATGGACATTAGGAACAGTGGAGGGTTGTACTTATTTACACGGTATGATATTTCTAGATAGAGATTTATAATTATAAATTCTGAAAACAATACAATAAAATGATGATGTATTAGGAAAGGGGTAATTAATGATTTTAAATGTATTTATGTGTATTTTTTTCTATGGTGAATATAAAATATTTACTCATATCGCCCTGATAAGCTTTACCTTACAGTCAATATAAAAGACTTATATATAAAGAATCTCAATTGCTGGTGGTGGTGAGATGCTTTAGGGCAGTGATTCTCAGCCTTCCAAAGGCTGCAACCCTTTAGTACAGTTCCTCATGATGTGGTGACCGCCAACCATAAAATTATTTTATTGATACTTCATAACTGTAGTTTTGTTACTGTTATAAATCATAATATACCTATCTGATATGCAGGACATCTGATACACTCCCCAAAGGGTCATGACCCACACCACTGCCTTAGTGGGTAAAAGTGACTGCTGCCGAAACTAATGGCTTGAATCTGATCCCTAGGAGAAAGAGCAAAAAAACCGGCTCCTGAAAAGTACCCATGATCCTCTGATCGCCACATGCACACCACTGCTCTCTCCCTCCCTCTTATCTCTCTCTCTCTTACACACACACACACACACACACACACACACACACACAGGTGGAAAATATTGTTTAAAAAAAGAATCACAGTGTTGGTGTCATCAAGAAGGCTCAGTGGGTAAAGTGCTTGCTGCTGAGCCAAATGACCTGGGTTCGACTCCCGGGGCCCACATGCTGGCAGGCGAAGACTGATTTCTAAAAGTTGGCTTCTAAGGACCCTAAGAGAGACGTTCAAGGATCTGCCTGGGAAGGGGAAGAAAACCCAAGAACTCTTTTTGTAAACTGGGAGTCTGGAGGGCAGTGGGGAGGATAGAAGGGGAGTGTGGGGAAATGTATAGCATACTCCTAACCAAATAATTAAAATGAGAAGGATTTAATTAAAAAATAAAGTTTTCCTCTAAGATTTACATGTGAACAACGGCATGTGCACACATCCTCAACAAACAAACAAATGTAAAAACAAAGAAAGACCCCCCAGTGTCTTCTCCTACACTGACAACTCTGTTATTTACACTTGACCCAAAGGTGGAGCTCAAAACACATACACATATTCAGTTCACTGGAGCCGCACACCCTGTGAGCTAGGCGCTGGTACTATTCTTTAACCTGTGAGGAACCTGGCCACACAGTGATAATCAGGAAAGGGATGTTTCAGACCCAAGCAGGCTGGCTGCTATGCTGACAGCTGCAACCATCACGCTTGCTAAACTTTCACTTCTTACCTGAATGAGGAGAGTCGCGTTGTCTGCTCTGTGTACTTACTACTGGGCTTGCATTAAGTTATGCGTGAAGGAATTTGGTTTAGCCAGGTGTGGTGACACATGAGGAGCTCTAGCACCTGGGAGGTGACGGCAGGAGTCTGAGTGAGGTCATGGCTAATCTGGACTGAATGGGTAGAGCTGTCTTAACTCTTTTATGTCTACAGAGTTGATAAGCACCAGTTATTCTTAATTATAAGCATGACAACGTCGGCTTTATTCCTGCTATAACCAATGTGAGCTCTCTGCTTGATTTTTACTCTCAGTCAAATATGTCATACTCCATACGCCACGTGTTCCCACTCTTCTAAAACCAAGATGAGTCAACTCACTGGGCCATCGAAGCCTGTCGGGGGACCCCCTTCTCTAAGCTAGAGAAGCCCACTGCAGGGCTCATACTTAGGCTAGAAGTATCCAAAACCTTTGGGCAAGAGCAGCCTGCCACAGGTCTCCTCTCAAACCCTTCTGGCCTTCTGATGCACTACACTCTAGCACACGTGAAGCCACTGATGTCTCTTCCATCTGATCATGGCTCTGTCAAAGCTGAGATAAATGCTGCTTCTTGAATCCTAACCCCAGTCTGACATAACACAGGTAATTTGACATATATTTGCTTCATTTTTATACTGAATTCAGGGAATTACACCCATCAAAATAGAAACAAGATTTTTTTTTAGTACCTTAGCATGGTTTTTGTTGTTGCTGCTATTTTTTTTTTTTGTCTTGTCTTGTTTTGTTTTTGTCCAGGAATGGAAATAAATTACAACACAAGAATAAAGAGAATTAAAATCACTTGAAAATGAAAACTCAGACAAGTATGGGAATTTTATTCCTGAAACTGGGATATTAGTTAATAAATATGTATACTAATAATGTCACCATTAGCAACAGTTCTAGGGACCCACTGTTTCTCTCATTGGAGTCAAGCATGCATAAGAGGTTTATAGGGAACGTATATTTCACAACCTTAGAATTAACAAAAGTCATGCTTCTGACCACTGGCTTGGTGGAAGTTGGGGAAAGCTGAAACCCTGATGGGTAGAGTTGGGACTCACACCTGGGTTAAATGACAGACCCTCTTCTGTCTTTATATGAAGTTGAAATTAAGAACTGGTTTGTCCATCTCTTAAATGCATCAGTCAAAGCCACATACTAAAATGTACTCTAGATATTAGGCTCTCTGTAGACCCCCTGTTTCAAATAATCTCCCAGGAAATTTGTTGTAATGTCAAAGAGACATTGTTTCAAGGGGATTTTTAATTAAAGGAGCCCCATATCCTGGATGTCATCAACAGGACCCTCAGAGTTGCTACCCAACTGGAGTCATGAGGGAATTAAGTGAGCTGTCTTTGTATGGTCAAATGCCAGAGGAAACATGAGTCATATTTCTTGAAAAGCTTGATTTTTCTGCGGTGGGTGAGGTGGTGAGGCTCTGTGAATATGAGGACAGCTTCACCTGGGCACTTCAGGCAGAGGCACTCAGAAGAGAAAGCCTCCAGCAGCCCACAGGACTGCTGAGCAGTGAAGTGGCCCTTACATCATGTGTCACCATGGTCCCTTAGATCGCCCTCCCACACACACGCACTCACACACACACACACTCACACACATACACACTCCCGGACCTCTCCGCTGGAGAAATTGAGCAGCTTCATGGAAAGGCTGCAGAACTCTCGTTTTCTTCACGTGGAAAGACAAAGCGTGAGCCCCATGCCTCTCTCTGACAACTATCAACAGCAGGAAGCAGACACAGTATTCCTGTATTGAATCCCTCTCAGCATCTTCAAAGCCCGTTTTAATCAGAACTACAAGGCTGAGCTTCTACATCAGGTAGATGGGAATTTCTGACACGTTCATCTGAGCATCCTGGGTACAGTAACTGCTTCCTAAGAAACACACATTTTAGAGGAATGCTCTCAAAATGTGTGGTGCTAACACTCTGTGTGCTGCCAACTTCCCTAAGTGGGTTTTGTTTTAATATCAGGATATTTCTTGATATGGAGCTATTATATTCTGAGTAAATTTTATAAAGACTATGACAATACTATTTTTCTACAGGCATGATAGGAGACCATACAATTCATTTTCAAGTGGTTAAAATTCATTAGAGATTGGCATTTTAAGACTTAAAAATCTTTTCTGAAATATAGTCTTTGTAAAATTCCAAACATGTCCCGTCTCCCTTTAGCAAACATTGGCTTTTGTTATTTTTTTTTGTACCCTGTATATTGAATTTCCAGGCTGTGTTTCTGAGCAGCAATCCACCGAAAAGAGTGCAATTATGTTTTTTTCTGCTCAAACATGCATTTGAGACATTTGAGAGAACGAGTAGATCAGATAGAGAGAGCCGAGATGCTATTCAACGCAACCTTGAGTCACTCTCTGTCTCTTTAAAAAAAAAAAAAAAAAGGTGGCTAAATCAATACAAACCAATAATAACTTCACATTTGTGGAAGCAACATGAATGGCTCTCCAAAATATTGAGACACATCCAAGTACATTTTCGTAGAGCTGATATTTATCAGAAGTCATTTGCCCTCGAGCAGATGCTCTGGCTCATTGTGCTCCTGTCACAAGTGACTAAGATTTATGACAGACAATTACTGCATCTGCAGTTACTGCCTTATAATCAGCACCATTATTTAACGATTGGTGCAATAAACGGACTCCTGTTACTGTTTATCAGATATCAGTCAGTCCTGGCCATTTTCTTCGGCTTCCAAATCACAGTATGGTGCAACCGCTGCCTTTTAATGGCTCGGCAGAAGCAGGGACATTTTCACAGACTGCCGGGGGAGAGGAAAGAGTGGCCAATTACATGTATGTATGCTGCCCTCGAGTTTGAGAAGCATGCGCCTGAGGGCTCCAGTCGGTTCCAAACAGGGGGAGGCGTTTGCGGAGGTAAGGGCCTTTGATGTTTAATAGACAACAAACAAATAAACCCCCCAAACCTTCCTGTCATAATCAGGCGGCTTTTCTGAATACAAATGGTCCCCCACTGCCCCAGTATTTCCTCTTTTCTGTCAGTCTCCAGCTGGTTTTGTGCACCCAAGAAGGCAGTCATTGTCCCTGGGAAGGAGTTGTTAGGGAACCCGATGTTCTCCTCAACCCCGCAGGTCTTTCTTAGGAAGGAAATGCTGAGGACACTAGAGAATCGAGTTCTTAGCCAGGCAAATAGGCTGTGCACAGAGGTCCCGTGTGTGTGTGCTTATGTATTCTTCACGGCTACACTTCCAATAGAAAAACAGGCACTACTTAAAGTACTTCCACGTGGGCTGGTGAGATGGCCCAGTGAGTAAAGGCGCCCAGTAACCTGAGCTCAATCCCCAGGCTCCGTTCCACGTGGTGGGAGAGAGAACTGGCTCCAACAGGTTGTCCTCTGACCACCTCATGTGAGCTGTAGCACACCACACACGCACATACAATCACAGACACACACAAGCATGTATGGATACACTCACACGCATACACACGAAATTAAATGCAATTAAGCCCTTCCACAAGAAACACTCATTTTATAATGCACCAAGGCTACAATGCAGAAGCTATCTGTAAGGCAGGACGGCAGTGCACCCTGGGAAATGCCACAAAGGAACAAACCAACAGTCCACAGGAGCCTAATTATTTAAAGAAGAAAACGCTGCCATGCCAGAACCTTCTGCCTTCTGCCTTTGTTACCACTTTCTATCACCAAGCAGGCTATTTTTTTTCTCTCCTATCAATGCATTTTTTTTTTTTGTCGACTTCACCCATCATATGGCTTGCTCACTATGCACCCCTATGGAAGGATTGATGCCGCAGCCTCGGCTGTGAGGAACGGTCTCATTCAGAGGGTCACATGTTTCTCTCTAGGGAGACACGATACACACAAGCTGGCTGATGTATCCTTTTAATTAAAAAAAAAAATGGAGACACTCTGTGGGGTTCATAATTCCCTCTCCTTGGAAAAAG
Organism: Alexandromys fortis; assembly: GCF_014885135.2. Taxonomy (NCBI): domain Eukaryota; kingdom Metazoa; phylum Chordata; class Mammalia; order Rodentia; family Cricetidae; genus Alexandromys; species Alexandromys fortis. The sequence goes on from NW_026067911.1 coordinate 1,728,176, forward strand.
TGTACAGGGCTCCATCCAGTTAGTTCAGAACTTGGCCATCTTTTAGGTTGAAACTTTTTTAAATATGTTTTTAATTGAAATAGTATTACATGGCTTTCTCTCTCCCTTTCCTCCCTCCAGGTTTTCCCGTACACTCCAACCATGTCCCCCCACTTTCAAGTTGATAGCCTCTTTTCCTTTGATTATTATTATTGTTGTTGTTTTTTTAGGTTGAACATTTACAAAGCCCTCACATACCTTCACTGAGCAGGCTTCTGACGTTCCTCAACCTTTGACAGAGTGAAGGGAGTAAGGCTGTCTGACTTCCAGTCAAAAGGGCTACCGAGTGCCACTCAGTGCCACCCTCTCAGTTGAGAGGAGGTGAAGGGGGTCGGGGAGGTAAGTGTTCACCAGGACATGACTCTGCCTGAGCATCCGCTTCTCCGTCTCTCCCCGCAGGGTCTGTACCAGGGGCCTTCGCTGCTCTCTCTAGGCCTGACAGGCCCTGCTTTGGGCAGGCTGAGCCCAGGGCTCCTTTCATGCCCCAGTTCAAGGAAACAAAAGTTTCTCTTAATGCACAGGGTGAATCTAGATGCTGAAGCTGGAGCCGGTGAAGAACAAATACCTGCTAACCCAGCAAAGAACTCCCTCGGTGTAGCTCATGCCTGTCTTGAACTTGTGGCAATTCATCTCCCTCTGCCTCTTAAGAAATGGAGTTTGATACAGATGCCCCATGCCCAGCTTGCATTTCTAGTACAGTAGTTCAGTAGCCTGTACATATACATTTGGAAGCTTTTGATTGTCATTTGTTGTAATAAGTGAATCGAAAATCATACAAGAATGGGGTTATTTTGCCAAGTTCGCAGGACCAAAGAACCTGCAACTTTCAAGGAAGCAGAAAGAAGCGAGCTGCGGCCTTTCTTTGTGCATGGAAACACGTGACAGCAGGCAGAGCTCTCTGGCTCCATTTTAGTAAGGCTGGGCAAGTAGTTTGGACGCCATCAAAGAAATTGTTATATTTTCTTCCTATGTCCTGCCCTTTTCTGCTGGGTTAGAAGGAAAAATTACACAACTCACAGCAAGGCACTGCCTTTGGGAGCCAGGGACAAAGCCACTAGCTCTGCAGGCTGCTGGCAGGTGTTCCTAAGATGGATGACCTGGGTTGTCACTTTGTGAAAACACACGCTGGTGGCCCATCAGAAAGGCACCCTGACACCAAGACCCAGAACTTATCCAGTGGTCATGATGACCCCCAACAGATCTGGCGACTTCCTCGCAAAGATAAATCAGTAACAGGAGGGAGCTGCCCTTCCGAAAGCCTCTGTGAGACTCTTAGGGACAGAAAATGGGGAGATTAGCACCCAGGAAAGGCAATCTACTGGATGCTTTCATGTCAATTTGACACAAGCTAGAGTCATCAGAGAGGAAGGAGCCTCAGTGAAGGAAATGCCTCCAGGAGATCTAGTTGTAAGGCATTTTCTCAATTAGTGATCAACGGGGGAGGGCCCAGCTAGTGGTGGGTGGAACCACCCCTGGGCTGGTGGTCCTGGGTTCTATAAGAAAGCAGGCTGAACTAGTCAGGGGAAGCAAGTTTGTTGTGGGATATATGATTGCACTGTGACACCCTGAGACTGTGTTAATAAGGTTGACCTTGAATCAGGGGGTTGATCTAGCAACTAATTGACCGGAAGTAGTCATAGAGAAGCCAGTAATAAGGATAGAGAATGGGCATAGGACGGAGTAGGGAGGGACTTAGGGATTTTGCCATCTCTTCAATCTGGGAAGTGTGGAGAGAAGGTCACCCGGTCACTCCTCTTTTGATTCTTTAGTCTATCTGGTTCTCACCCCAATATTTGAGTCCCAAGTCTTTATTGCTAAAAGAACAACTTAGATAAACACATCACAAGCTAGTAAGGAGCAGCCCTCCGTGGCTTCCGCATCAGTTCCTGCCTCCAAGATCCTGCACTGTCTGAGTTCCTGTCCTGACTTCCTTCAATAGTGAACAATATGGAAGTGTAAGCCAAATAAGCCCCTTTCTCCCCAACTTGCTTTTTGGCCATGGTATTGCAGCAATAGAAACCCTAAGTAAGACAAGCAACAAATTGATATTGCACCAATAATTCATGGTTGGTTGCCAAGAGAAGCATGAAAGGAGCCAGGGTCTACTGCTCCCTAGAACCGGTGGTGAAAGCAGCTTGGATCTGGGTGAGGTCCTGCTGGGTTTCCTCATCTTCTAAGTAGGGATGGGAGTGAGATTAATATGTCTACAGAGATGGGTACCAACACGGCCCAGGGTCAGCTGTCCAGTAATCACACTGTGGTTTATAACAGTTACAAATTGAATCCTAAATAGTGCAAGCCTACACAGGCATTAGGAGTGCACACATGCCTGCACGTGGAAGTAACATGCTAACCTCAGGTGTTATTCCTTAGCTGCCCTCACCTTCTTCTTTGAAACAAGGTCTCTCACTGGCCTGGGGCTGGTCAAGTAGACTTGGATGGCTAGCCAGTGAGCCCCAGGCATTCTCCTGTTCCCACTTCCTCAGTGCTAGGATTAAAAGTGCACACTACTTTTTATTTAAAGGTTTATTTATGTATTAAGTTCTATTGTGGTGTGTGAGTGTCTGCAAAGATGTGAACGTCCCACATGCCTGCCTTCTGCCTGTAGAAGCTGGACAGGGGTATCAGACCCCTGAAGCAGCACTACAAGTGGCTCTGGGCTGATTGATATGGACGATGAGATCTGAACCCAGGTCTTCCGTAAGAGCCGTGAACGCTCTTAATCGCTGAGCCATCTCTCCGGGCCAGTGCTTAGCTTTTCTGTGTTCACGTGGGTGCCGTGGCTCAGACTCACAACTTCCTGCGCAGCAGTCTCTGAGTGAGCCATCTTCCCAGCGCAGTGCTGAATTCTTTTACAAGTAGGAATTTGAATATTGCAATCAAGTTCCACAAATAATTTCAGCTTACCTCGATAACATTTTCCTATGACTCCTAGCAAAGGCATACGTACTTCATCAACCGCACTACCTGGCGCATAGGTGTAGATAAAGTTACAAGCTGATGGATCATGTTCCCGTGAATGGCAGACACGCACGTGGCAAACTACAGTGGCACTCAGGGATTCCTGGTGCTGCCATACTGCCGTGCCCCAGTCACATGCTCACCGTCATGCTAGCTACACAAGCCTACCTGCCGGCAGGACGCCAGTGGGCTGCACACCTGGTTTGGCATGGTGGGCAGTGCTTGCTACCAATAATAAACAGCTGTGCTAGCCAGACAGTGGTGGCGCACGCCTTTAATCCCAGCACGTGGGAGGCAGAGGCAGGCGGACCTCTGGGAATTCAAGGAAAGCCCGGTCTACAGAGCGAGTTCCAGGACAGCCATGGCTACACAGAGAAACCCTGTCTCAAAACCAAACAAACCAGGAGTGCTACTGGTTACTTTCCATCCCTTTTCTTATTATCTTATAGTCTCTATGCACACAAATTTTCTTATAGAAACCACCAACACCGCACACATCTCTAGAGAGGGCATTTAGAGAGACTGGCCTGCACCACAATGTCTGCTAGATGACTACGTTGTGTAACAGTTCACTTCTTAGACCTCCTCTGTGGTGTTGGACTGCCCAGGCTTGCATCTATACACACGAAGCTGCAATTATTATTGTGTCTTACTAAATTTGATTTGGGTCCGGTATATACAAACTCATTGCTAGAATGTAGAGAAAACACACACACACACACACACACACACACACACACAAAATGTAGTAACAATGGGCTGGCTCTGGCAAATCCCCTCTCCTGGAGAGGGTGGCACAAAGCTCTTGTCATTCCCCCCAATTTTTCACAATCATCTCTCCATTAAAAATAGAGTTGATAAGCTGCCTACCGAGTCACTGTGTCCCAGGAGATTGACAGTGTGCCTCACGGCTTTGGGGGCCAAGTATAGAAAAGCTATCAGGAAATAGATGAGTTCACTGAGAAACGCATTTGGTCCTGGCAAAACCGAAAACCTCCTTAAGCTCTTTGTGAGCAGACTATAATGTGTTTCTGTGTGCGGTCTTACTCCAGCCCTGCCTGTCTGCGCACCTGCTTCTCCATTATTTCCCACTCTCTGCCTCCGTTGACCATTAGACGCTGAGCTCCTTGAGAGATCTTATCGCCGTTGTGTGTGCTTCATCAGGACTCTGAATCATGTTTGGTCTATAAAAAGTACCCAATAAATATCTAACACCTACCCCCTAAAAAATACTGGAAGTAGAAAAAGTTCACACCCCGTCAATAATCAGATCACTTTCTTTAAAATATTTTATTTTTAGTCTACTACAGGTATATATGTGTGTTTCTGGGTGGGAATGTGCACATAAGTACAGGTACCAGAGAAGACCAGAAGGGGGCATCAGATCTCCTGGACCTGGACTGACAGGTGGTTGTGACTGACCCAGTATGGGTGCTGGGAATCAGCAAACTAGAGTCCTCTGCAGGGGCAGCAACTGCTCATCACCCCTGTATGGTCCCTCCAGCCTCTGGATCTTGACCTACAAATTCCAAGTGGCAAACTGAGTCAGATGACAGAGACAAGAAAGCAGAGCGCATACTCCTACCCCTTCTGAGGAAGGTCTCTACCATTTCACAATAAAGCAGACTCTAGTGAGGAAGGTTTAGAAGGAGCCCGGATCCAGGCCTCCTGATAGCTGTGTGACTTTGCACAGATTGTCCATCCTTCCTAAACCTCAGCCTGCCTGCACACAACTGGACAATGGTGACACCTCATTACCGTTCTAAGGAGGCAGACGACTGAGCGTGGGCGAAGTGATTAGCGTGGCGCTCTCACGTCGCACACGCTCATTCCATGTTTCCTTTCATCCACACAGCCAGTTTTGCTGTTAGCACGGTTGAGAGCCAGGAGAAAGTATCTGATAATTCTGTCGTGTCACACGGTTGAAAAGTATCTTTAATAACACCAAATTTATTATAATTAAGCATAGAGAACTTCCAGAAATTACACTCAAATCTATAATTTTTTTTGCTATGAAACAGTGTCATTTTTTGAAGAAGAAGGGGAAAAAATGAACCAGCAAGTCAGCCCCACCCGCTCTGTTCTGTTGCAGATGCTTGTGAAGCTTCCGCCTCTTCCATCCCTGGGACTAAAAGGCACCAAATTTCCTATATATTACTCATCTAAATGTACAGTCAACCGTCAGGAAAAGAATTTCAAATTTCGTCTATGTTCTTCATTCTTAGACTCTGCATCATTGTAGGAGGCCTTCCAAGGACTAACACCCTATGTGCAGCTCTGGATATGAAAGGGTGTAAAAGGGGCTCTTCTTGTAAAATGAAGGCCACAAGTAGAATGGGTTATCTCCATTCATTTCATAGTTCAGGATCTTGGGGCCAATGGGTAACAGGCATGTGGTCTAACCATACTGTGTGGTAGGTGTGTGTGTGTAAAATAATCTATAACGATATAATTTGGTAAGAATTGAAACCCTCTCCATGCCTTCATCAAGTACACTAAGTGAAGACCATCTTAACCCTCTTACACACTGTGTGTGGTGCATTTGAGTCTTGTAGCATCCCACTGGGGTGGCAGAGGAGGTGAACCCTCTTGTCCATTCCTAAGGAGTGATTTGGAAAGCCCTTGGGTCCTAGAGCTGCAGTGAACCTGGATCCTAGTCATCTTTAGACCCTCCATCATAATGCGTACGGCTTTTTGTTATGGCCACTCTAAGGAAACTTTGCAAAAAGAACCTTAGTCTTGAGGATAACTATGTCCTTTGCTGCTAGTCCCATGACCTGGAGCAAGGTACTAAATACAGATTTATGGTTACAGCACCAGGCCTGGAGAAAAATTCCGATCCCAGCCTTCCAGCTGCCTAACTGGGAGAGGCTATCTTACTTTCAACACCGCTGCTCTGGGTTCAAACAAAAGGGAAAATTCCAACTTCATGAGACCAAGTTAAGGGCTCAGCATTGGGTTTAGTACCAGAATGTTCCTGCTTAAGGGCCTAACACAATGCCTAGCACAGGGCACTCATGAGAAGAGCTAAGAACAATGCTTACAGTGTTCCTGTAAACATCAGAGTATACGATGCATGCTACTCTAGGGCCTGAGAAATATGTATGTTGTTGTTGTTGTTAATAAAATTGGAGTAAGCTATCTATGGTTGATGTCTGAGAAGGAGCACGTGAAAGGCTCCGTCAACAGAGCATCGGCTGAGCCTGGTTAAACATCACCCTGCCATCTCAGGCATCAGTAGCCCCTGAGCTTACAGCATCTGATGTCTGTTGAGCTGAAACCTATGGCTTGACTTCATCCTGACTCCTGCGGGTTCTTTTCTTTTTCTCTTCTTATTCTCTCCACCCTCTCCCCCTCTTTGCCTTCTTTCTTCCTTTTCTTTCTCCTGTGGGGCAGATTCTCATTGTGTAACTCAGATTTCAATGAGGATGGCCTTGAACTTGAGGCTGTCCTCCTGCCTCTGCCCCCTGAGTGCTGGGATTGCTGATGGGCTCTTCCACATTCATCTGAGATACTTTCATTTCCAACATGAGTGTTTTTAGATGGACAGAACACGGATGACAACTTTGACTACCTATGTCTGCTGCTGCGATCAGAACCACTTCCTCTTCCTGCCTCCCTGACCTGAGGATAGACAAAAAGAAAAGCCTCTGAAAGCCGGCACAGATCAAGTAGGTAAGAATACAGACAGAGTAGAAGCCTGAAGACACATCGCCTTTGTAACAACCTTCAGCTGCTGTGGTCCCTGGGGCATCTCAGCCCACTCAGGAAGACCCTCTGCTGTGATGCACACTCTGCTCGGCCACCTGGTACTGCCCTCACGTTCTTCCTTGTCTAATTTCGAGCCCATCTTTTCAAGTTTTTCTGTGATTTATTTTGTCTTCTAATATTTATTTCCAGACTTAGTTGGTGTATGAGAGCAAATTATTCCTAGAACCTTCTTTCTTGAGACTAGGATAGTGATGGGCTGTGTTGTGGGAACTCAGAAGGTTTCAGCAGGGAGCTGAGCAGGGGATTCTTCACAAGGGCTACTTCTGGTGTTGTAGGAGAGTTTTAGTAACATATAGTGGTATGGTTTGAATGTGAAATGTTCCCCACAGGCTCGTATGTTTGGATACTTGATCCTCAACGGGGGAGGGGGGTGTGATTTTAGAAGGGCTTAGAATCTTCAGGAGGTGGTTCATAGCTGCAGTAAATGGTTCCCTGGGATCCAGTCCAGGTTTTATAGCCTTGACCCATTTCCTAAAGTTCTCTGTAAACACAATATAACTATTTGGACTCCTACAGAGCCACATCTTCTCTGTCATGAAGGACTGTATTTCCTCAAATTGTGAGCTAAAAGTGATTCTTTCTTTTTAAGTAAATTACTTCTTATCAGATATCCGGTGACAGCAACAATTAAAGTAGCTAAAAATAATGAGTTAAGAAGACATTTCTCAACTTTAAAAAAAACCTGAAACCTGCTTTTTAGTTTTTATTTTAAATATTAAAGTTCATTCCATCTTGAATTTGTATATACTTTCAAGGAAGGATGCTGGAAACAGAAATGTAAGGGTAAGTCAACTCTAACTCTTCCGGGTGCATTTCCATACGGGAAACAAAGCACACAACAAGGGTTACACTGCAAGGAAGGTGGCATTTGAAGTGGTGAGGAGATGGCAGGGCTACGGGCACAGTTAACCGCTTGATTAGGGAGTTAGTGCAGAGGGCTATTTTGATCTCTTTTTATATTTGCTTTAATTAACTTGGAGCAGTAGTTCCTGGCAGAGACTTCCAAGGTGGGACTCTGTCCATGTAACCCAGTAAAGAGGTCACTAAAGCGAAGGGGAAGAGCAAGGACTTTTAGGACCATCTTGAGATAGTCTGAAACCAGTTTGAAGACTTAGGGACAGTTTCGGCCTCACTCATGTCCCAGGCGCCCAGACTACAAACAGGATGATGCTGACACCTTCCCTCAGGCTTGTTAAGGGAACTAAACACAGCAAACAGAGCCCCTATCACAGAGCTGGATCCTAAAGGCCCAGTACGTGTGAGGTATCTTTACCCTCTCTGAGGAGCTCTCTCTTCTCCCTCTCGGCGACTCTGGTTTCCCACAGTTTGTTTCTAGCATCTTTTCTTTTAAATAACAGTACCAAATCCTTCTTTAGCCAAGTATGGAAGTCATCCACAAAGGATAAAGAAGGTGACTGAAGTAAGGCAGGCACCTCTGAGGTTCATTCCTTCACACAGGTCTGAGCCTCTGCCTGTGCAGACTGTCCCAGTCCTACCCAGGGATTCCGAGGGAGAAATATCAGCAAGTTCTGGAATAACCTACATGGGCACGCAAGGCCTATTCTGCTCTCAGCGGTTGAACTAGTCTTCTTCTTATTCTATTCACCTTGACCATAAAGTCAACAGCTTTAATTCTTCTACACTGAGCTTGAAGTTCTTATTAATCTTGTAGATTTGTTCAGGGACATAAAACCACTGGGTTTGCCATCTACAAATGAGAAAACTGATGCCAAAGAGGCTGCAGAGGCTGGATCTAAAGGCCAAAGACGGCGCTAAGATTTGGAACGATTGGGAATGAGTTATGTTACCTTGTAGATACTATTCTTTAAAATAAAACACAACATAAATAAGTTACTATGCCTGGTTGCAAATGTCCAAAATCTCAGTACTTGGGCAGCTAAGGCAAGAGAACAGATATTGAGCTCAAGGCCAGCCTAGTGTATACTTCCAGATCCTAAGAAAACCAAAGCAAACAAACAACATCACATCCAAACCCAAGTGAAAACGAAGCATAACAGAGCATCTAGGGGCAGTAGCAGTAATTGCTAAGGGATGGGACTTAGGAAATGATGAAAAGGAAATTAAAACGGAAAAGGGAATGTTTCAAGTGGCTACAAACACTAGACCTGAAGTTCTTGTGCAGAAAGTACTACCCTGACATTAGCACCATGCGGCTTTCAGGCCCATTGTATCCTAGCTCCCCTCACCAATCAAAACAGCATCCCAGAATTCCCCCCCCCCAAGTTTTCTATTGAGCCATCAAAGTGAACTCTGGGCATCTGGTGCCACAAACATGATAAGGGCATCTGTTTCCTGATGGAGCACCCTCATAGGCAACCATCGGGATTCCTTGCCAAAATGCAGCTTAAAATTAAGTAACGTGTATTAGCATCCTCCTTCCTCACTCAGGAGAGAGAAAAGGAAACCAAAGTCAGTAGTTGGTGCACTGAGTATCTGCATTTTTATATGAAAAACTATTTTTTAGAATTTACTATATATCTAATCTGCCATATTGAGTTTTAGAAAACAATTCTGCAATCCTCTGAGATGAAAGATATATCTGAATGGAAGGAAGGAAGAAGCAAGGAAGTTCACACACTACCTTTCCAGGTTTGAGCAGCACTCCCCAGACAATCATAAGCAGTGATGTGTCACCTGACAGGCCCACAAAAAAGCCATCTGATGTCTTTATTAAATCAACCTTTCCCTTCTAACCTCATGTCAACTGAGAAGCAGAAGGACTAGAATAAGAAGAAAGTAGACAGATCCTGCAGACTAACTTCCTGAGCTCCTCGGGGAAGGGAGGGGTAGAAAGTGAGGTTAGGGTCAAAGGAAGCTAAGCTCTGACTGGCTGCAGCTATTCGGGGATGAGCTTGGGGTAAGATCTGCCACACTCCACGAAGATGTAGCAGAAATAAGTTTGCAATTTGGTCAGTAAATCCCTTTAACTTCTTCAGAGTCCTGTAATTTACCCAGCTGTACCTAGAAACAGGACTGTCATTTTATATGGATGGAGATGGCAATTTTAGTCACTGCAGGCTCTTAAGTCGTTTGGGTCTTAAATGCATCTCGCAAGAAGTTCAAAAAATACAGAGAAACTTTCATCATAGGGTCTTTGAACATTTCTTGTCTAGACTAACCTCCCCTGTCATTTGTCAAACCCATGGAAGTGCTTACTCTCTCAGGTACGGCTGTGGATACCCCTTGAGGTAGGGACATGGAGGCTGATATGCTCACAGTGAAGACAGAGACAGCCAGAATCAAATCTACCCTTTTCACTGTGTCCACATGAAGATTCTCTCATCCCAAAGATAACCTTTAGCTCCCGTCCTCTTGGGAAGTTCTATGTAAATACCCTACACTCAACACTTGCCTCTCTGCCAAGGTTTTATTCAACAAACTTCAGGGAATGTGGCTCCCTGCCCCTTCCGCCTTCCCTCCTCACTCAATGGTCTGCTTCCCAGAGACAGTCCATAAACAACTCTTGGTGCCCTGTGGACATGCTCCTTCCGATTCTGCTGTTCTAGTGTCTCGTGTTCCTCTTGTCTTTATATTTATATATTTATTTCTTGCTCTAGTTCATTCCTTGGTCACTTCTATTCCCTCCCCCTCCATCCACGTTCATTTGTCATTCCCCTGCCCCCCATTCTCCTTTTCTTCCTCCTTTCTCATATTTATTCTGGTTTCTAAGCTCTAGTTGACCCTAGAGCAGTTGTCCTCCACCTACAGGTTGTAACCACTGGGGGTCAAATGACCCTTTCACAGGGGTCACCTAAGACCATCAGAAAACACAGATGTTACATTACAATTCATAACAGTGGCAAAATTATAGTTATGAAGTAGCAATGAAAATAATTTTATGATTGGGGGTCATCACAACATGAGGAACTCTTTTAGAGGGTTGAAGCATTAGGGAGGTTGAGAAGCACTACTTTAGGGCTTAGTTTGTCAACACCCTGAGAGCAGAGCCCCTCTTGTAGAGGGGTTAAAGTCGCAGTAATCAATCTCGTGAGACTGAGGGGAGGACAGAGAATTTATGAGAAGACGCAGGTCATCAGAAGAGCACCCCACACTGAGCTAGCGTATAACCAATACTCCGATTAAATAAAGGGCAACGGGTGTGGAACTCTCTGGTAAGGGCACTTTCCCCCTTGGCACTCTGCAGCAGGCTACACCCAGGGTCATATACTAAGAAGGGAAAGAGAAATGCCCGCAACCTCAGGCTGAGGGTGCAGGTGTGTGCACGAGTTCCTAGCTCTACAACAGGGGCATTGCTGGGTGCGGAGTAAGGGCACTCGGTAGTCTCTGGGTCAGGCATCGTCTTCCCAAGCCAAGGAGTGAGTGAGAACACAGGCCTTAAGAGGGCTCACGCGTCCCCATCCTATTTTGGTGGTCTAGGGAGCGCTTGGTCCTTTTCTTAATGCTGTATGCTCACATCTGGTATGCATACTGTCTGGCACACAAAAGATCAAAGGAAGGCACTGTTAATTCAAATTAATTAGTCATCTGGATATTTACATATGTAAATAAAACACATCCTGGAGTCACCTTCCTGAGACCTCCCCAGAACATGGTGTTATTGTGGGCTGTGTCCCACCTTTCACGGCTTATTAGTTAACACAGAATGGTCTGCTTTCAAATGTTTGTACATCATACATATTTTTAAGAATTATGAAACAGTAGTCAGGGCTCTTCATTTTGCCTGAGTTCCCTTAAACCCCACTATGTGCTTCTCTACCTGAGGACGCGCCCCGGGTCCCACCCTACCCTTTATACCCTTTATCGTTATTTCCTGGGTAGGTGGAGGAGAGAGCGGCTCATTCCTTGTGCCTGTGTGGGCTAAGCCCGGGCACTCATGGGGTTAAAAGCACTGCGGTAATATGAAGCACATGTTTCCAGCCCGCAGGGTGCCAGACTGAGACGTCCTCCAGGCCTAATTTGATAGATATTATGCCTACATTGCTGCAAGTAGCGATGGAGAAAGTAAAAATTTTATGGATGAGCAAAATAGGAGCTCTTCTGGATGGAGTGTTTTTAAATCAGGTGTATAATTTACCCAGTGTCAGACCGCATGTAGAGTGCATTACTCAATTGAACTTACGCGCAGATAGCAAAGCCGTTTCTTTTTAATAAGCACTTCTTCAACTTATTGGCTCTACAATTACTTGCACCAAATTATCAGCAGCTGCTGCCTGCTTGGCGCTGCAGCCCAGACGAGGAGCCGCAGTAGTTTCTAATCAAAAGCCACTCGAGGGCTCTTTATCATTTTTAGCTTAATTCCACTTTTATTTGGAATTTATTAATTGGAATATCCAATATTTTCATGACCGAATTTTGCTTTGCTTCCATTAACAAGAAGCCGACCCAATGGCTGAGGTGATTAGGAAAATGGAAGGGGGAACGGCCAGACTTATCTCCGACACTCACAGTATTACACACATTCTTCTGGGCTGTGCTCCCTCAGAGGCCAGATTTTGATCCTTTCATGAAATGCTGCTACTGAACTTAGCCGTATGCAAGGTTTGAGCCCAAGAGGTGTGTTATGTCTCTGAATAACACATCTTCATCGGCACCCAGTTCAGCCATATGCTTAACCGTCTGCACGAAGGATATTCTGGGGTTATTGCAGTTGGGGTGTCCTGGACATTGGATGATATTCACAAATGTCCCTGGCCTCTGAGCACCGGGTTTTGGATGCTCATCTCGAGTCCCCAGTGATAAATACCAAAAACTGTCAGGAAAATTATCAAATTGCAGAGGTGTTTTTGTGTAAGAGTGTGTAGCAGACTGCACACAAGGGGCCATGAGAGACAGTTCTAACAGGAAGGCACCATTTCTAACTAACTTGTGGAAAACTTCCCAAACTGTATCCATAAATATCAGCTCAGGAGTCCTCACTCCATAAGCTACAGGTCAGTGAAACCATGGCGGTCTAACTGTTTAAGGCCAACCACATTTTGTAAACTGTACAGCCAAAAGCAAGAAGAAACGACTTTTAAAAAGAGCAATAATTACTTATATTCAAATAAAGCAAACATGGGAATAACTTCCCTTCATGTAGATGGGCCCAGGGACTACGATTACAGAAGTATGGTAGAATTGTTTTCTATCAGCAGAGCCAAGAAAACCTAATTTGAGATACAGTTTACTTCTTTGAAATTACTTTCTTTGTTATTGTCAGCACCAAACTAAAGAGCAGAAAGGTCTGAGCCAATAAATACTATGACTTCACAGAAACAATAAGTCAAGCTTGAGTTTTTCTCCCATGGCTTTCAAATCCACAGTAGTCTTCTAAACATGAAGAATGAAGAGTTTACAGTGAATTATATACATGTATAAACATGTCTACACATATAAGCTAGGGTCAGGCTGATTGATGGGAGCAGGGCTCACGTCTGTAGTCCTGACTGTAATGAATTCAAGGTCAGCCTGGGTCATAGTGAGACCCTGTCTCCGAAAGCAACAGCAAAACAAACCAAACAAGAAAATCTTCATCCAAACTTCTAGTATCGAACTGGGATGGAGCTCAGTGGAAGAGCACATGTTTAGTGCACACTAGGCCCTAAACATCTATCATACGGCCCCAAACAAAACACAAACCCAGACTACCAAGAACTACCACTCACCGAAGAACAGAAACGGAAAGAGAGTCTCCTTTGGAAGGAACTGCCGTCTTCTGTCTTCCGTCTACACCAGAAGGTGGCTCACCATTGAGCCCTCCAGTGCAGGACTCGAGAGGCCATTTAGACCAACAAGGCCTCTTCCCACTGACTCCATTCTTACTGGAGAGCTTTACCCAGTGACCTTCTCCTGCATACTAAACACCTTTTGTTTAGGCTGAGAGAAGAGATTTAATGTTTCTCCATAAAGAAATAGCAAATGTTCAAACAGTAAAATAAAAAAAAAAGTTACTGGGTTACAGTTTTAAAAGAGAAAAAAAGAGACTCCCTACCCAAATCTATAACTATACAATGTATACCTGCACTGACACATATGTTAATTCCTATAAATAGCTACAATTTAATAAATAAGTAAAGATGGCTGCTGTAGAATCAAAATCTTCTGCAACTGTTCACAGATCTGCCGTGGGCTGACAGCAGAGGCAGTGATGGTCAAACGCATTTATCAAAACCCACTGAGTCTTGTTTTGTTTTTTATCATTTGAAGTATTAATAAAATGCCAACATGTTTTCACTGAATTATTCTCACAATGAGGTACTTGAGACAAAAAAAAACGTCAGAGTAACTCCTTAGTTTTGGAGCTGATTAAAAGAGGCTATGGAAATACAACTCAAGAAAACAGGGGATTGGGCCAAAGCCTTGTGGTAGTAAGCTGGGCATGCACTGGGCAAGGGGGTCAAATGAATAAACTTAGGAAATTAATAAATTAGCCGGGCAGTGGTGGTGTATGCCTTTAGTCCCCACACACGGGAGGCAGAGGCAGGCGTGATTTTATCTAGCACAAGTGAGAATAATAAAGCACAAGACACAAACAAACCCGCTTAGGTTATTAGAGGGGGGTGCGTACAAGCCTGGGGATCCGTGTGCAGAATGAGAGAGTGGGAGAAATGGAGCGTCCAGCTTTTAAAAGCTGCCCAGCACATGCGCACAGGGGGTTGGCGTGACTACGTTATACACTGATGACGCAGATGGGCAACTCACACGTGTGTGCAAGGGTTATAGTTGAGTCACATGTAGAGGTAAATCACACATGTGTGCCCGTGAACGTGCCTGCCTTTAGAACCTGAAAGTGCAGCCTTATTGGTGGCTGAATCTCTGTGAGTTCAAGGCCAGCCTGGTCTACAAGAGCTAGTTCCAGGACAGGCTCCAAAGCTACAGAGAAATTCTTGTCTCAAAAAACAAAAACAAACAAAAGAAATTAATAAACTAATAGGCTTAATTTATTTATTATTTATTGCATTATATAACAGATTATATACTTATAATTTATAATTTATAAACAAAAATCGATAAACTTAAAGTGAAGCCAATTTACAGAAAGCATTAAAACAATCAACCTATACAACAGCAAATATGATTAAGAGGCTTACACTCCTTTCATCCAATCATTCTGACTTTTGACTTAAGCATCTTAACAGCAGTGTGAATTTAAGTGGAATAGCTTCCCGGAAAGCAGAAGATTCTCTTTTTTCTCATCTTGATGCTAAGAAGGCCTGCCCCAGCTCAGGTGACAGCAGGGACCTTCAGGGAACGGCCACAGGCAAGGTTAAGTTTTCTCACATGCTCCAGAGGATGCCTGTGATACAACCCCAGTCTTTGAATACTTGGTCTCCAGCAGGCAGCACCTTTAGAAGGCGGTGTCTCTCAGAAGGCCACTAAAGTGGGTGTCCTCTTCATCTCTCCCACTTCCTGGTAGTGGGCACAATGTGACCGGCTGGCATATGCTGTGCTGTGCTGTGCTGTGCTGTGCTGTGCTGTGTTGTGCTATGCTGTGCTGTGTTGTGCTGTGCTATGTTGTACTGTGTTGCTATGCTGTGCTGTGCTATGCTGTGCTATGCTGTGCTATGCTGTGCTGTGCTGTGTTGCTATGTTGTGCTGTGTTGCTATGCTGTGCTGTGCTATGCTGTGCTGGGCTATGACTTCCCTACAAGATGGACGGCGCCCTCAGACTGTGCCAGAACAAGCCCTTCTTTCCTGATTACATTTGTCAGGTATTTTGTTACTCACAGCAGGGGGAAAGTTAACTGTGCAGCCATCAGACCCAACCCTGGACACTCTTAGGGACTCATGTGACAACGGCCAACTCTGAAAACATACTAACACATCCGAATACCACAAACACTAAGACATCTGCATTAATAGCTTAGTCTTCAAATTTTATGGATTGGCATCCAGACCATCCATGGAGAAGTCCGATGGCAGCTTTAAAAAAACTAACAATTAAGAGTTCTGAAAAGCTGGGTGATGGTGGTGCACGCCTCTAATCCCAGAACTCAGGAGGCAGAGGCAGGCAGATCCTGGTCTACAGAGTGAGTTCCAGGACAGTCAAGGCTACACAAAGAAACCCTGTCTCAAACAACAAACTGGAAAAGTTCAGGAAAGTAACTGAAGTCAATCAGTCCAAGCTGTAATTTATTCTTACTTGCTGTCTTCAGAATTGACAAATAAATCACTGAGTGTCATATCAACCGCAGTTTCTGTTACCATTCAAGGAGAGATATGGCAGCCTCGGGGTTCTCAGACAACTCTGATTATTTGGACCGCAGTTGGAAACCTGTTACCTGGTCTGCAGCTTTTACAAAGAAACAAGAGCGAGGCCATCCTCATAGCAGTAAATTCACTCATGGTTTCTGAGCCAAGACTTCATCGCTCCTACCACCTGGAGACCGAGAAAACCTGGTTTCCAACATCCCAAGATGTACAAGGCGAAGTGGAGCTCAAATCTGAGCTTTTGATGTATGACCTCTGATCAGCCTATTGTATGGTTTATCACTTGGCAAAGAGAATTAAAACTCGAGTTAAAACCACAATGAAACATGTGATTCCGATA
Source organism: Alexandromys fortis (assembly GCF_014885135.2). Lineage (NCBI taxonomy): Eukaryota > Metazoa > Chordata > Mammalia > Rodentia > Cricetidae > Alexandromys > Alexandromys fortis. Next base: position 1,744,458 of record NW_026067911.1, read on the forward strand.
TCATATTGATTGGGGGGGCAGGCAGGGGTTGTTTTCTGTGTTGTTGTAAGACAGGGTCCTATGCAGTCCAGGTTGCCTCATCTTATTATGTAGCAGGGGCTAGCCTTGAACTCCTGATGCTCCTCCTGACTAAATAGTTAAAGTGTTTAGTAACACGCAACACCTGGATGTCACGTAATGGACAGAAGCCGTGGTCCACACTGATCAAGACACCCAGAGTCATGGCCTCCACAGCCTCATCTTGAAGACAGACAACTCCACGGGTCAGGAGGGGACTACAGAACAATTTTCTTTCATGAGCAAACTTAGACCAAGAGAAACCTTTACTCAGCTTAGTGACAAGTGCATAAGTTTCTTCAGAATGACTATATTTGAAAGTCAGCCCTGATTCCAATCCCATTCAACATTCATAAACTTCCAACAGTCCCAGTTCCACTCATTCTGACAGCGCCAGGATGAAGCTGAGCAAAGGAGGTAAGTTAGGGGCATGGGCACCTCACCATGCTGCACAAGTAAGACTTCAGCTTATAACCCTCGTGTTACAAGGCTTCATAACTCATGTTAAATAGTACGGGTGTAAATTAACAGCCCCAAGCAGGGAATCACATTCCCAGAATTCAACGTGAGTCCCTAAGGATATTTGCTGAATTCTCTGTTATTGTGAAAAAGAAACACTTAAAATGAGTTTGCTCTAAAAGCCCAGGGAAGATGCTTTGGGGGTACCATGTGAAGCCGTGGTCACTACAACACACACACACACACACACACACACACACACACATAAACACAAAACTTGAAAAGCTACATGCAACAGAGGAAAAACAACTAACATTCTGGATCTGGATGGCTGAGGGCACTCAGGATGCTGCGGTTTGAGACTTATTGAAAAGGCATCTTTGACTTGGTAAGGCAAATGCCGAATAGGAAGCTTGACTTAATATAGACAATTATATATGATATAGATATTAGGTCACAGGCTTGCTCTTCATCAGAGCGGAGGAGAAACTTCCACAAAAATGTCAATAGAACCTAAGTGTGGGGCTGAGAAAGTGCAGTTTTAGAGCACTCAGTTTCACCAGTGTGTTTTCCTCCACCTAGGCACCTCCTCCGATCTGCCCTTAAAAGGGTTAACTCAAGAAGAAAATAAAGACTTCAGGCAGGAATCTCGCCTCCATTCAGGGTCCTGCACTGGGCAAAGGACATATGAGGATAATCAAAAGTCGGCAGTGATGACTGAACTATCAATCACACATGTAACGTCACAACCCAGATCAAAGCTACAGAGAAAAGCACACGCCAATATGCCAGTGTCCGGCAGCGGGGTGTGACTAGATGCGGGAGTAAGTCATTGTCTAAAAGTTTTCTAATGTCTTAAAGATGAGTAGAGTTTGAACTAACTGGAACTCCACCTCCTCCAGGCTGCCCCGTAGTCACACCCTTTCCTGAGCCATGAGACAAAATGCTCCTTCTCCAGTGACAACCACCACTGTATTAACGGCACTGAAGCTGGGCCCACAGAAAAGCTCCTACATGTTGGGAGCAGTAAGCCCCCCAGATCCTGAATTTCTTGTAAACAACTTGTTCCCTGCCCCCCCCCCCCCCCCCATCTGAGTGCCTACAGCTGCTCTGAGCACGAGATCCTCGGGAGTTCCTGATGGCAGAGGAGTGGTTTCTGGTGCATTTGGCTGGGGCATGGCTATCTCTATATAAGCTGCCCCTAGCTACAATAAAGGGGGCAGTCTTGGGACATTCTGGCTTCAAGGATGACCCGTGTCTCTGTCTCTGTGAGTCTTTGTGTGTTTCAATCTCCAGCCTCTTGCCCGGCTCGCGAACTGTATGGAGGCACTTAGAGCACAGACGGGCGTGGTGCACCGCACCTACACCCATAACGAGCACAGAACAGATCACTGTCTCACACGGAGCTTTCGAGTGGAAAGTCGTTATGAAACATGAGCATCATCCATCCTTTGAACAGTGGGAAACGAGCACATTCAGCTGCGGTCCTATAGCCTGACCTGCGCTGCGAGGCAGGAGCCCAGCCAGTGTTTCTCCAAATTCCTGTTTCTTCGAGCTCCAAGGGAAATGAGTAGAATTTGATATGTGTGCTGATTCGTGGGGAGTTACCAACCTAGCTGTCTGAGTAGGAAAAAGCACATTTTCATGTGTGCGTCCCCAGCAGAAGCACAGGGCCGTGTTCAGAGCAAGCCGTGGATAAATGTTTGTTGACTTGAAAGACAATGCTGAGGGCTTTAATTTATCTAACACCAGCCACGGATGGATGGATGGTCATTATCTACTTGGCTTGTGTTGACGAACACTGGCATTTAAGGATGCTCTGTTGGTACATACACCAGGGGCCCTGCTCTCAGTCTTGACAGGCCTGTCTTTACCCTCTGATGCTCTCAACCCCAGAGACCACTCCTTCTTGCCAAACACAGTCATTAATTCCAAGAGCATGCTTTGGGGCAAAATGTTGACTTTGAACTTCAACAAAAGCTATTTCAGTTTAGATTCTCCTCTTTTAAAATACCACTTGCCTGTAGGAAAAATTTAGACTGACACCTGCTGTCATTTATCCCATAGACTGTACAGTTGCACACGTGTAGAATGTTTTTCTTTTATTCATTTCTTACTGTTGTAGGAAGCATGTGTAGGGGTGTGTGTACCATGATGCACGTGTCCAGGGCCATAGGAACACTTTGGGCAGTCAGTTCTTCCTATGCTTGGACTTCAGGGTCAAACTCAGGTTCCCAGGCTCCCGAGGCTAGCAGCCTCACAAGCAGTTTACCAGATTAACCAATACGTTCCTATCCACTAAAATAAAATAATGTTTGCAGTGCTCAACTGCTTGACACAAATCCCTACCCCGTGGAACACCTTCAGCTCCCTCTTGCACTGTAAGCTTCCAAACGAACAGGTACAGTTGAGAAAAGAGGCCGGGGAAGAGGGCATTAATTTGAGGCGGCAAGTCCACAGGCTCACAAAGTATTAACATGTGACTGATGATACAGGGAGCGTTGATTTAAAAGTCATGGTAATAAAATAGAAAGAAAGGCCACAACTGACCACCAATTCGGCGAGGTGGGAGGTTTTGGCAATTGTTATATGGAGGCCACTTGTTCATCCCAGCTGCCCAGAACCGAAATAATCACACAGAAACCACATTATTTAAATCACTGCTTGGCCCGTTAGCTCTAGTTTCTTATTGGCTAACTGCTACATCTTAATTTAACCCATTTTATTAAGCTGTATATCACCACAAGGTCGTGGCCTACCAGCAAAGTTTCTCCACCGGCAGCTCCGTTGCATCTCCCTGAGTCCGCCTTTCTTTTTCCCAGCATTCAATCCAGTCCTCCCCGCCTACCTAAGTTCTGCCCTATCAACAGGCCAAGGCAGTTTTCTTTATTCATTAATGGTAATCACGGCCTACAGAGGGGACTCCCACATCAGGCAATCTTGGAGTCGGCCTTGGAAGAACGGTGGGGCTAAACCTCACTCAACACAGTTTATGGAAGGACAAGAATGAAGAAGCACTGAGGAAGGATGCCCAGGCTGGGGCAATGGCCCAGCTGGTACAAACAGGGAGATCTGAGTTTGAGACTGGAATCCATATGAAGACAATCTGAACATAGGACGCCATGGTGCATCTGTAGCACGTTCTCACTCTCCGTGCACAGTTGGAGTTTACTACATTGTTTCCATGTCCAGCTATTGTGACGAGAGCAGCAGCCGTGAGTATGGCTGAGTGAATGCCGGTGGGGTAGGTGTCGAGCTCCTCAGGCGTACACCCTCTCTCCACACCGTCCCGTAAGCTCTTCCCATAGGCAGAGCTGTTGCAGTTAATTAACCATAGGGCTCAGGGCAGGCTCGACTCCAGATAATATTCTTTGTTCATCTGAATTGCAAATTTAACAGAGTATCTGTATTTTACCTGTTAATACTGTGACAGATAATTGCTTTCAGATGACTCAATTTCTCCATTAAAAACCATCATCTGAGACCATTCATCCAAGAGAGGGGCAAGGAGAAGTTGACAACCCTAGGTTAATTAAGAAATAATTGTTGGTCAACTTGTCATAAGTCAATACCTCTATCTCCAATGTGACAACCAATTAAATCAATACAGAATTTTCTTAAGAGTTTTTTTTAAGATTTATTTAATTAATAAGCATACAATGTACTGCTGGCAAGGAAGGCACCAGGTCTCATTACATTACAGATGGTTGTGAGTCACCATGTGGTTGCTGGGAATTGAACTCAGGACCTCTGGAAGAGCAGCCCTTACCCTCTGAGCCATAGGATTTCGTGTCTTTTTTTCTCTACTCTCCTAACAACATGGTGGTCCTCATCTCATTTCATGGAAGCCTTTCTTTAATGAACAACATAAAACTTATTGTTGCTTTAAGAATATGAAATGACCTTTATTAAAGCGAGCATGAAAGATATGCCAGTATACTTTAGTCATATATAATTTTGCTTAGATATTTTAAATTTAATTAAGACTGAATTTATCATACTGGCTTTTAAAGCCATTTCCCTCCAGTGTTTCTTTTCTGCCTGAATAATGTCTTACCTGGTGGCCAAGTCAGAAATATTAATTACTACCAATTCCTTTACATATGCAACTTGTGTGCTAAAAACATGCTTTTAGACTTTACTATAATTAGCAATATCACCATATGGAGTATCTATGATTTCTAACATACTTTCTCTTACCTGTTACAACCCAATGAATCACAAATACATACATTAGCCAGTCAGTGTTCTTCAGAGAAATAAAACCAATGTATATCTGTATCTACCCGGACAGATTATTATGAAAACTGGCTCATGTGATAGGAGATTGAGAAATCGCACAATTTGTATCTGCAAGGTGAATGGCCAGGTAAGCTGGTGATGCAATTCAGTCTGAGTCCACAATCGGGGAGCTAACAGTTGAAGTCTCAGTTTCAATCCAAACAGCTAATTACCTGAGCTCTGATGTCAGGGAATAGTAAAAGATGGACATCCCAACATAGCTAGAGTGACCATATCCTTCCTCTGTATTTCAACAGATGGGATGAGGCCCACTGTGCTGAGGAGAAAGCTAAAACTCTTCTTCCCCTGGGCTGCTGATGCAGAGCCCTGCTCTCAGAGAAGCGCCCTCACCGACACACCCAGACGCGGTATCTCAGCTTCTCTGGGTAATCCTAAACTCTGTCGAATTAACATGTGATACTGTTGTAGATGAAGGAACTGAGGTCTGGCAAGGATGAATAGTTTCTTCAAGTTCACCCCCCTGAGCAGGAAAGACCTTGAACTAAAGTCGAGTTGTGGTGTCTATGAATCAAATTCTCTTGATTATACTTCAGGAATATCTTGTATTCTTCCTCTCCCTCCATGTACCTTTCTAGAACAATCCCTCATCTTTCATCCCTGGTCTCTAGACCCTTGGTCCCTGTACCAGCTTCCTGGGGATACATCGCAAACTACAAACTAGTGGCTTGGAAATCTGCAAAGAGTTGTATCCCAATTCTGAGGGCCCAGAAGTCTGAAATGGGCATGCCATAGGGTTCACCCACAGGGCTGTCGGGGGACGGTCTGCTGTGATTGACAGGTGGACCTCTTCCTGGGTGTCTCTTCCTTTCTCCCCTTGCTCCACATGTCCCGGTCATCAGGAGTTAGATCTGTGAAGAGTCTGCTTACACGAGGTCCCATTCTGAGCTACAGAAGGTTAGAAATCCAACTGTCCTTCAGCAAGGGTAGGAAGGCATATGATTTAGACCCTGCCCACAGCCTTCTCCCCAGCTCTCCCCTGGCCATGAACGTGCTTTTGCTAAAATTCTATCCTGATTCTTTCACTTCCTTGCCTCTAGACATTTTTTTTTAAGGGCAAGATACACTTTCCACAGTAAAAGGTTAAATGGGGAGCTGTGATATAAGGTCTTCCAGAGTCTTCCAGTATGTTCCGGGTACACCACTGTGGCTTTCAGCCTCCTTCCTCTTTCCTCAATTAGGTCTTCAACTTTAAATTCCCAGACAGGAAATAAACTAGGCCGGCTCCCCTGCCACCCCAGACCTTTGTGTGGACATGGATTTGGGACTATCCGTTGGATCTTGGGAGACTCACCGGTGAGTACGCAACCACAGTCAGTGGCTGGCCCTCCCCCAGAATTCATCAGCAACCAGCAGCTCTCGTGAATGCTTTTCCATGCCTAGGACTGAGAGCTGAAAGGTCCAGTCTTGCACAGGACAAATGAGGGCACTGTAGCTGCCACATGGTCATGATTATCATTACTGTGTGTGCCCAGAAAACACACCTCACAGCCTGTCTCCCTATCTTTGCCTCTATGTTTCTTCTGGTCTCTCTTCCATAATGTTCCCTAAAATTCACACTAGGAATTCTGGGTGCCCAGGGTGTGGCACTATCTAGAAGAAGATGATGGAACCTTTGAGAAGTGTGGCCAAGCTGTTGGAAGTATGTCTCTGGCTGAGGTTTTGAAGGCGATGTCCACCCCAATTCCACCTGTGTCCTTTGCTTCCTAGTTTGTTACAACATGAGGAATGCTCCCTCATGCTCCCATCACACACAACCATTCTGCTGCTTCTCTCCCACAGTGATGGACTGAACCCCTGAAGCACTAAGGAAGAGGGGCTGTGCTTGGAGCTGGGCCAATCACATTGAAGTGCATTGTCTCTGGTCTTCCCAGTGACCCCACGATGTGCTGGGTGCTACCCCATCTTATTCTGACAGTTTAGCGTGTTCAATCACCAAGCACGGGGGTTACAATCTAGATCTCAAACCCGTCCATCTTTCCTCATCCTTCCAGAGCCTCTAGTACCATTTCCTTGCAAAACCTATGTACCACTATTCCCCTTCCTTCAGCAGTGAAGCATGAGTAATTTTTGCCTAGTCTATAATACTTAGCATAGCATTCTTGCACCCTTTCCATGGCCCAGGACTTGCCTTGACCTCATGATCCCCTGCCTCAGTTTTTCAGTGCATTGGAAATACAGGTGTGTGCCACCATACACAGTTAAAAATACATTGATGATAATGTTAAATTTATACATATGAGACAGCTTTCCTTAACGGGTGTCTCCCTCAGAAGAAACACCATTTCACACTCACGTGTGCATTTCTCGAGTCTCCCCCAAAGTCAGAACCACTGAATTATCCCAGACATGTTGTGGAAAAGTTCAGGGTGCCACGGAACACACTGACAGAGCTCTGAAGTTCCAGACCGGGCTGAAGGAAGACAGCCACTGGAAATGTGGACGCCACCACAGACCACAATCCCTCTCCCTCAGGAAAAGGATCACCCGCCATCCTCTGGACACATCACTCTGTTAAAATTTGAAATACTTTGACTTTGCTTATAGTCACAAATGGTCACCATCACTGAAAGTGACAAGGGCTTGGTTTTTCCAGTTTAAAACCTATTTTTAAAATCTTTCCCCTGCCGTGGTATTTTTGAGTTCTCTAAAACTATCTTTCCTCAAGAGGTTGGTGGAAGTGATTCTTCCTCACTTCTATGCCCAAAGCAGAGGGCAAGCCCCTCCACCACATTCCATGCCCATGTATTTTTCCCATCAAGGAATCCACACTCTTTATAGAACTATTTAATTATCAAGAGCTTTACTTTCCGGGCAACCTTCGTCTAAGAAAGGGAGCTCTGAAAAGCTGCTGAATTTTTAAAGACTGAGTTGAGGGGTGCAGCACGGGCACCCAGTAAAACAGGGTGGATGCCATGATCACGCCCAGGGAAAATTACCCCCCAACCCCCTATTGGGGTAGTTCAGCTAATTAACAGCTGGGTATTATTACAAAGATGCGATTGCCAGGTTATTTGAGGTCGTTTTTAAGTTGTTAAGCACCAAGCTCCTATCGTATTAGCAGCTGACTCTTTCTCGAGTGAAGGACAGCAGATAATTGTTCTGAATTTGAAAACGGGGAAAAAAGACATATGCACATTTTGTCCTTAAAGACTCTCCAAGTTAATATGGTGTTTTTAGATGTAAGGTAAATAAATTTCTGTGAGAGATGAGGAAGTATCAAAGCCCAAAACTAAAAATGGTTGACAAGGAGTTCCCAATTCTAGCTTCCTGATTCTTTTTTTTTTTTTTTTTTTTAAACATCAGGTAAAAAGAAAAGAAATGGTTTAAAGGCAAGTTTTCTGGGGAATGTAGAAAGATCCTTTAACTCCACCCCCCCCCCTTCTTTCCCTCCTGGGTAAAGAGACACATGGAGGGTTGGCAGGGATAAACGAGATCTCTGTTCAGGCACCATCCTCAGCGGGGCTGTGTTTACCTAGACTCACACTAAAACTTTGTGGCGAATCTCCTATCAGAATCTTTACTTCCTTCCTCCCTGCCACTCTAACTCCTTGAACACCATGTAAATTTGCTTCCGGTTTAACTGTGCTGAGTCACTCCTATGACGTCACAAGCACTGCCTCCAACCGCACAGATGGACTCATTATTTCTAAACATCCTAAAAACCAGATGTCTTTGTGCTCCAGGAAATGATGTCACGTGTGTGGCAGTGTGTGTGTGTGTGTGTGTGTGTGTGTGTGTGTGTGTGTGTGCATGCCTGTGTTCCTGTATAAATTAGCATGGTTAACTAATTGCCTAGCTATGCTCATGAAGATTGGAATAGCCCACTCTTTTCCATATGCTCTTCATCTAGGAGGCTATGGTGCCAAGCTGAGGGCTGACATCAGCCAGGGACTGAAAAAGAATGCCATGGGGTTGGCTCATGCTGGTAGACGTTTGGGAGGAGCACTCAGCTGTGGAGGACGGATGGCCAGGCTCTGAGACGCACTCGGAAGCTATTTTGGAAGCCTGTGGAGCAAACAACTAACGGCATGCGGTGTAATTCTACACAATATTATTCAATGTGACTTAATTCTTTACAGTATTATTCTGTGGGCTGCATGGACGTGTGATTCGCAAGCTCCAAAGCAGAAGGAAACACAAGTTGAGGCAAAGGTTGAAAGAAAGTTCAATGTTTCTCCCATTAAACTACAACCACTGTTATTCTGTGTTAATCTGATTTTGTTTTTCCATTTTACCTTGAGTTTAAAATCTCCTACAATAGATTCCAGTCCCAAAGAACCGTAAGTCCAGTATTTCCACATCTCTGTCACTTATGCTTTGGTCTGAGAGTTCCACGATAATGGGCAATAACCACTGCCTTTAAAACTCCAAACACTTACCACAACGAAACCTGAACTTGCTGCCTTTGCCCTTCTGCTTCGTCTAGCTCTGTGTATCTAGTTCCCCTCAGTCGTCTCTACTCTTAGAGAGTTTGCTTGCTGAGTGCCTTTTTGTACTCCAACAGGCAGGCTGAGACTGTACTGCTAGCTCCTGGTACCACCCAATGAGATCCAAGGGGAGGGACCACCAGCTGTGCCCAGCACACACATCCTCTCATTTTGGACTGTTCGCCCTCCACCCATCCCTGTGCCTTTCTCTCGGTGACATTCCATGCTCCTCCCAACATGCTTGGTACACTGCAGGAGACACTTGAGTGTTCAAACACCATGTGAAACACCCACTTACTATAAAGGAAGTCACTTGTCTACCGTCAAGTAAGTTAGACACATCAGATCATGAGACATAATGACAATGTTCAAATCTTTTTTAGAGCATAAACCTTAGATGTACTGTAGGTATTTTCTTTGTGTGTGTATCATGTGTGTGTGTTCATATTTTAATATAACATTTGTATTATTTCTTTGAGAATTTTATGCATACATACAATATATTTTGGTCACACCAGTTCTTCCCCCTAAGTTGTCCTGGATCCACCCTTCATCTCTCCTAACACCCTTCCCAACTCCATGTCCTATTTTCTAAGAACCCGTTGAGTTTAATTTGCACTGTTCATAGACATGGGTATGAGGCAGTGCACTGGAGTGCAGATGACCTACATGCTAAAGAAAACGAATTCTCTGAACTGAAGAAAACAGACGGCTCCTCCCCCAGCAACCAGCAGCTGTCAATAGTTCCTCAGTTTGGGGTAGAGATTCGTGAGCCACGCTCTGTTCCCTGTTGGAGGGTTGACTGGCTTGGTCTTGTGTAGGCAACCACAGCTGCTACGGGCTGGAGTGCAGTGGCCATGCTATGTCCAGAAGACTCTGCTGTTTCATCCCAGCCTTCCCAGACAACGGCTTCACAGTCCTTCTACCCCTCTTTGCAGGGAAAAGGTGTAACAAGACGTCCATTTATGGCTAAGCACGGCGCAGAATGTGCAGCAGCCGCTATCCACTACACAGAGAAGCCTGTCTAAAGAGACTGAGAGTTACTAGTCTATCAGTCAACAGCATTCTAGTCAAGCACACATGGCTGGGGAGCTCATAGGTCCCGGGTGTGATATTTTCCTGCGACTGTTGATGTTATTTTTCTTGTTGGAAAGTTTCATACATGCATATAATGTGTTTTTAATAATGTCGAGTGCCCACTCCCTCTCTTCTAATTCCTCCCCCGTTCCTCCCACCTCTATTCTCTCCGAATTTTGTGTGCTGCTTTTCTTTTGAATCCTCTGGATTAAGGGCGTGAGTGCAGGGCAGTCTACGGGCTCATGGGTAGTCTTTGGGGGTCATATCCCTGAAAGACACTGACTCTCTCTCCCTTTCAGCAGCCATGGATTGCCAATCTCTTCTAGCCTAATGGTGGGACTTCAAAATCCCCTTTCCTGTGAAGCTGAGATTTGAGGTCAAAGCCAATGTGCGCTCCTGTGTGTACCAAGCCTGCTGTAGTCCTCAAACACCACTGTAGCCATCGACTGTCTATCTCAGGCTGTTAAAGCAGTTCTGTTCCCTTGTCCACAATCATCCCTGAGCCCTGAGGGGTGGGGTGTGATATAGATGTCCGTTTATGACTGAACATTGCACGATTGCTCATTCTCTGCATCTTGGCCAGTTTTAGATCTCCATGTTAACAATCAGCTACTGCGAAGGGAAGCTTCTCAGATGAGGTCTACAGATGTAGGAACTAATCCATGGACATAACAATGAGCGTTTAGGAAGCAGTTTAGCACTATATCCATTTAGAAAACAATAGCGGTGGTGTCTCCCCTAGGACCCAGGACCTATCAAGCTATGGGCTCTTGCCCTTGCTATTGGTGCCAGACATGAGTTCCATCTAGAGAATCAAGTTTTAAATCCATTAAGAAAGTAGTTTTTCCCAGAGCAGTCATGCCTCTATTGCAACCAGAGACATAGCTTGCCAGGCCTGTCATTACTGTAGGTCACAGGGGTCGTATCTAGTAAAGAGTGTTTATTATTTTATTCCCCTGGTAGCGTACATAGTATGAACTGTCACCTTGGGAGATTACATACAGAATATTTACATTTGACTTATAATATATTCAACTTCTGAAGACTTTATGAGATTAACTCAACCGTAAGCACAGGAGGGCCTGTCTTTGGAAAGAAAAGAAGAAATAAGAAAACGCTGGGTATAGTTATTTATATGGTAAAATTGTGACTCTTTCACCATAGTTTCTATGTTTTACAGAATTTGTAGTGTGGATGTAAAGTGAGTTCTCAATAGTTTCCTTTTCAATAGTAAATCTGATCTTTATGTGAATGCTTAAATTCACTTTGGTGATTTCTAATATAACCTGTATGCACTGTTTTTAATGTGAAAATATCATGTTCTGTGTGTGCACCAGATGCTTGAACATGGCTATTCATCCTATCACAAGCATTAACTCCCAACCCTGGCTGGTAAGAGTGGGCCCAGGGAGTAATTGCAGCCTGCAGCCTCCACCCTGCAGTGAAAGAGAAGTCAGGGGCTTTTAGAGATGGCTGATTTGTGGTAAAGAGAGAAGAAATGAGGGAAAGGAGAAAAGGTGATTAGTTGGTCATTGTGTGTTGACAGAGGTTTCTGTCCCACCTGGTCCCGCAGCCGTTCAGACCCAAAGAAGCACACAGAGGCTTACATTAATTATAAACTGCTAGGCCTACTAGCTCAGATTTCTTATTAATCAACTCCTTTATCTTACATCAATCCATAATTCTTGTCTGTGTTAACCATGTGGTACCTTATATCAGTGAGGCATTCTCATCTTGCTTCCTCTGCATCTGGGTGATGACTGCAGACTGTGTCTTTCCCCTTCCCAGAATTCTCATAGTTTGGTCACCCCACCTATACTTCCTGCCTGGCTGCTGGCCAATCAGCATTTTATTAAACCAATACCAGTGACAAATCTTTACAGGGTACAAGACCATTGTCCCACAGTAACTGTGAGGCACACAAGTTGGTCCTGGAGAAGGGGTAAGCACAGAGACCAGAGAACCCACATTTAAAAACCAGGTGTGGTGACATACACTTACAACTCCAGGGCTGGGGTGGTAGGGACGAGTGGATCCCTGGGGCATGATGGCCAACCAGCCTAGCTAAATCAACAAGCTTCAGGCCTGTGAAATCCTACCTCAACCAACAAGATGGAAGGCACCTGAGCAAAGATACCCAAAGTTGACCACAAGCCTCCACATACACATACAGGTGTACATACACACACCCACACATACACAGAGAAAAAGAAATAAAGAAACACAGCAGCCTGCCAAATCAGTAAAAACTGATTGGCTGATAGGATGGTAACAAAATAAAATAAAAACACCCAGCGAGTTCTTAAAGCAGACTCCTGGTTTCCTTATACTCCGAAATATGAGTTTAGCCGACTCCTTTTCCAGCTTCATGAACAGTGACTTTCTACCACGTGACACTTCCCTGAGCCATTTAACTGTTCTTCTATTCACGATAACCTCTAATAAGGCATTCATGTGCCAATAAGGAGGAGACTTTAAAATCCTTGTTAGCATGCCGTTTATGCTCCACGCTGCCCTGCCTCAGGCAAAGGACCTCACACTCAGCCTGGGAACTCCACCCCTGTGGAGGCAGACTGGGCAGCCACATCCATCCACTCTGGCTGGCTGCACACAGGGGAGGTTCTGCCTGACAAGCGGTGAGAACCGTTCCAAGTACGCAGCAACCAGAGGATACACTTAGTGATATTTTCATGTTTTCTCTTTTCATACGAGAGATCGGAGGCTGAGAACAATGCCGGCCAAAGGGAGCCTGAGTCCAAATGTACTAAATGCAGAATCCCATTAGCATCTCTGGCGTCATGGATCAAATGCCCCAAGCAGCAGATGCTTTTGTGTGTTACCAATTACACTGAGGGATTTCTTACCTCTTTTTTGTTCTTTTACTGTTTTCACTATATTTTCTTCAAAATGTACCAGGCTGTGGGGGATCCTGCAGTGCTGAGTCTGTTAATTCTCTATGAATCTGTTCTCTCTCTCTCTCTCTCTCTCTCTCTCTCTCTCTCTCTCTCAGCAAAGCCTCTAATTTTGTTGGAAATCTTGCCTCAGGTATGTGGCAAGACCCACAGCTCGGCTCACTGTTTAGAACATAGACATATATTACTCTGACTAGAGCTGGTCATTCCACAGGGCAACAGGGGAACACTACAATCCTGTCAGAGCTGGTCCTACACAGGAGTTCATAAAATGCAAGGAAAGTGTGTGGTGTTTCATTATCACAGTGCAATGAATGTTTCACTAGTCTCCTAAAATTTATTATTTTATTTTATTATTTTTATATGTGTGTCTACGCATGATTGTGGAGGCCAGGAGAGGGCATAGGATGCCCGGGAGCTAAAGATACAGATGGCTGTGAGCAACATGGATGCTGGGAACTGAACTCAGGTTCTCTGGAAGGGCATTCCAGGCCCTTGTCATTCTCTTACTAAAGCTGCATTTTGTTGCTGGTTAAGAGAAAAGCTTTTGGATTTGGGAAGACTCAAATCTAGCTCTCAGCTCCTTCTGCAGGCTCAGTATACACTGATCTTTGAATCTGAGCCTGTGTCCTTGTAAGGAAAGACAGTTTCACCTCATAGGACAGAAAGAAACCAACTGAGAAACCATGTGCAAGGGCTCAGCAAACTCTGGAAGCATTACAAACACACACACACACACACACACACACACACACACTTATTTTAGGCAACCTGTTCTGGGGGCAGAAGTGAGTCAGAAGATGAAGTTCTATTTGGGGCTCAAAAAGTTCGGTCACAGGAACTAGCTATTTCCCTGAGACTGTGTGCTATGATTACAGAAGAAAGTCCTTTGGGGTTTGCCTGCATGTTTCTATAGGCTTTCTGTACATAGGAATGAAACACACACGCATGCACGTACACACACACACACACACACACACACACACACACACACCACTCTTTCAGTAATATTGTCCGAGCTACTCTCTATGTGTCTACTTTCCTTAAATTCTACCTGCACCTGCCTGGTTGCCAACAATTCCACTAAATCAGTACATGCTAACCACACATGCTGTGAACCCCAGCACAGGGGTCTTCAGGAAACCCAAAGTTCTAGAATCAGTAGATGCTAACCACACACAGATGTGAACCCCGGCACGAGGGTTTTCAGGAAACCCAAAGTTCTGGAGTTCTAGGACTTACCATGTCCCCCTAGCTGCGTGTCTCTTCCCTGTTATAAAAGGAGCCTTTTCAAACGAATATTCAAAAGAAATAAATCTAAGAGAGAAAGAATGGATTTCCTGGCAAAAATATGCTCAGAAACAGTTTTGCTGGAGTCTGGTGAGATGTTCCTTGAAGACTGAAGGACACAAAATCAATTCTAGCTCAAATGCTGCAGCCTCCTCTCAAGGTAAGCAATACTGTTACTTCTATGCCTTCGCCTTTCTGACCCTGACTATTGCAGAATGCTTGCTCTATGCTTTGGAACCTTTTCCTTCCTGGTGGAACTTTAGTTTGGTAACAAAGTTGGTACAGAAACCCTAATAGTAAAAAGCTATTAAGACCTTTGGGAGAAATCCCTCTAGAGCTATAGGACTCAAACACCATGTGTTAACTAGACTTTGATTTCAGGACTCTGTCCTGTCAAATCAGAATCACGCAACCCCACAGTGGGTTCTGCCTGTCCCTTTGCTGTGTTCCCCAACAGGGCATGTCACATAGAAACAAAAACGGTGCAAGGAAATCAATGTCACAAGCAACAGGAATAAAAGGGGCTTTGAGAAGTCTGCACAGAGGCCCGCCCTGTTCCCGAGGAGCCATCACCACAGCTATCCCGAGAGCCATCACCATGGCTGTTAAGAATGCTATCAATTTTTTTTATTTGCCTACAGTGACACCTGCTGGAAACAAAAATAAATCTGAGTTTTAAAATCAAGCATGGAAAACCATCAGCCATATAGCATCTTCATCATCTTCACCATTATTTTGACGAAAACCACATTCCATTTTTTAAGCATCAATTTGATTTCAGGTTTTGTTTTTGAATTTTCTTTTCTGTATAAAATGAGAAGCTAAAATTCCATTCTGCGTAGTGATGTCTTTTCTGGTTTGTGTGTGTGTGTGTGTGTGCGTGTGTGTGTGTGTGTGTGTGTGCACGCGCGTGCTTGTGTGTGTGTGTGTTTAACCAGCGTGAGGAAGCTGGGATTCGTGCCCATAAACTATACACTGCTCTTAGGGGGAAGCCCTGATGAGCAGTTTGGCTGTAAAACACCAGTTTAGAACTTGGCACATTGACCGCAGTGGGTGGGAAGGGATTTGGAACTCTAGCTTAGGATACTATCAAGATCTCTCTCAGTGACTGAAATATTTGATAGGAACACATTCATGAACAGCAGGGTTGCGAAAGCCATCTTGTACTTGGGTCCAGGGGGCCATGTTTAAATCGTGTTCACAGTGCCTGCCACTCTGGGTATTGAACAACCAATTGGAGCTACTACACATTACAATTGATTTTAACATTAACTTAGCACACTAAAGATTCCCACCACGAAGTGACACACAGGAGGATTTATACACTTAATATCCATTGCTACCAATAGAAGTAATCCACAAAAATTCCCATCTAGCAAGAAATTGCTAACATCTACGTGGTGGTGCCTTCCCCAAATTCAATCTTATCCCACGGCTTGGCATTTTACAGTTGTTATTAACGTGAGTCACACTTACAGAACAAGATCTGGAAATCGTCTTATTCTGAGTTCCGGCCCTTCGGCAGGTTCATTGATTTCTGGGCTTTGCCGGCAATTTCTTTCATTAATTTTTTCCTAACAGTAAGACTTGCCATTGCAGTCTAGCTGCCTGGTGCAAATACGCAGAATGTCTTAAAAGCAAACGTTAGTAAAAACTGCCCTGCACCTACATTAAGAACGCCCATCAGCACTGGACACAGATAATTCAGTACAGCAACACAGGCAGCGCTCTAAGCTGAAACAAAGGTTCAGGCATCTCTGTCCAAGAGCTGTTTCTCCAGCTACCACCCCTTCAGCACGCCTGCTCCCACGGAGGAGTCTTTGCTTAGACATCAAGGCTTACAGGGAAATGGAGTTTTTCTTATACGTTAACGTCCATATTCGTCCATTCTCTCATTCCTTCATCTCTAAAGACTCTAAGTTAGTACGTCGCAGAGATGACAGCCCAGCTGCTACTCCACACCAGACACCTGAGCAGTGATGCGGCCGAGTCCGTGAAGAATGCTCACGATGAGCATGCTTCCATAGCCGAGCACAGCCAACTTTGAGTCCTGTTTCCTCAGAGCTGTGATGGCAGAGACACCGGTGCCCTACGATCAATGGCAGTGTTACTGGGGTGGGCATTTCCCTAGGTGATGAGGTCACTTGCCTTATAAAGTCAAGCACCACTAGTGATGGGTTAGTGACCTCATATAGAACCGGGGAGCAGAGTGGCCCCCACTGTATGAGAACACAGCTGGAAGCCATCATCCTAGAAGCAGGAAACTATCATCTGATCTCCCAATATTTTGATCTTGAACATTGTCAGAAAGAAATTCTTGCTGTTTATAAGCGCTCTGTTTTCTGGGTGATGGTGGCACGTGCCTCTAATCCCCACACTCAGGAGTCAGAGACAAGCAGATCTCTGTAAGTTAAGGCCAGTCTGGTCTACAGAGCGACTTCCAGGATAGCCAGGGCTGATAACACAGAAAAACCCTGTCTAGAAAAACCAAAACCAAACAAACAAACAAAAACCCTCTGGTCATGATAGTCTATCACAGCACTCAGAGTGACCTAGTAAGGATCCATAACTAACTTAACAATTGTATTTCCACCCAAGCCTGTGAGCTGTGTGTACATACTTTCACAGCAGCTAGGACTCCTTGCTTCTGCCTTAACTCCTGGGATTCAGTTTTTCAAGTGGTAGAGTTTTCACATTACAGGAAACGGAGTTGAGCACAGCAAATAAATCCCCTCCCCAGACCCAAGGATCACAAGAGGCTTCAGGCCACCCCAGGTCTTCTCACCGCACAGAATGAAGAGGCCAGAAAACCGTATGTATGCCTTTAAATCAACGCTAATTCAGTCTGTGCTCTTGGGAGCATGCCACTGAATTTAGTGTCCACATTTCTATTTTACTTGATTAATTTTATAGTTATATTTACTTCCATAAATCATATTAGATACCAGAGAAAACATTGATTTGGTATTCTAAATTAGCACATTAAAAACCACTGAGATTGTTAAAAAAGTGTTTCAAAGAAAGGACATACATATCTCATTCGTAAGCATTCTCACGGGGTCACACTGTAGGCACCTGTGCAGGTCTTTAGTTTGGGAGTGTTTTAGTGTTGAGCTATAATTCTTGTGATAGTCTGAAGTACACCACAGGAGGATCTGTGTGGCGTTTTGGACAAGGCTGCCCCATCAACTCAAAAACTGCATTTCTACTTCCTTGGTATCCTAGTGTGATGGAAAGCTCAAGAGGGAGGTGAAGCCAACATGTGTGTGTGTGTGTGTGCATGAGTGCATGTGCATGTGAGAGTGTGTGTGTGTGTGTGTGTGTGTGTGTGTGTGTGCCCCCAAGCTGGTGCAGTATCTATAAACTCAGGTTTTCAGAGGTTTCAATAAAAAAAAAAAACAGTGATATTCTACCAAAAGCAATCTATCGATTCAATGCAATCCCCAACAAAATCCCATCAAAATTCTTCACAGATCTGGAGAAGACAATAATCAACTTTATATGGAAAAACAAAAAACCCTGGATAGCCAAAACAATCTTATACAATAAAGGAATGTCTGGAGGCATTACCATCCCTGACTTCAAACTCTATTACAGAGCTACAGTATTGAAAACAGCTTGGTATTGGCATAAAAACAGAGAAGTCGACCAATGGAATCGAATAGAAGACCCTGACTTTAACCCACAAACCTATGAACACCTGATTTTCGATAAAGGAGCTAAAAGTATACAATGGAAAAAAGAGAGCATCTTCAACAAATTGTGCTGGCAAAACTGGATGTCAATCTGTAGAAGAATGAAAATAGACCCATATCTATCACCATGCACAAAACTCAAGTCCAAGTGGGTGAAAGACCTCAATATCAGTCCAAACACACTGAACCTGATTGAAGAGAAAGTGGGAAGTACTCTAGAACACGTGGGCACAGGAGACCACTTCCTACGTATAACCCCAGCAGCACAGACAGTAAGGGCCTCATCGAATAAATGGGACCTCCTGAGACTGAGAAGCTTCTGTAAAGCAAAGGACACTGTCGCTAAGACAGAAAGGCAACCCACTGACTGGGAGAAGATCTTCACCAACCCCTCAACTGACAAAGGTCTGATCTCCAAAATATATAAAGAACTCAAGAAACTAGACCGTAAAAGGCTAATCAACCCAATTATAAAATGGGGCACTGAGTTGAACAGAGATCTCTCAACAGAAGAAGTTCAAATGGCCAAAAGACACCTAAGGTCATGCTCAACTTCCTTAGCGATCAGGGAAATGCAAATCAAGACAACTTTAAGATACCATCTTACACCTGTCAGAATGGCAAAAATCAAAAACACCAATGATAGCCTTTGCTGGAGAGGTTGTGGAGAAAGGGGTACACTCATCCATTGCTGGTGGGAATGCAAACTTGTGCAACCACTCTGGAAAGCAGTGTGGAGGTTTCTCAGGAAATTTGGGATCAACCTACCCATGGACCCAGCAATACCACTCTTGGGAATATACCCAAGAGAGGCCTTATCACACAACAAACGTATATGCTCTACTATGTTTATAGCAGCATTGTTTGTAATAGCCAGAACCTGGAAACAACCTAGATGCCCTTCAATTGAAGAATGGATGAAGAAAGTATGGAATATATACATATTAGAGTACTACTCAGCAGTAAAAAACAAGGACTTCTTGAAGTTTGCAGGCAAATGGATGGAAATAGAAAACACCATCCTGAGTGAGGTAAGCCAGACCCAAAAAGAGGAACATGGGATGTTCTCACTCATATTTGGTTTCTAGCCATAAATAAAGGACATTGAACCTATAATTCGGGTTCTTAGAGAAGCTAAATAAGAAGGAGAACCCAAAGAAAATCATATAGGCATCCTCCTGAATATTAAACTTCATCAGGCGATGAAAGGAGACAGAGACAGAGACCCACATTGGAGCACCGGACTGAAATCTCAAGGTCCAAATCAGGAGCAGAAGGAGAGAGAGCACAAGCAAGGAACTCAGGACCGCGAGGGGTGCACCCATACACTGAGACAATGGGGATGTTCTATCAGGAACTCACCAAGGCCAGCTGGCCTGGGTCTGAAAAAGCCTGGGTCAAAACTGGTCTCGCTGAACATAGCGGACAAGGAGGACTACTGAGACCTCAAGAACAATGGCAACGGGTTTTTGATTCTACTGGACCTATTGGTTTCGTGGGAGCCTAGGCAGTTTCGTGGATGCTCACCTTACTAGACCTGGATGGAGGTGGGTGGTCCTTGGACTTCCCACAGGGCAGAGAACCCTGATTGCTCTTTGGGCTGACGAGGGAGGGGGACTTGATTGGAGGAGGGGGGAGGGAAAGGGGAGGCAGCGGTGGGGAAGAGACAGAAATCTTTAAAAAAAAAAAAGTGACAAATGGAAGGCCCCAGAATGGTGCAGATACCTTTGCCTGTAATCTACCTGGTAGGCCTTTCCTGTGGTAGGCTTTCAGCAGAGACACTTGTCAACACACTTGGAACATGACCCAATGATGTTAGAAGGACTCCATATTTTTTTTAAAGAACATAGGAGTCAATGGCATGAACTCTCATTGGCCTTACAAGAAGCAAGGACTATCCCTTATTATGTGCTACGGATATGTGTGTCTTCATAATGATGCTAAGATGCTTCTATTGGCCATAACTAGAGGCTGGGAAGGTACCAAGTTGTTACTGTAAAAATCAGCATGTGGCCGGGCGGTGGTGGCACACGCCTTTAATCCCAGCACTCGGGAGGCAGAGGCAGGTGGATCTCTGTGACTTCGAGGCCAGCCTGGTCTACAAGAGCTAGTTCCAGGACAGGAACCAAAAAGCTATGGAGAAACCCTGTCTCAAAAAAAAAATCAGCATGTGAAAGAAACACAGCCTCCTTACTTCTACAGCTGCGTTCCGGGATAACTAGAGGTTGGTATTAAGACATCTTTAAAGAGGAATCCAAGCTAATGAAAAATGAATGAAAAAATTACAAAAATTGGCATTTTGTAACTGTCTTTCCAGTATTGGCTATCAAACCCAGGGGTTCATAAATCAAAAGCACTGGCCACTAAGTAGAACCTGCACTTTGTGACTAATACATAAAAAAATACTTTCTACTATTCCCTGAAGTAATAGTTGTGGTCCATGGAGGGAAAGACTAAGAAATAGAACTTGTTTTCTTCAAAATAATTTTTAACTTGGAATTTAATGAAGTTTTTATCTCTAAGCATGGGGCTAGAATATCCATCATTCATTTAGGAACAATATCAGTATTGAAAGCATAAACATTCCCTTAAAGTGCAATCAGCCAGACAGAGGAGGCAGGAGATTCGGGGAGTGGACTTTACTATTTCCAGTGGAAAAGCACAGTTACATATACATTGGCTTACACCTCGGACCCATTCTAACTTCTTGTAACACCTCAGAAAGTACAGCTAACCTCTTTGATCCTTAGTCTTCCACAACTCAGGGACATGAAAAACAAGGGGAGCGAAACAGAAAAATATATTTTAAAATAACTAAAATGATGAAATAAAATGTACCAATGTACACTGGATTCTGACATTAAAAATAAGTTCAGCACAATCAAGAAAATGTGAGTATAAACTGGATATTAGATGATGAAAAGCCTTATGAAGGGTGATATATACTGTTTTATAAATGCAAAGCCCTTATCATTGGAGTTGCATGGTGAATTAATAGTGTTTGACATTCCACAAAATATTCATAAATAATAAAGTTGAGAAGATAAAAATGTTGACAATGATTGAAACGTGGCCATGTTGGAATTAATTATCATGTTTTTATATTATTAAGATAGTCATAATATAAGTACAATAACAACAATAACTACATAGTAATTACAAGGGGTACATACATTGTCCAATTGGGGAGAAATTCTCAATGTATCAAAACTTTTTAATGGAAGTTAGTTACATGCACCTAAAGATAATAGTGAAAATGTTTGTCCTCAGAAACGTCCCTAATGTTTGGCTGGGAAAGGTGAAAATCACGCCCAGGAAGATCTCAAGAAAAGGGATACAGAGAAACCCTGGCAACACTAGCATTCTGTGGAGGCGTCAGGCTACAGGGCCAGCTTTCTCCCGGCTGTTCAAGGTAGCAGCTACTATGTATGTGTATTGGCTACTCGTCCTTTGCTCTGATAAAATACCATGACCAAAAGCAGGTTAGAGAAGAAAGAGACACAGAAAAGAGAGCAAAGGGGCGGAGAGGAACTGGGATGAGACTATAAACTCTCACAGTTTGCTCCCAGTAACATACTTCCTCTAGCAAGGCTGACCTCCTGAAGATCCCATAACCTCCTCAACAGCACCACTGACTGGAAGACCAAGTGTTCAAATGCATGAGCACATTTCTTATTCAAACTACCACAGTGCACTCCCCAGCCATCTTGTGATATGAAATGCATTTTATTCAACTCCAGAAGTCTCCATAGTCTTTAAGAGTCTTTAACAGTGTTCAAAAGTTCAAAGTCTCTTCTAAGACCCAAGGCAACCTCTAACTGAGAACCACTGTGCAATTTCAAGACACATTACATACTTCTATCATACAGTGTCATGGAACACACATTTCTATGAACAACGAGAGGAATGGGAGCACAGTGAGGAAAGACTGAAGCAAAGCAAGACCCAAACCCAGTAGGGCAAACTCCAAAGCCTACGGTTCCATGTGCAATGTCTAGGACTTTAATTTCTAAGGGCTTGGATGGCTCTGCTCCTCCTACCACATACTTCTCCCTCCTGGGCTTGTTCTATGCCATGTAAGCAGCTCACCTTCACAGATGTCTCCCGACCCTGGCACCTGCAACACCTTCAAGTGTCTACCACATCCCAGCCTTCACCTTCACAACTTCACTCAGGGGCCTCTCAGAATCTCCTCATGGGGACTTGAACCATCACAGATTACCTGGACTCGGCCACTCTATGAAACTACAGAAAAATAATCCATGACCTGCCTCAGTTTTGTATTTTTCTTCTCTCTAAAACCAGCACCATGTGGGCAATGCCTCCCAGGGTGGCTGCCAACTTGTGGTGGATCACACACAGCTGCAACAGCTTCCTATGCAGCTGCTTTTTAGAAGCAATAACACCCCTGTGAAGTGTTAATCTAATTAATCTTACCAATAAAAAATCAGGAGCCAAATATTGGGGTAAGAACCTGAAAGATCAGAAAACAGAGAGCAGAGACCAGTTGCTTCCTACCCCTTCTTTTCCTCTCTCAGCCCCGCCTTACCACTTCCTCTCTCTTCTCTGTCTACAGTCCTCCAAACCTCTATGTCAGCTAGTGGCTAGCTCTGCCCTTTGACTCCAAGCAAGCTTTATTCCTCAGAACACATTCACAATATCATACAACAACACCCCTGGGCTCAGTAGGACTGTGCCTCGGGTCACCTTGGTTCTCATTAGTGGAGGTAATTTCTCTGACAATTACAGCTTCCATTTCAGCACATGATATGACCACAACTGCAGACTTCCTGGTGCTCTTTCCTCTCCCAGCTACATGGTTCCACTTCTTTCTGGGCACTTGCTGCTCTTTTCATTTCAGACCTGCACTAAGATTAAACAGCATTAACCACACCACGGACTCTGTGCTATGCTGCCTTGAAATGATCTCTGCTTCATGCAAATCCTCAGGGCATGGGCAGAATGTAGCCAGATTCTTTGCCAAAATATCAAAGGATGCCCACTGCTTCCGACTGCCTCCGTTGCTAATAGATCCTTTGCTGTCCTCTAAAGCAGGCTGAGTTTTACTATTGAGATATGCATTACTCTTAGCACTAGTTTGTTCCATGTTCATGTAAGCATGAGCTCTGTTTATAATATTCAACAGCTTTTCTAGTCTGAAGTTCCAATGCCTTATACATTCTGCTACAAAGCAACATGGTCCAGTTCTTTATAGTAATAGCCCACTCTCCGGGTACCAGTTTTTGTATTAGTTACTTTTCTGTTGCTGTGCTTAAACAGCATACCCAAAAGCAAGCCGAGAAAGAAGGAGACGTATTTTGACTTATAGTTCCAAAGGGATAGAGTTCATTCATGGCAGGGAAGTCATGGCATGACAGCAGAAACAGGAAGCTGGCTGATCACGTTTTATTGTTGTTGTTTTTGAGTTTTCAAGACAGGGTTTCTTTGTGTAGCTTTGGCTGTCCTGGAACTCACTGTGTAGACCAGGTTGGCCTCAAACTCACAGAGATCTGCCTACCTCTGTCTCCCTGAGTGCTGGGATTAAAGACATGTGATGTAGGAGTGTCTTCATTCTATGTGTTGCTTTCATTGGTTAATTAATAAAGAAACTGCTTGACCTGATAGGTCAGAACATAGGTGGGTGGAGGAGACAGAACAGAATGCTGGGGAGAAGGGAAGAAGGGAAGGAGAGCCATGCTTCTCCTACCCAAGACGACAGTGGTTAGAATCTTCCTGGTAAGCCACCACCTCGTGGTGGTACACAGATTATTAAAAATGGGTTAATCAAGATGTGAGAGTTAGCCAGTAAGAGGCTAGAACTAATGGGCCAGACAGTGTTTAAATGAATACAGTTTCCGTGTAATTATTCTGGGACTAAGCTAGCCATGCGGGAGCTGGGCAGATGAAAAGCAGGCCTGCTCACCTCCATCACTACAGACATGCACCATCACCACCTGGCTCTGATCACATTTTTATACACGCAAAGGAAACAGAGACAACAAACAGGAGGCGAGGCTAAAACCCTCAAAGCCTGCCCATACTGATGCAGTTCCTCCAGCAAGGCTATACCTTCTAAAGGCTCCATAACCTCCCCAGACAATGCCACCAACCAGGCACTGGTTGTTCAAACACATGATCTGTTGGAAACATTGCTCACTGAAAACACTACAGGCCATCTTATTTTCTCAAGATGATGTTAAGGTTCTGTAATCACTTCTCCACCACTTATCCTTTTAACTTACTATCTTCAGAGCAAATGCAATCATTCTGGCGTCAGAAAGGGCTTAGTTCAGACCAAGACCTATCTTAATCACCCCTAACACCTCAGGAACAATAACTAATGTCTGTGGGCTTCATGTTTCGCATGTGTAAAACAGACAAAGTATGTTCCATCTCCCTCCTATACAGAAGATCTAATAATGGTCAAGTGACTTCTTAGTCACTCTGCTTTTCCAGCTCTCCTCAGCAGCAGCACTTCCTCTCTCGGTTCCCACTGTCTGGCACTGTCCAGAACAACTTCAGATTGCTGCTCACATTGACTTAAAATTCAAAACTGGAAATGGTAATGCTGTCTGCCCGTTGGTCCCCCTTCCTCCACTCGTACTTCCTGATCTGTACTGGGTAACAAGGTCACCCCTCCCTGCCCTAAGGATATGCCTTAAACCATCAGTGGGGAGCTGAAAACATAGCACCGAGCCCCATTGGTGTTTGGCCATGCTGCTTACCGCATATGCCTGAAGCTGACCTGCTCATCAACATCCTGCCTGGCTCTTTGAAGCCGTTGTCAAATGAAAGAAGGGATTGACTGTAACAGGAAACACTGAGGTACTGTGAACATCTGACTAGTCCAACAGCAGCCAGGTGACAGACAGGAGGGTAGTGTACACAGCAGTGGCGTTCTGGGCGGTGGGACATTAACACCGACAAGGAACAGAGAAGAGTAGAAGATTTCATTACAATGTTGGAAATAGCAGCCAAATCAAAACCTTTCAGTTGCTTGTTCCCTGGATTATTCAGTTCAATATTTTTTTCAGTTTAATATTTTAAGACCATGGTTGGCTGCAGAAGATGAAACTGTAGCGGACAGAACCACAAATAAAGGAAGATCATTCTATGTTCTGCTTCGTGCAAGGAAACCAACCATTCCACCACAGTGTCCATCAGGTCGCAAGAAACTGGCATTTCATAACGAAGCTTTCTTTGGTCAAGACGGAGCTTTCTGAAGTCGTTGCCATCCTAGGCCTTGCAGAGTGAGGCAGCTTTGATAATTTATGTTATGGATCTGGATTTAAACCCAAAGTATTTGATATACACGTGTGACTGGCATTCAGCTACGAGTTTGAGAAGGTTTGACAGGTCATTATATCCACTGAACAACTGTTTGCCTAGATTAGGATCTACAGACCTTGTGACAGAATGTGGCCAAGAACCACCTCGAAGCACAGCCGTCCAGAGAACGCAGCCTGTGCACGGCGCTGTCACCTTGCACAGTCTGACAGGGGTACATGCCCTCTCTCACTCAACAAGAAAAAACCCATTATCTCACTAAACCCTTCGGTTGTGGGGCCGGTTATAGCCACTCTTTCCCTCTGAGAGTATAATAGCTGTCAAATGCGGACCCAAATCATAGCCACTGGGCTTCCTGGCCCTCTGAGAGTTAGCTACGCTGCAGACAGTCTGAAAGCCTTGTCTCTCCATGTGTAGAGTTAGATTCTGTTGCAGGTTTGGTCTCTGGAATTAGAAAAGTCGTTGTTGCCAGACCAACACATGCCCTGTGTATCTGCTCTCTACTTCTGGCCGTAGAGGTGCTTCTCTTGCCTTCCTACATCGCCTCTGGTCTTCCCACGTGGAACCGTCCCCCTCACGTCCTAGAGAGAGTTTGAGAAGTCTAAGGATAATAGTCATTTCTCCATCCCCACTTCCTACTAAGAAACACATATTTCCTAAGAACCTGGAACTTGGCTTCCTAAGTCCTCAGAACACTGGGGGACCTGTTGTGCCCTGTGAATCCCCTCTTTGAGTAATGGAGACTCTTTCTTTCACTCCGACTTTTTATTAAATAAATATGAAGGGAAGGAAAAACGCTGTCCTTAGAAGGCACAGAATAAGAGGAGGTATGAAACAATGGTACAAAATCTGAATTATTTTGAATTTTCAATGTCAGGCTAGGACATTTAGTTTTTCTTCATATTCATTTAATTATACTTAACCATGCAGGAATGGCTCAGTTCATTGTCATTTTTAATAATTTTTAAAAAACTGAATGTCCATGAACCATGTATTCTAGTCTCTGTTTAACAAGAAACAAACCCCCAATAAAATGAAGTACAGGAAAATATATGGCACTCTTCTGATTAAACGCCATGCCAGCCCACTTTGAAAATGCCTAAATATTAAGGATGTAAAACCACCCAGCCCAGGAACCTGAGAAATGAAGACTTGATAACAGTTAATTACCACCAGGTGTATTTGTGCTTCTACAGAACACTCTTCTTATCTTCCTTTCAAGCTCTGCGGAGACCATAAAAGCAGTAACACGGACAATGAAATACAGAAATTCATTCTCAATTTCACTAAAGTCCTGGACCAAGGTGTCCTCAAGTGACAAGAAGAGATGAACCTTAGTGCACGACCTGGAAATCTCTCCAGAAGACTTGACATCTCCGTGTGAAGTGAAACACAGACAGAAATGACTCTCATGGTTACTCTCAGCCAGGAGAAGAATTTCCTCCTGGGATTTTTAGTTAGCTCTCGGAATCACTGAATGACAGCGGGACTGCCAACAACAGGTGCCCAAGTCACCTCCTGCATGGCTGACCTTCTCCATCCCGGCCACTGACAATTCTGACCACAGAGAAAGGGAGCTGCCTTTACAACTGAGACTCCATTTCAACCCAGAATAGCAGATAAAAGGACCAGGGGGCTTTACGCTGCTTCCCATGCAACAGCAGCTACAGCCGTGCAATAAGGCAGGTACCCAATCTGCATCATAAGGAACAGCTCATACTCTTTATCTTCCTGAAAATTCAAAAACTAAATTGGCCCCCAGATGAAGAATTTTGAAGGAATAAGGTGACATCATCTAGAAAGAGAAGCCTTGTTTGCTTTGGGAAGTAAGGGCTACAAAAAGTAAAATTTCCCAAGGGAGTATTGAGGGAAATTCTGTTCATAAGATTGCCACTTGGGGTTATTTGTGGTGAAATGATGGCTCAGGTGTGAGAGACAGGAGAACGGAAGAGAAAGATGGTCCCAAGTCCACCTGCTTCGAAGGTCTTTGCAGATTTTAAATCGGAAAACAGCCATTGAGCCTAGCACGCGCATGCAAGCTCTCATCGAGAACAGCGCCTGCTTTCCCTCCCTGTTCCTCTAAGATGAGTTCATATCATTTCACTAGAGAAAAGTCTATTCTGAAATCGAAACCCACCATTTAATTTTAATGCTAAGTAAAAACACAGGGCAGTGGACGTCTGTACTTCAGGTTTTTCTTGCTTTGTGTCAGAGTGGTATTTTGAACGTAATTGGCCCCACAAGTTCATAGGGAGTGGCACTATTAGGAGGCATGACTTCGCTGGAGTAGGTGTGGTCTGGTTGGAGGAAGTGTGTCACTGTGGGTGTTGGGGCAGGCTTTGAGGTTTCCTAAGCTCAAGATCCTGTCTAATGTCACAGACCATTTCCTGTGGCCGTCTGATCAAGATGTAGCCATTATCATCGCCCGCATGTCGCCACACTCCCTGCCATGATGGTAGTGAACAGAACCTCTGAACTATAAGCCAGCCAATGAAAGGTTTTCCTTTACAAGAGTCGCCGTGGTCATGGTGTCTCTTCGCAGCAACAGAAACCCTAAGACAGTCAGTTACTGACGGCACCAGTCCGTGGGAAGACAATAAAGAGATGGAGTACGTACTCATTGGAGCTGGGTTCCATAGGCAGCAAGCACATACCGACTCCTTCCACACCCATGTGGCCCTTTATCCAAGCAGCCTGGCTCCACTGACAAATCTTGGGGCAGAAGGCTTGCCCAGCTTCTGGCGGTTTAGAGACTCAGTGCCCTGTATACCACCAACTTCCCTCACTACCCATCTGTCTTACTCCACCCTGGAAGCTGCAGCAAGAGGAGCTCAGAGCAGGTCAGGGGAAGAATGATTTGCCCTGGTACCTAAAGGCACTGGAGGATGCCAGGTGACAAACACATAGTATTAGATAACGCCAGGTGACTGTGCCCTGTCCACTGTTCCAGTGACTCAGGGTCTCCCATGGTGACTGGATTTGAATCAAGGAGTCTCAAAAAGCACTTCATGGAAAACAGACCCCCTCGGCTGCACCATAAAAAGAAGGCTACACAGTCAAATAACCTCCAGAAGCCTGATGTGTCCCCTCGTTGGCATTCATAAACGTATATAAAACTGGGGAGGAAAAGAAATAGGCAAAACTGTAGAATTCAGTTAATTCCCTACTCTCCGAGCCGAGCATCAGCACGCAATTCTCTTCATAATTTCATGTAGCATTAGAATTCTACAAAATTCTCTTGTGTACCCTGAAGCCTGGATCACTCCGGCCAATAAATCATAATGGAGGCCACACTTGGAATTTACGAGCAGCAAGGGAGATTCAAATGAGGAAAGCCTTGTTATAAGGAGAATAAGATTCGGCCTAAGCAAATCACTTTTCCATTCAAATGGCTGGATTGCATATCTATAAGTAGAAAGTAAATTATTAAAAGGGATTTCAGAACATTTTCAAGCCAGCAAATGTAGTATTCTAAGAAAAATTCATTTAAGAGTCCAGATGAAATTATGACTCCCCTTGGTAACTGGGCCCAGGAACATCACCGGCAGGGACAATACTCAGATCGCCATTCCCATCAGGAGGATGGCCGGCAGGGACAATGCTCAGAATCTTCTTCTCATCCCCAGAACTATTTGCAATGAATAATCCGAGTTCTGGACATGATTGTCTATGTGTCTAGAACAGCCGAGGGTATTTTAAGGCCATTAGAGGGTAAAATGGACGAGTAATGGAGGTTTGGTTTGAATTTCTACCCCTTGGGACATTTTCAGAGTGGCACAAAGTCTTTAATATGAGGGTTCTTTTTTAAACTACAGGAGCCAAAAATCTGTTCGTCCTGCTAAGTGTTCGCTGACACCATCCAGAGGCATCTAGGCCACCCCTGCTGACATTAATCATCCCCAGCCTCTGCCAAAGGCCCAAGATCTTCAGGATTAGAGCCAACCACTGCCCCACAGAAATTTCAGAGTTGTCTCCCAAGCAGAGCACCACAAAAGCCAAACCAAGAGGTTGTCAGACAGGAAAAGCAGACCATTGTGTCCTTGAGGGTTGCTGTACAGATGTAATTAAGGTTAGCTCATGTGGAATGACTGTCTTTCTGCATTCTTAGGGGAATAGGTGGTCAGATGGCTGGGCACAGGCTCAGGAAAGTGACCCTTGGGGGAGGGGCAGAGAATGGTCCCTAACGCTGGATGTATGGCTGTGTATGCCTTGCTCTGGAATGACCCTGGCCAGGACCATCTGGTGACATCCGCAGTCATGCCCCTTATGTTTCTTGGAAAGGATTCTGTTCAGCCTGACTGCTTGCTGAAGGTGAAGCATTTGAGAGAAATCCAGGGCTAATTATTCTCTGGAAATTTGAGCACAAAGTACATCTTACCTTACTTTTGCCTAAGAGTGTGAAACAGGGGGTTATGTGACTCTACTGTCTTGCATGGGGAGTCCCCTGGCTTTCTAACAACTCTGAGACAGACACTTGACAGCCCATGCCACAAAATATATCCAAAGTCACATCCCAGGATCTCCCGTGGGGATGATGCATTCAGAGGCCACACACCTCTGACATCCCTGGAAACAAGAGTTTGTATACAGGTCTGGTTACATGCTTGGGCTTCACCTCTATCTCTCAACTCAAGTGCCCTCCACCGCAGGAGCAAGGAGAAACAAGAATCTATGGGTATGATTACCCAGACTGATAGGTGAGCAGAGAGTCAGGTCCTCTGACATCTGTAGACACGCATTTGCCAAAATCAACACCTGATTCCGTGTCTAAATCAGAACACACCAGTAAGGGAAAGCTTTGCTTTCTGAGCATGACTCCGTGTTCCTGGCCCTGTAGATTCCTTATCAGAGCATCTTCCTATGAGGGCCAGGCCTGGAAGGGCTTTCCTGGAATCACACCTAAGGCCACATGAAGAAGCTTTTGCTGCAGACTGCGCTGGTCAGTCCTTTACTCTGAGTCTGTCCCAGAAGGATTCTCATGACCCTGGAATCTCCTAGGCAACTCATTTTAACTCCTCCTCAGTTTTGTAGGCAGCTTTCTCCACACCTGTTAAGTCCCTACTCTACCCATGATTCCCCACAGAAAGCAAGCAATCTACTCACAGGAGTAGATTGACACTTTTAGCACAGACACTCCCGAACGAAAGTGTTCTGGGGAAAGGGGACCTTAGACAACCTGCTTCACTGGCCTCATAAACACAGCTGGTGCTGGGTCCAAGAGAAAATCCAAACCAGCTTGCACCCCAGGCCAGACCGACAGCAGCTCCCCTCGGCCCACTGGTGTTCTAACTATACAGGTATGGATCTATTGTTGGGGATGGAGGTCTAGCTCCTAACACCTGCTTTTCTCTGTCCACTCTCCAATCTGTGAATACACCCCTCACCTAAGTCTATTTTCACGACACTTTTGACTATGGCTTTAAGGACAGACACTCTTGCAAACGGCCTGAGCCCGTAGTGTCCTGCCTAGTCACAACCTGCTTACCCACACTTCCTCTCCTTTCTGACCTTGACAGAAGACCTAGGAATCGCCCACTTCTTAAATTCCAACTCTTTTTGTAAGTAATTGCACATGGGGTGGAAGATATTTATGAAGTGGAAACACCAGTGTAAGATTCTGTAACTGGCCCGGGAGGAACTTCCCCAGTGACCTCCAGACAGTGGTGGGCTGTGTCACCCTTGCATGCTAACCCAAAGCCAACATTCCTAATGGTGAACTTGACTAGTTATTTCTACATTCACCACCCCTCCCTGATTCACAGTAATCCTCCCTTTGGCTCCCAACATCCAGACATCAATAGTCCACAAATTCTACCCATATACAGCACCTATGCCAGTCCATGCTCTCATTCTCTGTCGTTGTCATCTCTCACCTCCCATATTCAGCACCCACATGGGACCCACACCAACCTATGTGGCACCCACCCAACCTGTGTGGCACCCACACCAGCCTATGTGGCACCCACACCAGCCTATGTGGCACCCACGCCAGTCTACGTGGCACCCACACCAGTCCACGCTCCCATTCTCTGTCACTGTCATCTCTCACCTCCCATATACAGCACCCACACCAGTCTATGTGGCACCCACGCCAGTCTACGTGGCACCCACGCCAGTCTACGTGGCACCCACGCCAGTCTACGTTCCCATTCTCTGTCACTGTCATCTGTCACCTAGATGACTCAAGTCCCCTAATCACTCTGTTCTAGCTCCACCCCTGCGCTCTCGAACCTCATTAATTGTCCTGAAATACAAACGCATCTGTGTCCCTCTCCCACTTAAAACACACAGGCTCCTTACCTTTAGGGTCAAGGTCTCAGTCCCCAGCAGGACGCACTGTCATGGTTTAGAATCTGTGTCTTTACTGTCACTCTTCCTTGCTCTCCTCTCACTGGACCGTTTGCGTTGAATGTGCCGCATTGTGTCATCACTGGGCCTTCCCATCTCTCAGATCATCCTCCCTGCCCTCCTCTGGCCTCATGTACCCGTCACTGGATGCTATTCAAGTGTCAATCTGAGAACTGCTTTTCCTAAGAATCCTCCCTCCTCATGGACTTCCTGATCTGTGTGGGTGTCCTCTTCCCATGTTCCCGCTGTCTAGGAGCTGAAGGACCCCACAGAACACAACTGGCTGAGCTTTTGTGGTCCATAAGGCCCAGCCTGTTTGCTCTCTGTCTCCACACCTCCTACCCAGCGGACTAAAGCCATTTGCTCACTAGCTCATCTCTGGTTTATGGCAGATTAGATGCATGAAATAGTGCTCAGTAAAGACAGGTTGGTGGGTTAATAGGTGTGGAGACCTCCAAGAGTCTCCTGTAATGACCACTGTACTCTCGAGAACCGTGCTGGTTAGGGTAGATGTAAACTCAGTTTCTTTACACAGGAATTTAGTCTCACAAATCAATGTATTTCCTTCAGATCACTTGATAAGCTATCTCTGGTGTGTAAGGTAAAGGCAGACACTGTGCTGAGACTATATATTCTAGAGGGTGTCATCAGTTGTAAATCTTGGGAGAATATTAAATGAACTACATGTCTTGAGTTTTACAGATTAACCATAATTCAGGGGGAGGAATGTAATATTCCTTCAGCACTGAGCCATGCAGCAACCTGGGTCTGTGTGAGGTGTTCTCACTCAGCTTTCGGCTTTATATAAAGGGCCACTTAAGGGGCTGCAGAGAAGACTACATCAGTGAAGCGCTTTCTCTACAAACCTGAGTTCAGATCCCCACCGCCCACTTGAATAGCTGGGCACAGCATGCGCCTATAATCCCAGCGCTGGGGTGGCAGAGACAAGAGGACCCCTAGGCTTTCCTGGCAGCCAGTCTAGCCAAATCAGTAGGCTCTAGCTTCAGGGAGAAACTATCTCAAAACCTAAGGTGGAAAATGACTGAGAAAAGCACCCGATGTTCACCTTTAACCTTCACACACGTATACACAGGACATGTGAGCCTGAGCACATACACGTACACACACACTACACACTCATTCACATATACACTACACACACAAGGGTCGTCTAATGATACAACAGAGACAGGTCTCCTAAAAAGCCACAGAGCACAGAACTGCCCTGATTTTCAGCTCTACTTGGTTCAGCTCAACACCAATTCACTCTGCACGGCTGAAGAGCAGTAACCGAATCATGTAAAGTACTTATCAGGTAATTATGCGATTAAAATGACACACGTCAGTCAGTACACACATTGTCTTTGTCTCTGAATTCTTTGTCTTCTCTGTTTTATTAGTCAAAACACTATTTCCAGCCCCATCCTCAAGACTGAGAAATCTATATTTAAATAGTGTCATGAGGCAGTAAGGTAAGCCTGCAAGGAGGGGGTCAGAGGAGCACAAGGGTGCACCCTGACATCTGGCGAGGGAAAACAGCCAGCAGCAGGCTCAACTCGGAATGCTAAGGCTTCTGTGACAAAGATGCAGCCTTCCTGCTTCCTAAGCCACTTTTGCCGTCACCAAAGCTGGGTGCTCCTTGCTGTTCATAATTCAAACCTGCCCAGAACAAACAGGTCGGAGACACATTGGCCATACATATGGGGCCAAATCACAGCTAATATAATTGTTGTATTTAACTGGAATTTTGAAGGTCATGTCTATTCTTTCCAATTTAAATCAGAAATATTTAAAATTCTCACTTCCAACAAAATGTGAATTTGGAGAAGTTGTAAGTATGTTTACAAAAAAATAAAATAACAAAAAAAAGTTGATTTTTTTTTTTAAATCATTCTTTGCTGGGGATGGTGACGCATGCCTTTAATTCCAGGACTTAGGAAGCAGAGGTAGGCAGACCTCTGTGAGTTGGAAGCCAGCCTGGTCTACAGATTGAG
Source organism: Alexandromys fortis (assembly GCF_014885135.2). Taxonomy (NCBI): domain Eukaryota; kingdom Metazoa; phylum Chordata; class Mammalia; order Rodentia; family Cricetidae; genus Alexandromys; species Alexandromys fortis. The sequence goes on from NW_026067911.1 coordinate 1,778,306, forward strand.
TTCCAGGACAGCCAGAAACCCTGTCTCAACCCCCTCCCCCAAATCATTCTTTAACTCAGCCATGCTGCTAAGTCAGTTAGAGTTAGAGGGATTCAGGAGGAGGTGGGCACCAACACTGAGTAAGACGTCATTTCTCCAGTGGAAAACAACATGGCTATGTTCAGAAACCATAAACCAACCATTCACAAGCAAGTGAAATGTTAAGACACCTCCAAGGACAGCAAATAGAACTGCAACAAGCAAGAGAGTAGGATAGTTGCCACGCAAGCACCAAGACCTGAGTTCGGATCCCTGGCACCTCCCCACCACACACACACACACACACACACACACACACACACACACACACACAAAGCCGGGGACCTGTAATCCCATTGCTGGAGAGGCTGAGACAGATGGAGCCCTGAGGCTCCCCTGCAGACTAGCTGCCAATTTAATGACTCCTCCCCACAGGCTCAGTGAGAGACCCTGTCTCTAAACACATGGGTGGGGAACAACCGAGGAGGATGCTCCATAGATAAATGCACACATGTAAACATACACACAAACATGCACGTAAGCATACACCACACACACTGACATATCTAAAAGACCAAGAATTAAAGTAAGATTGGAGAATTTCAGAGAAAGGTAACAAAGAAAAGGGAAGAAGTGTATGCAGCCCCGAGTTTTCAAAGAGAGAACACTGATTATTTCAATCAAAAGAAGCAAAATAATTCACAGAACATCTAAAAGATGTGCACCAAAGCCAATTCACACTAAACCACCCAGAAGACATCCTGTGAGTTCCTAAAAAGAAAAATTCTATCTTGCTTCAGTAGTATGGGTTGTTATTATCTGGACAGATGAGGACCACGGAAGAAAGAACGTCCAGTTTGCCAGAGAGGAAGTCATTAGAACCTTGGGGTCAGTAGGGGCCGAGAGCAGAGCACAGTGAGAAATTACTCAGCAGAGGGTCACGGAAGAAGGTGGAGGTGAGACGGGGAATCAAGGACCTGACAGGACTCGGACAGATCGGGGAAAAGGGTTTCTGCGGAAGAATGAGAAAAGTTAATGGATTGGGGGAGAATTTAGTAAGAGTACAAAAGAACTGAGATTAAAAAAAAAAAAAAGAAGGGAGAATTTCAGGGGGAGAGTAATAAGGAAAAGGGAGAAGTTTATTCAGCCCTGTGTCTTAGAAGAGAACACGGGATGGGACAGCACAAACAAGGCAGGTGGGCGTGCGGTAACCAGACAAAAAGAGGAAGCCAGAAGAAACAGAGAGAACCTGAAAGGACAAGAATGTAGCCCAGGAGTGGAATACTCCCTAGCACGCGTGCCGTGTGTGTGTGTGTGTGTGTGTGTGTGTGTGTGTGTGTCCGATCCAGAGAGAGACGGGGGCGGGACCATTGTAGAGAATTAGGATAATATCTTAAGCATTTGTGGGAGAAATAGGAACAAAATCTACAGTTTCAAGAGTAGAGGCACCTGTGGTTGGTCACAGGCTAACAGAGGACAAGCAAAAACAGACGAGGATTGAGCTATTAGTGCACAGGAGTCCAAGTAGGAAGGCTGAATGCAAGGTAAAGCTCCTTGGAGAAGACTGGAGCCTGCTGGAGGGGGCTGTGCAGGCAACCCCAGAATAGGAGCCGGAAGCACTCCCGGGGCAGGCAAGGCGAGCTAGTTACAGCATGAAAAGAGGCTGCACTGGTTGTAAACCGGGAAGAGATGGAGGCATGGGACATTCCTGAAGGGAGGAACGGGGATTAAATTCTCTCTAAATACACAGTTGTTGAGTTTAATTTACCCCAGGTAAAGTCATTTCAAAACAAGAGGAAATTTAATATGGTTTTGCAAGGGTTTGCTTTGCTATTGGCTGTGACAGTTTGGACCAGAGGACACAGTGTGCCGATATTTATGAGTGCTGCACCCCACTATGGGATGTAATTTCATCTGATGCTCCTAACAACCCCCAACATTTTGCCAGCATGACAGGCTCCATACACCCACTTCCTTCCCCACCTCTCTGACTTCATACCTCTTTCAAGTTTAAGACTTCTTTCCGAAACTCAGGCTGGGACAGGATCCAGCCCCCGAGGATGTCCAATCTCACTTTATTAGAAACTTCTGACAGTCCGCTGCTGCTTCCTTCTCTGTGCGTCTGACTTTTCTTGTGTGTGCTGTGTCTAGGTACATATTCACATGCGTGTGTATGTATGCATGCACATACATGTAGAAACCAGAGCTAACTGTGGAGGTGTGAATGAGAAAGGCCCCCATAGGCTCATATATTTGAATGTTTAGTCACCAGGGAGCAGCACTATCTGAAAGGATTAGAAGGATTAGGAGGTGTGGACCTGGAGGAAGTGTGTCTCTGGAGGTGGGCTTTGATTCAAAAGGTGATGCCAAGTCGAGCCCCTCTTTCTGCCTATGGATGAGGATGCAGTTCTCAGATGCTGCTCCAGCATCGCCTGCATGCCACCATGCTCCCCGCCATGATGATAATGGACTAAACCTCTGAAGCTCTAAGCAAGTCCCAATTATTATTTTTTAACTAAGAGTTGCCTTGCTCATGGTGTCTCTTCATAGCAACAGAACACTGAGCCTTCCCAGCTCTTCCAGCCTTTCCAGAGCATCCAGTTGGGTCTTTTTAACCTCCTTTCAGAGGCAGTGAAGAAGTAATTCTGCTCAACACCTACCAAGCTGGTGTCTTATTTTGACCAAATTCATAAATGCCAAAATCCATGACATTGTCTGGGTCTTCATTCTGCTTCACAAGTAACAATCTAAGTCCCAATTTACAACCTACATAGCAAATGACAATCTAAGACAGCTCAGGTTTGGGACAAAGCCCTCCTCACTGGGGTAAGAGCCTGTGCTTGTCCTGTGTGTCTTTTCAATCCACCCACTGCTCCTGGTCTTTCCCAACCCTTTCTCCCGCCTTTATAGTCTACATAGGACCAGCAAGATGGTTCAACGAGTAAAAGCATTTGTTCTAGACACAACAGCAAAACATACAGTAAAAGGAGAAAGCTGAGTTCAAAGAGTTGTTGCCATACACACACACACACACATACACTTGCATACACACAATCACACACTCACACTATAACACACACTCATACATATATATATATACACACCCTCTCCCCCACACACATATTACTCACACACAGATTCATACACTCACAAACACACCCAATGATGACAAAGAAATTACTTTTATGTTCTATTCTTCCCCCTCTACAGCTTCACCCTTCAGCGCCGAGACTTCAGCCACACATCTGATGGTAATCTAATGGACTGGATCTAGTTCTCAGTTTCTTTATATTCCTCATGCTTTTTACAGACCACGACCTAAAGCTCTATCACATCCCAAGCTCAATCAAATGCAAACCCAAGCATGCATGTGAGTCTTTCTCCTGCCTTCCCATGTAGAATGACACTGTCGTTTTTGCTGAAACTTAGAATACAATTATCTTTTTCTGAAGACACAAAAACCAGGTTATTTAGCTTTAAACATATGCCAACCATATTACATAATTACTTAATAGTTATTATCATCATCACTTTCTAGAAGAGGAAATGAAAGCTTGAAGAGTTTATTTCATTCGCTCAAGGCCATTCTGAGCTGAGATATAATCCCAATATTTATTTGTTTATCTTTCCTTAATTAAATTTTTTTTTTGAAAATTTCAATCATGACTACTGTACTTTACAACCACTCAACCCTTTACTTTCCTCCTCCATCTCCTCCAGTGGTCCTTCCTTTCAAATTCTGTAATTACTGTTACATGCACAGAGAGAGAGAGAGAGAGAGAGAGAGAGAGAGAGAGAGAGAGAGCGCCTATGAGTTCATTTGGTGCCATTCAAGAATATAATCATCTTTTAACTCTTATTCTTATTCTCTACTACCTTGCCCCAAGTGACTGAGAACTATTTACTTTTATGTCTGTTCTTAATTCCTCACCTCTTAATCAGTCCCCAGTCCACAGCAGCTACAACTCTTCCTGTTTCTGTGAACTGACTCCTGCTGAGACCTCTAACGGTGTCAGTGTTACAAACCTCACCTTGTTTCAGGTCCCCTTTATGCCATTTCTTTGTAGTCTTTATATCATGTACTTAATTTGTAAGTATCTATCCACCTCTCATGCATCTATCTCTTCTCCATACACATACTTCTCCTGGGTATAGATGAGGCAGGATAAAAAGATACAGAAAATGATGGAACCCAGGAGGGACAGAAGCCCTCCCTCACCTGGGGTCTGTCTGTGGCCTTTCTCCGGCCGTGAAGCAGCAATCAACAACCACCTCAGCCTTTCTCCCTTCCCAGTGGGAAGCCTGCAATTTTTCCAGGAATCTCACCAGAAACCTAATTTGCAGGAAAAGTCTGCATCCTAAGCCCCGGTGCAGCTCTGGGGGGGTCCTGGTTTCACCTTATCAGATGCGAGGCATGTCAGAGCACCCTCTTATCTGGCCTATGACAATGGACTGAAAGGGGAATGAGGTTTCTTAGCAACCCTCTGAGATGTAACTTGAGAGCCACCAAAATTGTACACATGGCTAGTGCCATGGCTAGTTCACCAAGAGTGTCTCCTGAGAGTCCATACCTGCACATGGATATGTCTTACTAACTGGGGCTGTCTTAGGGAAGTCCACTCCTATACTCTTGGACATGGGTGTGTCTCTTTCTCTGATGTCATGCTGAAAACCTACATTTAAATGATCTGTAATGACATCTCCAACTCTGCTTCTTGCAGACTAGCCCTGAAATTTGTTTCTGTGTCAAAGCCACAAATCTTGGTCTAGCTTGAGTTGAGGTCCCTAAAAGATTAGGAAAAGTATTCAGACTGCTGAAAGTGACAGTGTGGAGCTGTATCTCTGTCCCTTTACTGTGGATATCTCCGCCTGTTCCAGCTCTTATCACATACTTGACTGGGAGCTCTTTGAGATTAGAGGCTGTGTGTTTGCTTAACACACAATAGACACGAGTCAATCTCTGCTGCTGGAGAGCTGCCCACTGTCTTCTTCCCAATAGCATCACTTCACTGGGTCTCTAATTTCCCTCCTGATCTGCTTCGTGTGTCCAGCAGCGGTTTCATTTCCTATCTCCTCCACACATTCCCAAGTTCTGTTGTCAAGTTCATCTTCCTGATCCAGAATTCTGAGACATACTTCTCTTGTTCAAAAACCTTCCAGTTGCTTGTGGAACTTAAGCAGAGCTGGAGGATGGCTGAGGAGTTAAGAGCTCGCACTGCCCATACCCAAGTCGGGTTGCCAGAACCCATGCCAATGGTTCACAACAGCCTGTAACTCCAGCTTCAGGGCACTTGACACCTGCCACCTTCTGGCCTCTGAGGGCAACCACACACATAAGGACCCACCTACACATAGATACACATTCTTGCACATAATTAAAGATTAAATAAATTATTTAAAAAAAAAAAGCAAAACCAAGGCCAGTGAAATGACTTAGTGGTAAAAAGCTCTTGTCTGTGAGCCCGATGGCCTGAGTTCACTCCCTGGAGCTCAACTCCTGGAAGAACTTACTCCCAACTTCTTCATGTTATCTTCTGACTTCCACAGGAGTACCGTGGTACGCCTGTTGCCATACACACCCCACCACAATAAGTAAATTAATAACATATAAATGTAAAGTTTTTGAACCTGAAATTCAAGTTCCCACAGTAAAAAAAAATCCAACATTCCCTAATATATTTTTTAACACAATTATATGATGACCCACCATCTGACACAGAACCACACAGACGATCACATTCTGAGCTTCAACGCTCTGTTTCCTTGTGAATTCTTTTCATTAGGGAAAGCTTTCACCATGACTTCTTCCCTGATCCAACATGGACAAGTAATGTGCATACCCCTGCTCACGCTACTTTGATGAACTGAATCATTTGCTAACATTAGAGATGTCCTCACTGAATAGCCAAGGTTCAGACCTAAACTACACCTTCTTTATCTCATGTTCTACCTCATAATACATTTCAGTTTAAAAACCTTTGTACTTTCCTTTTGCCTCAACACACCCATATATAGGCTAGGAGGATCCTGGCTTGATGACCTTGCCATGGGTTGACTGTCCCAATGACACAACTAAGTTCTCTCTCACTTGCTTATGTACCCCTCTCTGAACTGCTCTCCCTTGGTTTCCCATATATTGTGTTGAGAAGGTTCCCTTCAGAACACACACACACATGCACACGTGCGCGCGCGCACACACACACACACACACACACACACACACGTGCACGCACACACCTACACATGACTATAGCTGACTTGGTTTCCGGGTGCCTCCTCTAGGTTTCCTCTAGTAGCTCCCCCTGACTGGTGATCTCACAAAAGCACACAAAATACCTATCTCTTGTACTAGAAACACCTTCCCTATGTCAGCAAACAAACTCAACATCATGAAGTCAAAATGCTTCTGTACAGGAGATGACAGTCTGCAGAATGGGAGGGAATCTCTGCTAATCAGAATCTGGTGGAGAATCAATATCCAGAATATACAAAGAATTTAGATAACTAAACAAGAAATCAAACATCGCAATCAATAGACGGGCTAATGAAATAAACACGGTTCTCAAAAGAGGAAGTGTGAATGGCCAATAAACACATGAGAAACGCTCAGCCTCCCCAGCCATCTGAGAATGAATTAACGCTGTATTGATACTTGCTTGCTCCGGTCAGAATGTCGGTCATTACATAACAAGCGCTGGAAGGACAAATGTGGGCCTTATACCCTGCTGGAGGGGATGCAAACTAGTCTGACCTTCATGGGAATCAGCATAAATGTTCAAAATTCTCAACCTGGATATACTCAGGACCCAGCAACACAGCTCCTGGGCATTTACCCCAAAGACTCCAGGTCAGCCTGTTATAGAGATATGTGAACGTCGATGTCTGTGGCAGAATTATTTATAACAGCTAAGTCATGGGACCAATGGAGGTCCCCAACAACAGACAAATGAGGAAGGAAGCTATGGTGTACATGCGCAATGGGATTCTCCCCATCCTCAAATAAGAAGTCATGCTATCTGCAGAAGAACGAATGCAACTTGAGATAATTGTGTTGAGATGAATTCAGTGTCAGACAAATATTGTATACTTTTCTCATATGTGGTTCCCAGATTCTACATAAATACATAAAATTATATAAGTATATTTGACATGAAAATAAAGCAAAACTAAGGGAGCAAAAAGGGCTAACAAGAGGGAGTGGGGAGGGGCAAAGAGGAGAGGTCAGAGAGAGATTAACAGAAGGAAAATGGAGGGAAAGCGAGGATATGCCAAGGGAGTGCAGTCATACAGAATACATCCTCTATGGAAATGGTCTTATGTAATTCTACATCATGTGTGGTTAAAGAAAACGTATAATGAAATACATAACATATATCCAGTGATATCTCATTTTTTAACTCTCCTTTGATTCCTCTCTCTCTCTCTCTCTCTCTCTCTCTCTCTCTCTCTCTCTCTCTCTCTCAGCTTTTTTCTCCTCTTTCCAGCAAAGCTCCCTAAAATGATCATTAGGATGCATTGTCCTCTGTCCCTTCTCCTCAGTCACTCACACTGAGGTCACATGGTCCTCTATAACCAACTCTCAACATCAACTTTCCTCTCAATACAAAAAAGAACCTTTTTTGAGTTAATCCTGTATCCTCATACATTAATAAAAGTGTTCATAAGTTGTACAAGTTCCTTGGTAGAATTTTGGGGGTCACTTATGTAAACTATCATATCATGTACTCAGATGATAAATGGGCTGAGAAAGAAATCAGAGAAGCATCACCCTTCACAATAGTCACAAATAGCATAAAATATCTCAGAGTAACTCTAACCAAACAAGTGGAAGACTTGTATGACAAGAATTTTAAATCTTTGAAGAAAGAAATTGAAGAAGACACCAGAAAGTGGAAAGATCTCCCATGTTCTTGAGTAGGTAGAATTAACATAGTAAAAATGGCAATCATACAAAAAGCAATTTATAGATTCAATGCAAATGCCTATTAAAATCCCAGCAAAATTCTTCACAGACCTTGAAAGAACGGTACTCAACTTCATACAGAAAAGCAAAAAGCCCACGATAACCAAAACAATCTTGTACAATAAAAGAACTTCTGGAGGCAACACAACCTCTGACTTCAAACTCTACTACAGAGCTACAGTACTGAAAACAGCCTGGTATTGGCATAAAAACAGACAGGAGGACCAAGGGAACCGAATCAAGGACACTGATATTAATCCACACACCTTCGAACACCTGATTTTTGACAAAGAAGCAAAAAGTATCAAATGGAAAAAAGAAAGCATATTTAACAAATGATGCTGGCATAACTGGATATCAACACGTAGAAGAATGAAAATAGACCCATATCTACCACCATGCACAAAACTCAAGTCCAAATGGATCAAAGACCTCAACATAAAGCTAGCCACACTGAACCTTATAAAAAAGAAAGTGGGAAGTACACTTGAACACATTGGCACAGAAGACCACTTCCTAAATATAACCCCAGTAGCATAGACAATAAGAGAAATAATTAATAAATGGGATCTCTTGAAACTGAAAATCTTCTGTAAAGCAAAGGACACAGTCAACAAGACAAAACAACAGCCTACAAAATGGGAAAAAATCTTCGCTAACCCCACATCAGACAGAGGTCTGATCTCCAAAACATACAAATAACTCAAGAAATTGGTCATCAAAAAAAAAACCAAATAATCCAATTAAAAAAAATGGAGCACAGACCTAAACAGAGAACTCTCAACAGAGGAATCTAAAATGGCTGAAAGACACTTAAGGAAATGTTCAACATCCTTAGTCATCAGAGAAATGCAAATCAAAACAACTCCGAGATTCCATCTTACACCTGTAAGAATGGCCAAGATCAAAAACACTAATGACAACTTATGCTGGAAAGGTTGTGGGGAAAAGGAAACACTCCTGCATTGCTGTTGGGAATGCAAGGTGGTATAACCTCTTTGGATGTCAGTGTTGGGATTTCTCAGAAAATTAGGAAACAACCTGCTTCAAGACCCAGTAATACCACTTTTGGGTATATATCCAAAAGATGCTCAATCGTGCCACAAAGACATGTGCTCAACTATGTTCACAGCAGCATTGTTTGTCATAACCAGAACCCAGAAACAACCTAAATGCCCCTCGACCAAAGAATGGAAAAAAAAATGTGGTACATTTACACAATGGAGTACTACACAACAGAAAAAAATAACAGCATCTTGAATTACGCAGGAGAATGGATGGAGCTAGAAAACATTACCTTGAGTGAGGTAACCCAGACACAGAAAGACAATTATCATATGTACTCACTCATAGGTGGTTTTTAAACATAAAGCAAAGAAAACCAGCCTACAAACCACAATTCCAGAGAATCTAGACAACAATGAGGACACTAAGATAGACATACATAGATCTAATCGACATGGTAAGTAGAAAAAGACAAGATCTCCTGAGTAAACTGGGAGCATGGGGACCTTGGGAGAAGGTTGAAGGGGAGGGGAGATGTAGAGAGGGGAGCAGAGAAAAATATAGAGCTAAATAAAAATAATTTTTAAAAAGGGGAAAAGGAAAGCCTTGTTAGGGCTTTGCGTTTCTACTAAAAGATGATCCCAGGTCTCTGTCCTGGGCTGGAACACTCCTGAGCTCAGTGCTTGCAAGTCCAGTTCTGCCTTACCCACCTTCAGCTCCCATCAAATCCAGAAGCGCACCTGCCCCATAAATATCTGCTAAATAAACCATTCTCGAACCTGCTCGTTTTGTAGCCTGGGCTTGTTTTTGTTTTGTTTTGTTTTAGGTTCTTATAGACCTATTCAAACATATATCCTCCTTAAATTTTAAATTTTAGTTTTTATTATTGCTGTTGTTGTTGAGATGGTGGTGTTTGCACGTGGGTGAGGCTTATGGGTATCCCTGCTGTGTGTGCCAATGTAAACATGTGGAAGCCAGAGGACCACTCTTGGAGACTGGCGCTCTCCTTCTACTGTGGGATCCAGGGATTGAACTCAGATTGTCAGACTTGCAGGGAAAGTGTTTTTACCCACTGTGCCATCTTTCAGGCTCTCTAGAGCCTCTTTAAATGAATGTGTTATATCTTAGCACCCTCTCAATGCCAAATTCTCCACAGCAAAAATGCTTACGCCTCTCCGAGCTTTCTGTGTGCTGAGGATGTCTGACTCCGCAAGCAAACCAACATGAGCACATGGAATCCACATTTACAATATCTCAGTCATTTAAAACACTGGTATTTTTTTCATTTTCTCAAAATGCACAATTATGTTGTTATATTAAATATATCCACAGACTTCTGAAGCTGTGAGTAGAAACCTGCAAATGCCCACAGCCAGGGCAAGGGGCTCTCTCTCTCTCCATCACTCTCCCTCATGCAGATAATCCAGAGTCCGACTCACCAAAGCAAAGGGCCTCCTAAAACTCTATGGCTTCAAGTTATAAAGAATGGTTAAATTTCTGACCCCCTAAGCACAGAGTTTATACTAAAGAAACACCTTTAACAAACGAACAAAAAGCCTCAACATGAGCGAATTATTTTAAAACTTACTTTGTGTTTACAGCCCTCCTTTTCTTTCCTATCCCTCCCGTACATCTCACACCGGTAACCCTTGTCTCCTATTTCATGGCACTGACGATGGACTGCACCAGCCCTATGGACAGCTGGCTTTTTGTTTGTTTTTTTGAGACACCATAAAAGGTATTTGTTCAGGGTCTGGGCATGTAGCTCAGTTGCTAGAGGACTTGTCTATCATGCAGGAAGCCCTGTTTTCAATCCTCAGACTGCAAAAACCAGGCCTGGTGTGCAGGCTTGGAGAGCTGGAAGGAGCAGTCGCAGAAGTACTTGCTACACAGCAAGTTTGAGGCTAACCTGAGCTACATGAGACTCTCTGCCCAACAACAACAAAACAAGTAAGTGATAGGGCTGGAGAAATGGCTCTGAGGTTAAGATTATTTGTTGCTCTTGCAGAGGACATGGGGTTGATTCCCTGTACCTTACAGAGTGGTTCACACCATCTGTAATTCTATTTAGGTGATCTGATTTCCTCTCTGGGCTCTGAGCAGAGCCATGCATGTTCACAGTACACAACATACAAGCAGGCAAAACACCCATACACATAAAATTAAAAATAAATAATTTTAAAAATTAAAAAAATAAGTGATTTTTCCCATGTTTAAATTTTCTATGAGGTTATAAAAGTAACCCTCTCTTTGGTGGACCAGAAAACCCCCAGAAGCGGGGGAATAAAATTATGTTGTAGATGTTTTCCATAACAAGTATATAGGCGAACACCTGCTCTATGTACAAGGAGATTCACATCTATAAAAGTGACCTTTTCCTAGGAAGAGGGAATCCTGATCCCTTTGAGATCCTGATGCTGGGTTTGGGGAGCCCCAAATTTCTTTGTGCAACTATCTTCATTTTGGGGTGTCCTGCTGGCGCCTACCTTTGAGTTGTTGGGACATTGATCCCACTGGACAGAGTGCCTAGCCTCCCCTCGGCTGGTAACAGGAACAACCGAGAGCCACTCAGAGTTTATCCATGCTTCTTGCCCCCTGGAGTTCAGCACGTATACTCATCACCAACTCTGACCACAACTATCTTACTTGGAGGGAAAATACCACCAGCTCCAACACGGCTCAGAGCACTGTGTAAGGCTGTCAGCAGCAATGGCTATTGGTTTTAAACCTTCAGTTTATTCTTAAAGGACACATTCACCAGAGCTATGACAACACGGGCAATTTTATATGGTGGGTGTAGCTGGCATCATCTCCTAAAAGACTTACAGTGACTAGCAAACAAGTTCAAGGCTCTAAGAGTCACATAGCACCAACTATTTAAGCCAAAGGCAGAAACAAAGAATTAACTCTACAGAAAATGCCATACCTCAATGTACATCATTACAAGTCTAAACCATTCATGCTAACCCTGAAGGTGAGGTTCATATCTTTCAGGATCTCCAAGCCATCTTTTCTTCCTAGATACAATCTCTGGCTTAAATTTGTCCTTGCTTGTGTAGTGTGTAGATTTAGAGTATCATTTCTCATTGCCACAAGGAACAAAATTTGTAAGATATGCAGAGATAAAGAAGACTCGGTCACAGCATGGTGTGACTTGGAAATAAGCAGGACACATGGAAAAGGACTGTCAAATCTTGCCAAAACAGGGTAAGACAGTTTTGAAAAATTTCTTGCCTCTGAAAATGGTCTATCAGTTACTCTAGCCTTAGCCAAAGTTGGTTGCTTCAACGTTGCAAATGAGACTTTGGGTGATTGCCCGGGTAGCCAGTTGTCTCTGTCATTTGTTGCACATTTTGGAAGCTGCTTGATTGCACTTCCTGCTTACTCTAGTAATATTATTTCCCTTTTCGGGTCTTCGATAGGGTTGAACACTAGATTGTTGTAGTTACTTTTCTTTCATGACTTGGCCAAGTTATTTATTCACAAGACTTAAACTCATTAGGATAGGACAATTATTAAATATATTTGTTCTTATTATATATAATTTTACACTAGGCTTAAAACTCTCTTATTTAAACAAAAGGGGGAGGTGCTGTAGGAAATAATACAGCCAGTAGCCTTTAAGTTACCCACCCAGTTGGGCATGGCCTCTTATACTATTTTTGCCGATTAAAAGCCCACATCCAGCCTCTTTTTCAGCTGCAGGATTCGGTTGCTGTTCTCCATTCCAGCAGAGGCTATTGATTTGTGAGTCTACCCCTAAATAAATAACCCTCTATTTTTCTCAATTCTGAGCTAGTGTGGGGTTTCTTTTAAGCGTCCTTTCCCACCTTTCTTTTCTTTTAATGTTCTAACTGTACTTGCTCCTCTACACTCGGCTTTTTGTTCAAATCTATTCTTTCAAACTTGGTGTTGGCCCCATGCAAGCTAATGGTTCCTGAGTTGTTTGGTTTGGTTTTTAGCCTTTGACTCAGTCACCACAGGAACGTGATGTGGGATTCCCCTCTGTATGCTGTAAATATATTTTATTACCATTGGTTAATAAAGAAACTGCTTTGGCATATGGCAGGGAAGAATATAGTGAGGTGGGAAATCCAAGCAGAGATAGAGGAGGAAAGAAGGAGGATTCAGAAAGATGCCATATAGCTGCCAAAGGAAAAAGGCACTGGAACCTCACCAGCAAGCCACAGCCTCGTGGTGATACACAGATTAACAAAAGTGGGTTCATTTAAGATATAAGAGCTAGCTAGCAATATGCCTGAACCACTGGTCAAATAGTGTTGTAATTAATATACTTTCTGTGTGATTATTCGGATCTGGAGGGCTGGGAATTGAATGTGCAGTCTTCAGTTACAGGAACTGGACACAATGAAACCCCTCAGTGCTTTTGTCGAGGGGATGGTCCCAGTGTCCTGCCTAAAGTCCTACTGAAGAATATGCCTTCAGGACAGTGTCTAAAAGGCCTGTGTGCTTTCCTTCAAGGAAAATGTGTGATGGGATTGTTTGTATCCATACAGCATGCCCTTTACCACTAAGTAGCATAAGAACTGTAGCCAGACAGGCTTTGGGAGGTGAGCTGAGCGTGGTGCTGGGCCGAGAAGCACATGCTAGTTCAGTTCTGCATGGTGAGACAAACTGGACTGCTCTGTGTTCTAGAACATGAGTGAGTTAAAGATGGAGACAGAGAGGACTCCAGAGGCAGAGCAAGACACCTGGGAAAGCTGGGGGGAACGTGAAGAAAGGGTTAAAAAGAAGACATCCGGGGCTGACAAGCTAAGAACATTTCAGACCAGAATGTTCTGTACAGATGCTCAAGAAAGTTTGGCAGTAAGTCCCACCCCCATCCATCCCCTCCTCAGAGAAAAGGCTCCACTGTATGCTGCCTCATCCATAAAAGCAGATTTGTTTTTAAATATTCAGAGAAGAACTGAGGTCTATGGCTCTGGACTGGCTTAGGACGAGAACTAGAAGAGGGTGTGGTTGCTCACATGGGCTGTCAATTTGAACAGACCTGCAATCAATTTAGAAACAGCCCCTTAGCTGCACCCCTTGAGGTAGGGAGACTATGGAAGACTGCATTTCCTTGGCGGGATCCTGGGCTGTATACACAGAGAAAGGGAACTTAGGACCAGCCTGCACTGACCCGTCTCAGCTTGCCAGCTCTGGACACAGTGTGACCAGTTCCCTCCAGCTCCTGCTGCCATGACTTCCATGATGAGCTTACCTTAGACTAGAATGGCAAGCCCAAATAAGTTCTTCTCCATTAAGCTACTTTTGCCAGGGCATCTAAGCACAGTAACAGAAAATGAAGGCAGAGGCATACACACACAAGGCGGAACAGGAGCCACAGACATCTGGGTTAGCTCCCCAAAGGTTTAGGGGTGAGAACTGAGGCCTCAGTTTAGCCAGTGCAGAATTGGGATGCCTGCATGACCAGAGGTCAGTGCTGACTCCCTCCGTGGGAATCTGTGAGATCTGTGGCTTCAGATCTGTGAGGGGGAACAGAATGGACAAAGTATTTACTATGTGGCAGTAATAATGGGGTTTTATGTTTTTGTGGTTTTGCTACTGTAAACATTGAACCAAAAGAACCTTGACCCCCCCCCCCCCTAAATTGGTATGTGACTTTTTTATACATTTGGTTCCATTGCCCCTGAGTCTTAGCCCTAATTATTGACAGCTACTACCTCAAAACACATGCAAGAGGTGGGGCTGCAAGAGAAGGGATTTCCTGCATTAGGCAGCCATCTTCTCACTACAATTTTAGTGTGTGGTGGGAGCTGGTCCTTCTCCCTCCATGGCCATGCTTCCAGTGTCACAGAGTCACATGACCATTAGCTAGACCAATCTTTTCTTTTCTTATTTCTTTGGTTTTTTGAGACAGGGTTTCTCTGTGTAACTTTGAAGCCTGTTCTGGAATTCGCTCTTGTAGACCAGGCAAGCCTCAAACTCACAGAGATCTGCCTGCCTCTGCCTCCCGAGTTTTGGGATTAAAGGCGTGTGCCACCACTGCCTGGCTTAGCTGGACCAATCTTAGTGTTGATCCCACTGTCATCAGAACTTTACTTTTTCTAGATCTGTAGTGATGCCAATGTCTAACGAAATACCTTTCTCGCCATGAGAAAAGGTGACTGGACCAATCACCGTGTTTCCAAGGAGAAGTCACCTCCCACATCTTCCCAGGAGCATCCCACTTGACACATAAAGAGAGTGGATTCTGTTTATATCCTAGTGAACAGCCCAGAACAGCACCCACACAGCCTGGAGTTAAGGTCAGCCAGCCCTGCTCCTGTCCCCTGAACTCAGGGAACAAGCACACCACCACTGTGGGGCATCCTGGAGCCCATCACTTGCCTGGGGAAGTAAAGCCCAGCTTGAGCTTCCTCCTCTCAGGTCCTATATGCCCCTGCAGAAGAGCAGAGCTCTGTGACATTACTGATGTCAGATGGAGAGGCAGCACTGGCTCCGGACACAAGGCCCCAAGCACTCCTCACAAACAGGTGGACACCAAAACCTTCAGAGAAGTCTCAGACACATCAGCGCTCACGGACATCACACCATTTCCCTCTCTTCCTACAACTTTTGAGGACACCACACAGATCTTAGGTTGCTAAGAGCCCCAGGATTAGCTGATTGGTGGCTGTTTTGGCTTCACAAAGAATAGAAAAGGTAGGGTGTCTGCTGTTGTGGCAAAACCAGGAGGTTTGCAAGCAAGACATCCCATGCTCCTCATGACCCAGTCACTACTTGGGAATTAACCAGCTCTCCAGGTCCCCAGCATGCAGGTTTTTACAGAATACTGTTTAAACCTGGGGGGATGAGGAAACTCCCACTGCTCCACTAATGAGAACCACCGAACATCCTCAATATAACAAGCATGGAGTTAACCATTGTCAGCACAACAGGTAAGCTTTACAGGCCTTCTGGTCTGGTTACATACTTCTAGTACCTTCTTTATAGAGACACTTCATATAACATCTCTGTCTCACCAGAAGTACTCACAGATAAGATGCAAGAGAAATTATGCAAAATGAAATATTGATTGTACATGAGACCAGCAAACAGCACACAGCATCACACCCAGGTACTAATGGGAGTCAGCAATACCTGAGGTCAGCAGTGCAGGGAGTATCACTGCAGGTGCTGATGATGTGGGTCAGCCACACAGAGCATCACTGCAGGTGCTGATGTGGGTCAGCCACACAGAGCATCACTGCAGGTGCTGATGTGGGTCAGCCACACAGAACATCACTGCCCAGGAGCTGATGTGGGTCAGCAGTGCACAGAGCATCACTGCAG
>NW_026067911.1:1801306-1828233 GCF_014885135.2 Alexandromys fortis
CCCGAAATAACAACACACAAACTGTATTCATTTAAGAACTGCTTGGCCCATGAACTCTAGCCCTTACAGGCTAATTCTCGCACCTGGACTAGCCCATTTCTAATGATGTGTGTAAGCACCCCAAGGTGCGCTTACCGGGAAGAGTCTAGCCTCTGTCCATCCTGGGAGAGTTGAGCATGGCGTCTCTGCTCCAGCTGAGCTGTCGGGTCTCTCTGGGAGCAGAGCAGAGTCTGACCTCACTTCCTCTTCCGCCCAGAATTCTATTCTGTTTCCTCCTCCCATCTATCTTTTAACCTATCAGGGCCAAGGAGTTCCTTTATTGCTTAACCAATGAAATCAACAGATTGATATATGACATTCCCACATCAGCAATGGACCATTAGTATTGGAAAGGAGGAAGTTCTGACATCCCAGGTAAAATAAGCCAGCCACAAAAAGACAAGAATGAGGGGTTAGGGACATGACTCCATCAGTAAAATGCTTGCTGTGTAAGTTCAATTCCAAGTAGCCATGTAAAAAGCTAGACCCGGGACATATACTGGGGAAGCAGAGACAGGAGGGTCCCTTAGGTTCACTGGCCAGCCAGACTAACTGTATTGTTGAGCTCCAGCCACAGTGAGAAACCCTGCTTCAAAACCTAAGATGGAAAACAATGGAGGAAGACACCAGTATTGATTTCTGGCCTCCGCATGCACGCATATGAACACACAAGGGTGGGTACAGTACACCTTCACTTTCGTGAAAGATCTAAACAGGAAGTAGATATGTAGTTAATGGAGGCTGGAAGAAGAGGGGGGAAGAATGGCTCCGTAATAATGCAACTGTAACATCATGAGCTATATAGTCGAAACTGCTTAAAATGGTAAACACTGCGCTTTATACATTTGCCACCGTTCTTCAAAGGCTATGAAAATGTTGCTTCCTAGCTTGGAGTTTTAGCTCTGTAAGCGTCGAGTGCAACCCGGAAGAGGAAGAGAGCGAGAAGGACGGCCAAGAGGACCGCTGCTGTGTGAGGTTAGCTGTACAGCTCAGCAGCGACACCGAACTGCCCAGAGAGAACTCAGTCGGGATTTCTACCCACCAGAACTAGTAGTCTTCAGCAACCCGGAAGAAGACCTGGGTATTGTGAATGCTCCTGGAAGAGGGCCAGACTGACTTGTAGACAGAGTCAGAACGAAGATTCAGACTGGATGGTAGGATTGGTCATGGGCTCTTTGAGAATGGCACGGAATGGTCCCCAGTTCTCTGGGGACAGCCTTCTTCCAATCACCCTTCTAGAACCGAGGATGGCCTTGACTCCTTGATCTTCCGCGCCTGCCTCGCAGCGCTCTGACGTCACGCGCATGCCCAGCTTTCCAACTCAGCACTCTTGTGCAGCTTACACTGTCAGCACCAGAGTAGAGGACCACACGTGGGCACACGCAGCTTCTAGAAACAGAGGATGGAAGCCCTTCTAGGCGGCGTGCTGTTGGAATAATATGTGAAAGGATAATCTTTGCTAAAAGAGATTGCATGGTTTGGATTGAGCTCCAAACACCCCATACCCACGACTGCCTTTCGGTGGGTGATACAGAGATTGGTGTTTCCACACAAACTATGGCAGAGCTCGGCTGAACTGCCACCATTTCTGCTCGTCTGTGACATCAAATGCTCAGAGCACCTTAGCCAGAAATCTCTTTTCTCGTGAGAGAACAACAACGAAAAACAAATTTATCTGATTCTCCCAAGCTCTCTAATTCTGTTCATGTGTTGCCTGCCCTAAGGCCCCAGATCCCAAGTCAACAATATGATTGCATCTCTCCATTCCTTTGTGCCTCATGATAAACTAATGTGTTTCCATTTTCCCCAGGGCAATATACCTGGCTTCCAAGTGCTCCCTCTGGTCATGCACGGTCCTCATCACACTGACAAGGAGTGCCTTCTGGGGGTTCTGGGATTCAACTCCCATTCTCATCGTTGCCAGGCAAGCACTTCACAGACAGAGCCACACGCCTCTCCCAGCCCCGAGCCCCGTCCCTCACCACTGAATTCTTGTCCTGCACTTCCTCTGCCTCTGACCAAGGCAGGCATGTTTGTGGGATTCGTGGCTCTTCCACTGCATACAGGATCTTCCCTTTCTCCCCTGTGTGTCCTGGACACTGCATTTAAAGGCCTGGTGGTCTCTGGGTGAAGCTCCGTATCTCAGCCTAGTGCTGCAGTGTTAGTGTGGGTCCAACTACTTCTGCCCCGACCATAGGCATTAACTGGGAAACTGAGGTTTTTTTTTTTTTTTTTTTTTTTTTTTTTTTTTTTTTTTTTTTTTTTTTTTTTTTTTTAACATGTTGGAACAACCTACTGGTAATTCCACTTTCTTACTTTAACCTGAAATTAAAAAAAAAAAAAAAAAAAACAGAACTAACCCACTATCTTCTGCCTGTGGGGCAGCATTTTACTTATTTGTTTTCTCTATAATTGATACAATGCTACGTGCTTGCTACTTTGTATCTGCTTCCTCTACTAGATAAGATCCTGCAAAGACAGAAATAATAAAGGATCAATGAATTATTTTCTCTGTCTTTGTGTCCTTCGGTCAGTAGCCTTGGCCTACCGTAGACTTAAGAGTCTTTCCTTATGAGAGAGAGAAAAGCTGATATAGGTCTGGCCACTCCAAACAATCCTAAAAAAGCCTTTGTTTCGGAAACTTCATGCCTTTGGATACCATGAGCAGTTGTGTCATTTGGGAAAGCATGAAGGGCGCAGAGCTCCAGGGTTTGAAGAGGACCCACTCATTTATGTAAGACGGGGCTTCCCCCTTTATCTAGATAGGTGCTTACTCGTAAGGAAAACAGTTAGTTTAACATTACACCGTAGATATTAAATAACAAATGCTACTTAAAATAGCCACACAAAACATGAGCAAGCTCACCTGTGCTTTGCAATCCTGCCCCTCCCGAATTTTAAATGGGGTTACTTAGTACCATAATCCTTCCACACTGTCAACCAGACTAAGCTGTTGTGAGAGTTTAGTTTTAGTATTCTATTAGCAAAAGAAAGGGCGACTTGGAAATGAAGCAGTATTTATACTACCTAAGAGGGAGAGATTTGCCAAGGAAATAACGCAAGTAAAACTTGAATGGAAATGTTTAATCTACTAGAAAATTATAATGTCAACAATTGGGGAAACATTAAGCTACAAATACGTGCCACGCTTTTTAAACTATCTCGTCAAGTCTTATGGTAGGTCCTGCATGGGCTCTGCTTCCTAATCTAGTGTGAGGCGCGTTTTGATGGTCCATGTCCTGATTTGCCTTCCTTGAAAACGTTACAATGTTTGGATCATTTAAGTCAGTTATGGGATCTGGCTGAATTAGCCAAGTTTATCTGTGCTCACCCAAATTTATAACATAGCTATTAATGGAGCCAGCTGAGCTCATTGCAACATGCTTAGGCAATGAAACAATCTTAACATTAGCATGATGCAATATATTGAAAACACACATGGTATATGGTGACTAGCTGCTGAGAGTCTAGGTAAAAACTCTGTAAGAAAGCTGAGAGGTTTGCAATCATAGGGACCTGAGTTTGGATTCAGGGACCACGTTAAGAACTGTGTATGGTAGAGTTTTTGGGGTCGCTTATGTATACTATCATATCATCTGCAAATAACGAAAGCTTAACTTCTTCCTTTCCAATATGAATCCCCTTGATCCCCTTATGTTGTCTTATTGCTATTGCTAGAACTTCAAGCACTATATTGAAGAGGTATGGAGAGAGTGGACAGCCTTGTCGTGTTTCTGATTTTNATGTGGGTCAGCAGTGCACAGAGCATCACTGCAGTCGCTGATGTGGGTCAGCCACACAGAGCACCACACTACCACACTGGATAGGATATCACACACACTAACTGACTTACCCCTCCTGCTCTCAGCCCCATCCTTCAGGGCTCAGTCTGTTTTCTGGGACTCTTGTAAATCAGGGATAAAGCCCCTTGAAACTGTGACACCGGCACAAACCAGTACCCCACTGCCACCCTCATGGCAGCTTGCCAAGCATGCTGTTTTCAAGTTAGGCATTAGGAGGCAGCAATGGCTCGACACCACGGGCAAAGATGTGGCTTCAGGAAGTTGGGAAAGAGAAACATGTGGAAAATAGGTCTGCCTGAGACAAACTTCCGGGGACTCAGATACCATGTGAGCAATAGTCAGAAGGCACAGGCTGGTTCTCGCCAAGACTTGTGTGAGATTACCTGAGTCCTGTATTCTGCATTGTATAATCTCTACTAAAACACACTCACACAAACACAAACACACAGCCAGGGTTCTAACAGATTAAACAGTCATTAAAGCCCCTGGATTCACTGGGTTGTTTTTCTCTAGCTTTCTCTGGAAGCAGGAAGGCAGTCTCTGTGCAGTTCTGGGGATCCCTCCCCCACCCTTCTTTAGAAATGTGAACTTCAATATAAACAGCCTCAAGCCCCCTGCGACATCAGAACCGACTGTGCACACTTGTTCTGTTCTGGCTGAGCTATTTCTCAAACTTATAACAACATTGTGGTTATGTACAGATGCTAGTGTCCCATTTGCCTTCTGAAAAATCACCTCTGCTCTAATCCCAGGTGTAATGTTTCAGATAATGAATCCGTCTGATTTTCAGGAAGTAAAAAACGCACTTTTCACTTTCTCAAATGCGCTTTAATTATGGTTCGCTGAAATAGCTGAATGACAAGAAATTTTGCTTAAGTTACCTTTAAAATTGTTTGACTTTTCGCACCAAAACAACTCTCGCCTCTCTCTGGATGTTTATCGTGAGGAAATAAGCTCACATAATTTATACGACAATTTTACCTCATGTATAAATGGAGAGAAATTATGACGGCTGTGAATTAAAACTACAATGAGCCAGCGGAATGAGCCAGCGGCGCCTCACACACAGAAGCGTCCCCGAGCGAGTGCCTGCGATGTTCACATCGAATCTTAAACTGCTCTGCTAGAACGCGTGAGTCCCATGCCACACAATGCTCAGCATCACACGATACACACGACGAAGTAAGAAATTCATTGCCACCACGGGATGTTGGAAAGAACAGCTAAGTCGACCAGAATTCACATCAAACAACGCAAATACGGCAGGAAACCCACCTCCCTTCGAGGCATGCGTGCTTATTCCAAACTCCTGTGGCAGTCAAACCTCAGTTCTATGGCAACGAACTCTGAGCAGGGAAAGAAGAAAACGGCCCACGTCACTTACTGTTCTTAAGACACGATCCGCATCCTGCTGGTCCTCCAACGGGTGAAGACGGGTCAGTGGCACGGAGAAATCTAGCGGGCAAAAACAGGGAAAATCAAGGGTTAGTCGTCTCCGGGTTTTCCCGAGGCGCTTCCCACAAGATCCCAGCACAAGAAGAGAAAGAAAAAGTTGGAGGAATTACCACACCCGGCAGGCGACATTCCTCACGGTCTGAACGGAACTCCAAACTTTCCCAGCTCCCACTGCTCTGCCTCCTGGGCAGCAGACATCAACTTCGGCCCCACTGGTGACGAATGAATCCACAGCACCACGGAGACCTCGACACCCCGTCCACAGCTCCCCACTTCTCTCCCCTTCTCCATTCACTTTTTTCTTCCTCCAAAAAGCTCATAGGTCTGTTCTCAGTGCCCCCCTAGCCAGGCCTGGCTTTGAAATGCATTCCAATCTCTCCACACAGACGGCTTTCATTGCATTTAGAGTCCCACTAAGGCCCGGCTTTAAAAGCTACGGATTCTTTTTTTCTTTAGCCTTCCTCACAAAGGAAGGGTATTTTGTAAATTACCAGCTCGTTCAGATCAACAAAAGGTACTTTCATAGAAAGCCCCATTTCATTTTGCTCAAATTTGATTACAAGGATGGAGAAAAGGGAAGGAAGTCAAAAAGAAAACCCCAGATGGCTTTTCCATTCATCGCGGTGAATGAGCTTTATCTCTGCCTTTTGAAACCGCAGCCGTGGAAAAGCATTTCTGTTGGCTTAAAAAACTTGACAAAAATTATTGGTTTGCCATTTCTCATGCAACAGCCATTGGGAACTGGATGAAAAGACTTTTTCATGGGATCGCCTGCTTGGATCAAAATAATGGAGATTAGGTATTTCATTATAAATTACAGTGGGAGACAGAGCGCCTGTCATATTAATAGCTACCTGCTCGTGGCCTTCAATGTAGCTGTTCTCCTAGACAAAGGACCAAGAGGGTTGTCTATTGAGCTTGTACTTTAGTCCTGATCAATTTTCTATCATCAAGGCAAAAGGTGAGGTGACTAACAAAGAAATTCACACATGAGTGACCTCATAAGCCTATAGATAAAACAGCTTAAAGAGGCAGAATACATCCTGAAATTATGGATGATAAACTACATAAAGATGGAGAAGAAGACAGAGCAGAGAGAGGGAGAGGAGAGCGGAGCTCTGTAATTCTCTCTCTTTCGGCCAAATGGACACATTAAAAGCGACTTGTTTTCAGCTGCAGATAATTGCAGCCTGCGGTTTGCAGCGGTCCGCTGGAAACGCTTCCGCCTACTCCTTTCCCCCCTCGGCACCGTTTCGGTCATTCCCTGCGCTATTAACAGCAGCATTGTGTTCAGGAGAAGGCTTCTACCAAGAGTCACACTTAAAAACGGAAAAATGGAAAGAATCGCAGACAACAGGGGCTCCGCACGCTGCCCCGTGAACAGACGACGTTTGCTCTCTCCTCCAAGCCCCTGGTCAGCATGGCAGTTCCGCAAGGAACTTAAGCAGCTTAGAGCACAAGCTGTACCTGTAATTAAAGCCCAGAACTTTAACGCAGCACAGTGAAACACGGGACTCAGTGGAGAGTCTCTCAAAAACCAGAGAACACAAACTCCTTCGGCAGAGACGCAAGGAGAGACGGGTGATTCGGTTTCATCCAATCATGGCAGATATTTTATGTTTCTAATCAAAGTCACCCAAAGGACTGCAAATGTTAATTACCCAAGTCCTTTACCTTCTGCTGTTGCCATGATGCTGCCCTCAACTTTCCCAAATAAAAACAGGTCTAGGCCTCTAGTTC
Organism: Alexandromys fortis; assembly: GCF_014885135.2. Classification (NCBI taxonomy): domain Eukaryota; kingdom Metazoa; phylum Chordata; class Mammalia; order Rodentia; family Cricetidae; genus Alexandromys; species Alexandromys fortis. The sequence continues at coordinate 1,808,344 of NW_026067911.1, forward strand.
ATTGGTGCTTGAATTCAGGGTGATTGTAAAAAAATCTTTCAGGGAAAAAACTGGGTTCAGCTGTCCCCATTACCTGGAAATACAGTTCCACTCTAACATTCTATGTGCTGTAAATGCACTTAGATTAAAATATATGTGGGCAGGAAAATTCTCTGTGCTATTGTAAAACCAAAGAGCACTGTAAGATTACTAACATAAAAGGGCTTTTAACCGCCCGAAAGCTCGAGAAATACCACAAATATCAGTCATGACAGCAGTTGTCAAAATAAGGCCACATTTAGATGGCCACCTGTGACAGGTATAATGACTTCCAGATCGTGGTCATGAGCGGCTCTAGTGTAGATTCACACACGCTAGTAGTTTCACAAATACAGTGATAATACAGGAAGCTCATTTCTGCATAGCTCAAGAAACAAGAATATGATGTAATCTTTGCTGTATCCCTCGACTCCACACTGTCTCAGACTATACCGTCTTCCTTTGCTTTTCAGAGCCCTGAAGCCTTAGGCTTTGTTAACCATTCAGAGAGAGAAACTTCAAGGTTATTAACTGGTAGGTGCCAGCAAACAGACAGGCTCTTCCAACTGTGGCATAAACTTGGATTGACATGAACCTTACAGAAGGAGACAGAACACATCTTAAGAGTCCGAAATTCTATGTAGCCATTGACCTAGTTATTCTGCCTCTAGGAATTCACCCAGTAAAAAACCACCAGGCATGAAGACAAAGATTACCACCCTTTTCCCCAAAAGATGCTTACTGCCCTCAATGTCTCCCCTTTGCTGTGATAAACACCGTGGACTAAAGGGGCTTGGACAGGAAAGGGTTTGTTTGGCTTATGTGTCGCCATTGCAGTCCACTAGGGAAGTCAGGGCAGGAACTGAAACAGAAATGGAAACCATGGAGGAACACTGCTTACCGGCTCCCTCTTCCATGACTTGTTCAACTTGTTCTTTTATACAACTCAGGCCACCTCCCCGGGGATGCCACCACCCACAGTAGGCTGGGCCTTCCCACATCAATCCTTAACCAAGAAAAATATCTCCACAGACTTGCCTATAGCTCAGTCTGGAAGAACAATTTTCTCAACTGAGGTTCCCCTTCACCGACGGCTGTAGCTTGTTTCAAGTCTGAAAATATCTAGCCAGCACACCTACCAAACAATGGGATAGAGAAGTGGTTAGGAGCACAAGTGTGGGAACCAGCTCACTGAGCTTCAGTGACAATAATCTGGTGGCTTTGGCTACTTGTCTTCTGGGCTTGCTTTTCTCACCCGCATGTCAGAGTCCCAGATTTTACTTCCTAGACTTGGGGAAGCTGAAGCAGGAAGAGGAGTTCAGGTCACTGTAGGCCGTGTCGTAGGTTCTAGTCCATCCTGAGCTACCTATCAAGACCCTGCCTCAAAAATTCATGGGGCATGGATCAGACATGGTGGCACACGCCTTCATTCCCAGTACTCTTTCTGTTCCTGGCTGGAAGGTTCCAGCACCTGAGAAAATACAAGCCCAGACTGTGTGACACCAACATAGAGAACTGAGATGTCCCATCNATTAATAAAAAATAAATAAATAAGAAAAAAATTTAAAAAATTGTATCCAGAGGAACTCAGAGAAAAAAAAAAGAACTGTGTATGGCCACACAGCAGCACCCTGGGGTAGGGATAGGCACATCACAGTGCTTGCTGGCTGTCAGTGTAACTCCAAGTTCAGTAAAAAACTTTGTCTCGAAGGAACACAGTGGAGAATAAAAGAACAAGCTGGTCAGCATCCTCCTCTGGCCTCTGCACACGTGCACAGGCATAGGCATGTGCACACAAACAGGCCATACTCGCACATGCACACATACACAATAGAAAGAGTGATGACTGTTTGTCCTTTTTAATGATTCTAAAGCCGGAAATCGTTCCTCACATCTTCCTTCAGGCCACAGACTCACTCCTTCAGCAATCCTGTTGACTTTACCTTCTAAATGCGTGGCTGGTGTGTAGATTTTCCATCCTCCTGCAAACCGAGTTAAACCTCATATTGCTGGGTGCCTAACAGCCAACTGGCCTTTCTCATTCTATTTCTCACTCTGGCAAGTTTTCTCAGTGTTACAAAAGCAATCCTGTTACTATTGACAACAATAAAATTGAACGTGGAGCCCTGACTTCTTACCCCTCCACAAACACACCAATTGGCAGCAACTCAGATGAGTACTCTTTCTGTTCCTGGCTGGAAGGTTCCAGCACCTGAGAAAATACAAGCCCAGACTGTGTGACACCAACATAGAGAACTGAGATGTCCCATCTGGAGGCTCTGCACTCAACAGTGTCACATGATCAGAGAGAGACCTGGGAAGGTATTCATTCACATGTCCGACTGCACCCCGGATGCTAAGGAAGTTCCCTGGAAGACCGGATTCTCTATTCCCACCCAACCTTGAACTATTCTCATGGTTCTAGCACAGTCATGCAGCCTTCGGGAGGGGGGAGATGGCAGATTGAGCTGACCAACGCTTTGATGCTGCCCGTCTTGTACTCAGCATGAAGCAAGCAGATGGAAATCCCAGCTCTCGGCTTCCACCTAGAGCGGGAAGACTCCATATGCATATGTGTCCAGTGCCCAGTGCCCAGTGTCTCCAAGTGATTGTTAATCTGACAGAAATGAGAATCTCCTGGCAGTGGGATTCCGAGAATGCCTGTGGATGGTCACCTTGATGTTGTCATTTGAAGCGGAATGACTCACTTTCTGGTATGGATCAACTCCCTGTATGGGAGCCCATACTGTGGGATGTAGGCTGAGCGGCAGCATGCATTGGTTCCTCTCTGTTCTGAATTGCAGATGCAATGTAAGGGACTCTCTTAAGCTCCTGCTGCGGTGACTCTTCTTCTGTAAGGGACTGTAGCAGAGTAACTTGAGCTTAAAAATGCCCTTTCTCCCTCAATTGCTTCTGTCAGGGTATTTTATTGTGACACAGGAAATGAAGCAACATACTGACAAAAGGAACCGGCCTCTGTGTTTCCAGCCTTGAGCCTCTGACAGGCCAGTCCATTCCAGGGTAGCCATGCAGAGGAGAATAGAGGTGGTAGCCTAGACACACCCTGCTTTCCCTCCAGCTCAGAACAGAGGAAGTAGACCAGGACCAGAGCTGCCTGTATCTCCAGCCAGGGGAAGAGGTAGTGAAGGCTGCCAGAATCTCTGGCCTGACGCCTACACAAGTTCAGTTCAAGAAGGTGGGGAAAGATGTCTGTTTTACTTAATGGGTAGTCATTAACACAGAGTCAGAAAAAAAAAATTACACAAAGATATTCCAAAACATGAAAGACAAAATTTCAGAAGTCATCTGTGGTGGTTTGAATGAGCATGACCTTCACAGACCAATTATTTGAATGGCCTAGTTTGTGGAAGTGTTTGGGAAGGATTAGAAGGTATAGTCTCTTTGGAGGAGGTGTGTGCTGACTAGCTTCATGTCATCTTGTCACAAGCTATAGTCACTTGGGAGGAGAAAATCTCAAGTGGGAAATTGTCTTCATAAGACTGACGTGTAGAAGCCTGTAGGAAATCTTAGTAATTGATGGGGGAGGGCGCAATCCACTGTGGGTGGTGCCACTCTGGGCTGATGGTCCTGGGCTCCGGAAAAAAACAGGTTGAGCAAGCCATGAGGAGCAAGCCAGGAAACAGCACTCTTCCATGGCTTCTGCATCTGATCTGCCTCCATGTTCCCACCCAGTGTGAATTCTTACCTTGGTGTTTTGCAAGAGACTGTAATTCTGGATGTGGAAGCCAAATGAACACTTTCCAGCTTTGGTCATGGTGTGTCACCACAGCAATAGTAACTCTTCCTAAGACAAGGTATGTCCCTGGAGGTGGGCTTTGAGGTTTCAAAAGACTCCTGCCATTCCCAGTGTTCCTCTCTGTCCTCCTACTGTTGTGGATAAGACGAGAGCTCTGGACTCTACCACCTTGTGCAGACACAATCTCGCTCCTTTTCTCCACCCTCTCAGCTTTCCTTTCTAGCTCATCTCTATCACTTTGTGTCAACTGCCAAGCTGAAGAAACACTTTCTTCCAGGACCCACAGTGGCCACAGCGGCCTGGGACTCAGGTAGGTGATGCTCATTATCTTTCCTGTCAGCTGTTACAGTCTCTTCAAACTTACTCTTAGTCCTGTAACAGCCTGCTGTGGGGTCCTCTCCTCCCCATCTCCATTCCCTGGGACTCTGCCTCTGGCTCCCCTCGCTCTTTCCTGAGGCCCCTCTCAGGCTCTTCCTCTGATCACATCTCCCTTCCTTTCTGTCAACTGCTGATCTGCCAAACATCCTCTATGGGGCACCCACAGCCACCACAATTGCCTAGAATCTAGAGAGGACAACAGCAACCAAAGAACAGAACACCCACCTAACAGAAACATGGCCAGACACTGACACCAAGAAACACATCAAGCATCATAATTCCAGATGCCTGAGCCCAGCACAGAAATGAAAACATGATAATAAACCTTCGCCAGAAGTGAGTAACCCTATTGCCAAAGGCCCTGAGAAACACAATATAGCTGAAGCACAAGACAGGGACTTCAAAATAGCAATTAAATATATGTTCAATGACCTTAAAGAAGATTTGAATAAGTCCTTTAATGAAGTTCATGAAAGCAGGAATGGTTGAATGAAATAATAAAACCAATTTAGACTTGAAAGCAGAAATTAACAAACAAAATACAACTTGCAATAAAACTGTAATGAAAAACTAAGGATGTCAAAAAAAAACCCATAGAAGTAAGCCTCATCAACAAATTACAAGATATGGAAGAGAGAATCTCAGGTGTTGAAGACAAGGTAGATGAAATGAATAACTCTGTCAAAGAAAATGTCAAATCTAAAAAATCTACAGGCATAAAATATCCAGAAAATCTGGGATGCCAAAAACACCAAACCCATGGATCATCTATATAGAGGAAACAAAAGAAACCCAGTGCAAAAGCATAGAAAGTATTTTCAACAAAAATAATAGAATAAAATACCCCCCCCCATCTAAAGAAAGAGATGCCTATCAAGGTATAAGAATCACGAAAAACACCAGATAGAGAGGACCAGAAAAGGAATTCTACAGGACACCTATTAATCAAAACACTAAATGTACAAAACAGAAAAAAAGGGATATTAAAAGCTTCAAGGGAAAAGAACAAAGTCACATATAAAGGCAGATATATTAGAATAATACCTGACTTCATAATGGAGACTCTGGAAACCTGAGAGCCTAGATGGATGTTCTAAAAACTCTGAGAGGCCACAGATACCAGCTCAGACTATTATATCCAGCAAAACTATCAATGACAATTGACAGAGAAAAAAATCTATGATAAAATCAAATTTAGGCAATTTCTATCTATCAATCCAACCTTATAAAAGTCACTAGAAGGAGAACTTCAGTCTAAAGAGGATACCACACCCAAAAAGACACAAGGAATTACTAATCCCAGAATAACAAATCAAAAGAGGGGGAAGAACCCACACTGTAACGACAAATAACAAAAAGAATCAATAAACACTGCTCATTGATGGCTATCAATATTAATGATCCCAATTTACCAATAAAAATACATAGACTAATAGATTAAATCAGGAAACAGGATCCATCTTTCTTCTGCATCCAAAAAACACAGTTAACCATCAAGTATAGGTATTACCTCAGTAAAATGATGGAAAAGGGTGCTATAAGCAAATGCACCCATGAAGCAAGCAAGTATAGCCATTTTAATATCTGAAACAATAGACTTCAAACCAAAACTAACCAGAAGAGATAGAGGACATCATATCCATCAAAGGAAGAAGTCTCCAAGAGGATACTGAAATTCTAAACATTTATGCAGCAATCACAAGGTTACCCAACCTCATCAAAGAAACATTACTATAACTAAAATCACGTATTGAACCTTATACATCAATAGCAGGCAACTGCAATACCCCATTCTTGGCAGTAGACAGGCCATCCAGATGAAGACTAGACAGAGAGATGCTGGAGCTAATTAGCATCATAAGTCAAATAGACCTAGCAGATATCTACAGAGCATTTCACCCAAAAACAAACATTCTTTCTTCTCAGTAGTCCCTGGAACTTCTTCTAAAACTGATCACATACTAGGACACAAAGCAAGTCTCAACAGATATAAGAAAATTGAAATAACATCCTGCATTCTATCTGAGCACCATGGATTAAAGCTGAATATCAACAACAGAAACTACACAAACTCATGGAAACTGAACAACTCACTGTGAATGGAAAATGGACCAAGACAGAAATAAAGAAGGAAAATAAAAACTTTTTTAAATTAAATAAAAATAAAAGTACAACATACCCAAAATTGTGGGACATTATGAAAGCAGTTTTAAAAAAGAAGTTTATATAACTTAGTTTTTTTTTTTAAAAAAAAAAAAAAGGAGGAATATCCTAATGGTAAGGCCATATTGCTAAGATAACACAGATATCATTGAACATGGGTAAATCATGCTAATGCCCAAGTAGAAGCTCCACCCCAATGGCTATCATTCACAGTACTGGAAGGTACTCCACACACTACCAGAGGACAAATGTAACCATCAACATCCCCCAACTGCAAATTCTGTGACCTACAATAGTGACCTACCTGTGAGATATACTGGTACAATAGTGGCACAAATATAACCAAACACTTTCTGGGTAGATTTAAGGTCCACTTCATGAGTGTCAGGTATGAACCTGACACTTACATAGTGAGCAGGATCCTGAGAATAGACAGGTTATGGGCTTAGGAGAAAATCTAATGCTGTTGTCCTGCTGAAAGAACATAGCACTAAAATGACTCGTAGTGACCTTCTGCTCTTCCTATATATCAGTGCCTCACTCCACCTTCTTCAGAGAAGCTTTTTCTTGCCATAGATGAGAACTAAAAGAGACCCACAATGGTCATTGTGCAGAGAATAAGAAACTTGGAGCACTCATTACTAAATGGGATGCACTAAAACCCTCCCTTTAAGGCTAAGGGAACTATGCAGAATAGGAGGCTGAAAGACTGTAGAGCCAGAGGTGATGAATGACTCCACAGAAACAGTGTCTTCCTTGTTGGAGGAGGCTGCTTGTTGGTTCCCAGCTGCCCAGTCTCGAAATAATCGCACAGAAACTGTATTAATTAAATCACTGCTTGACCCATTATCTCTAGCTTCTTATTGGGCTAACTCTTACATATTAATTTAACCCATTTCTATTAATCTCTGCATCACCACAAGGCTGTGGCTTATCGGGAAAAGTTCCGGCATCTATTTCCGATGGGACTACATGGCTTCTCTCTGACTCTGCCTTCCTTCTCCCAGTATTGTTTAGTTCTCCACACCTTCCTAACTTCTGCTCTGCTATAGGTCCAAAGCAGTTTCTTTATTCATTAATGGTAATTACAACATACAGAGAGAAATCCCACATCACTTCCAGACACGAGACTGATGAACATATGAACTCACAGGGCTGGCACAGGCTCACATCAGAAGGGGTCCCAGCACTGAGAGGGGGAAGTGGACATGGGCTTCAACTCCTAACCAAGAAGCTATCTGTAATTGATACCCACTAGCAAAGCAAAAATCAGTTTTCTCAAAGAGGAGTCTTAGTCAGGGTTTCTATTGCTGTGAAGAGACACCATGACCATGATAACATTTAACGATGGTTTACAATTCAAAGGTTTAGTCCATTATCATCATGGTAAAACACAGCAACAGGCAGGCAGACGGGTGTTGGAGAGGTAGCTGAGATTTCTTGATGGAGGAGGGTCATATTTCTATCTGTTGTTTCATTGGTTAAGTAATAAAGAAACTGCTTGGCCTCTGATAGGACAGAAAATTAGGTAGGCGGAGTAGACAGAACAGAATGCTGGGAGAAAGAAGCTGAGTCAGGGGTCGCCATGATTCTCCCACTCCAGACAGACGCAGGTTAAGATCTTCCCTGGTAAGATACACAGATTATTAGAAATGGGTTAGATCAATATGTAAGAGCTAGCCAATAAGAGGCTGGAACTAATGGGCCAGGCAGTGTTTAAAAGAATACAGTTTCCATGTAATTATTTCGGGTAAAGCTAGCTGTGCGGGCGGCAGGGTGCCAGGGACGCAGCCCCGCCGCTAGTATTACAACAATTTCTACATCTTGTGCAGGAAACAGAAAGTGAACTGAGAAACTGGACATGGCTTGAGCATGTATGAGACCTCAAAGCTCGCTCTCGCAGTGACACACTTCCTCCAACAAGGCCACACCTACTCCAACAAAGCCACACTTCCTAATAGTGCCACTCCCTATGAGCTTATGTGTTGCGGGTGACCCTGCACGGACACCCCTTGAGGGAGAGTGCATCACAGATTCTGGGAGTCGGGTGAGTAGCAGAGCGTGCAGCAGACTTGTTTATAGTAGAAATCAGGCTTCCCTGTCTATCCCTCCTCCAGCACCCCATTGGTCTTCTGGGCCTCTAGAGGTGTGTTGTCCTTTCTCCATTGACTCTTCTGACCATGCACCTCCATGTCAGCAGTCTCTAACCACCCAGGCAGACTTGAGAGACATGAGGTTGGCCCAAGGGGGAAGTTACTATTGCACATGCTCAATTGAGCTCGAATGTCTGTCTATGCCCTGTTGTCTTCCTCCGAAACTTATGGGGGCCCTTTTCATTTAAACTGCCACAGGATCTCACTGGGTATATTAGCCATGCTCAGGAGTAGTTAGCTAACACAGAACAAACTCGGTAGTATTTTGTAAACTTTTTGTCTCATTGTGGGAACTTTTTGTCTTATTGAGCTTTCGCTTACTTATTTTAATTACCATTTGTGGAGGAGGGGTTGTGTGTTTCTTGGGTTTTTGTTTTGTTTGGGTTTGGTTTGGGTTAGTTTGGTTTATCTGTGTGTTTTAGAGAGAGAGAGCGATAACATAAAACTCAGTGGGTAGAAAGAAGGCTCTTAGATGAATTGGGGAAGGGGGAAAACCTGATCAGAAGATATTATATGAAAGAATTTCCATTTAGAATATATTGTATGCTACTTTACATATTAAAAATATATATTATTGAAAACATGTAGGGAGAAAAGTAGAAAAATAAGATATTTTTATTCAATCCAGCATTAAAGATAGTAGAAAATTGTATGTCATTCCTATGAACAAGTACTACTAAAAACATTAAATTGTACTCATTTAAAACAAATATTTAACAAAGCTTCACATAGTTTGGCACACCACAATGAGATATATTTCATAATTTTTTTGTAGTTCAGTAAGCAGTTGATTCACAGAGCTTAAGACAATATAATATTTGTTCACTTTGATACAGTGTGTATGTGTGTCTGTGTGTGTATTTATTATTTCAAGATTATAAAGTCTTTAGTATGCTGAGTATCTAGGAGTTTCATTACTGTGGAGAGACACCGCAACTCCTACAAACAAAAACACTTAATTGGAGATGGTCTACAGTTCAGAGGTTTAGTCCATTATTGTCATCATAGGGAGCATGGTGACATTCTGGCAGACATGGTGCTGGAAAGGAGCTGGCAGTACTACATCTAGATCTGTAGGCAGCAGGAAGAGACAGTGAGCCAGTAGACCTGGCTCGAGCTTCTGAAACCTCAACACCCATTCCCCAATGACACACTTCCTCTAACAAGGTCATACCTACTCTAACAAGGCCACACCTCCAATAAAGTCACTCCCTACAAGTCTAAAGGGGGCACTTTCATTAAGATTGTCACAATGAGTAAAAAGAAAAAGAATTACATTTTGTTTTATTTGTGACACAGTAGTACTCTTTAATCCAAACTGATATGGAACTACCTATGAGGCCAAGACTAGTCTTAAACTCATTGTGTGTGTGTGTGTGTGTGTGTGTGTGTGTGTGTGTGTGTGTGTGTGAGAGAGAGAGAGAGAGAGAGAGAGAGAGAGAGAGAGAGAGAGGAGAGAGAGAATTCTCAGCTACTGCTCCAGTGTGATGCCAACCTACTGACATACTCCATCCCTAGTCATAGACTCTAACCCTCTGAAATCATACATCCCAAATAAAACCTTTATTCTATAGGTTTTCTTGACTGTAGTGTTGATGCAGGATTCCCCTCTGTATGTTGTGAGTAAGTATGTTTTATTACCATTGGTTAATAAAGAAGTTGCTTTAGCCTATTACAAGGCAGAATAAAGCCAGGCAGGAAATCTGAACAGAGATGTAGAGAGAGAGAGTAGGCAGAATCAGGGAGCTGCCATGTAGCTGCTGAAGGAAACAGAGTAAACCACCCAGTAAATCACCCAGTAAACCACAGCCTCGTGGTGACACACAGAATAATAGAAGTGAGTTAATTTAAAATGTAAGAGTTAGTTAATAAGAAGCCGGAGCTAATAGGCCAAGCAGTGCTGCAATTAATACAGTTTCTGTGTGATTATTCGGGTCTGGGTGGCCCAGAACGAAAGTGCAGTCTCTGCCTACATAGTGTGGCTTCACAGCAACAGAACAGCAACTACGACACCAGCCAACCTTAGTGAAACAGTTCTGTAATTTACCTGACTGGAATAGGCAGATTCTGACTAGATCTGAGGTCCCCTCCACAGGAGGAAATTTTTCCTTAGTGCTGTAAACCCCCATCAAAAGCCATGGCTTGAGAGGCCATAGGCTTCAGTGGTAAAGCTGCTGCTTTTGCCTTATTAAACAGAAGCGATGCATCTATCAAACTCCCGTCTAAAAACTTGTGCTTTTACTCACAAGCTGCTCCCAACCTTGGCCAGTGAAGCTTCTCTTTGCAGTGGGAAGCAGTTAATGCAGAGACTCATGACTCGTCTAAGTGTTGAGAACACTGACAGTGAGGGCTCAGTTCTGAATGTGACACCTGCATGACATCCATCAAAACTCAGGGAACACCATGCAAGGAGTGAAAAGAATGTCCGAGGAAGGAGCAGCCCATTGCAGTGTGCTGTCTTCTGAGTAAGATGTGGCCATTGCACCCAGGAACTCTCTGCAGCTACAGTTACTTGCTCAAGACCTGCACAAGACAGATCCCATCAACACTACATCTTGGAGTCCAGGGAAACTCACAAGATCCAACACTTTCTTGAGAATTTATAAGCAAGAGATGATGGGAGACACCTTCAGTCATGTGGCCATTGCTAAGATGTCAGTGCTCCTGTAAAGAATCCCCCATCCAAGCTCCTCTAAGTAACAAAACTCACTGGTTCACTCCCCAAAAGGCATGCAGAAGATGAAGAAGAGAAGAGGATGGGAATCAGTGACAGTGGGAGGGGACAAGAGAGGAGCGGGGTGAGTGTGATCACTATATGTGTAATCCATTGTCGAGGATAATTAATACATGCTAATCAAAAACTTACTCACAAACCAGTTTACCGCTACCAAGAGAACAGAGGAAATGTCTTTCAACAGAGAGAAGAAATCGTTGTTAAAGCACCAGAGATCACAGAGTGAAGAACCCAGTGGTAAAACTGAAGACTCCACTAGAACGGTACAGCAGCAGCTTGGATCGAGAGGGGGAAGGTGGAATCAAAGTCAAGGGTGAGCGGCTGTAATGACAGTTAGAGGAGCCAGCACTTTAAAGAATGAAGACAACGCATCCTGGTCTGCACTGGGACAATGCTCAGATCTGGGACTCGGGAGAAGTAATGAGCCCCAGAGGGTGGTGTGTCCTCTCTGAGGTGAGTGCCCTAACAAACAGGCCCGAGAGAAAACTCTTGTACAAGTTCTGCGTGGTGGGGATATGCCAAGCTGAAGGACATCTATGAACTAAGAAGCAGGTGTCAACCAGACACTAAACTATGCTTTTACCTTGGGCTCCTTAGCCTCTATATGAAATAGGTATTCACTTTGAGCCTGTGGAGCGTTGTCATGGCAACTGAAGCAGGCCAAGCGGTGGAACGCTTAGGGGTGATTTGAGAATGTGAAAAAAACAGAAAGAACCAAAAGCCACACTTAAGTTCAGAACAGATGAAATCTGCAAAAGTGCATACCCGTATTCTAGAAACCCAAAACATAGCATGGAAGAGGAATTTAATGATTTTACATTTGGAGCCGGGGAGGCATAACAGTCCGTAAACGGCTTTTTGTACAAGCGTGAGGACCTGAGTTCAATCCCCACAACTTGCATTAAAAGCTGACTATGGTCACAGATCAAATCTCAGCCCTGAAGATGGAGACAGGAGCATCCCTGGAGCTCACTGACCAGCCACACTAGCCTGCTGAGTAAGTCCCTGGTCTCTGTGAGAAACCCTCTGTCAAAAATCAAGGTGTATGGCACCTGAGGAACCAACCCAATGTTTACCGAAACAACACACACGGACACATATGCACATGCACACATATGCATGCACACACACAACACATGAATACATGCATGCACACAAACACATACACACACAATACACATGCACACACACATTCAAATTTGGATACACAATATTGAAATTATGAAAAGTCAGACACAGAGTTTTGAAAGACTAGGGAGAAGGTGCTCTCACTAAGAATGTCTGTGGCTTTTTTCTCAGCAGGAACCAGAAACAGAAGCATCTTCAAAGAGCTGAAAGAAAAGTGCTTCCTACTAACAAAACTATGCAGACAAGATAAAGCCTTTCCCAGGCCACAGAAGCAAGAGAGTCATATAGCCACATCTGCATGGCTGGAAGGTGTGTTCAAGTCAGAGAGGCTGCTGAGCAGTGTAAGGGAGTCTGACACTCGGTGGGAACACATTTCTGCACAAAGCAGGGCAGTGTATTGCTATGCCGGTGCTCAAGATATTTCAATTTTAGTATAAAGGTCTTAAAATCATTCGAAGTAACTGTAACATACATGTATATTAGAGACTATTCACTGTGGGGGTGGGCGGGGCTGGGGAGAGGATTCAGTGATAGAATCTATCCGCTCTCCAAGCCCGATGAGCTGAGTTAGGGTTCCCAGAACCCACATAAAGAGCCAGGCATGGCCACACATATCTGTAAGCCAGTGTTTGCCAGGGGAAGCAGAGACTGGAGGGTGGCTGCGTCTCAATATCTGCAGTCTTAGCTGAATGATGGTGAAATTGAGGGTCAGTGAGAGAGCCCGTCTCAAGGGAAAAAGGAAGAGAGCAACAGAGGGTGCCTGTTGGGAGTATAGCACTACGGCCCTTGTGCCCACGGAGCTCCAGAGAAACCAGGAATGTTAAGCCTGCAGCATTGGCTTTCCTATGGGAAAGAAGTAAAGCAAAAACAACAAACAAACAAACAAAAGAAACAAAAACCAACCAAACAAAAAGACTGTTCTTCCGTCCAGAAAGCTAGGAATTAGAAGTGATTAATGGCTTAGTGACCTGCTTCCATCTGTTGGGCCAGGCCATATCAAGCTCCTATAACCAGGAGTAGTTATATGTAGGTGGGTAGTAATCTAAATGACCCTTACAGCCAGGGGATCCCCAACAAGAACCAGAGATACATAACAATCTAAATGGTCTTTATAGTCAGAGGCTCCCCAACCTCCAACAACCAGGAGGAGGTTAATAGCACAGGTGACCTCTATGCTATCTGTAAGACCATCACCAGGTCAGAGCCTTCCCTAGACCCTTAAGCTAGTACAGGGATCCCTATCACTAGAACCCATTTTCTTAGAAGAAATTACATGAACCCCGAGTCAAGTTTGAATGTAAGTATATGTCCTTGTGCAGTGGGCTTTGTGTTATACCAGGAAACATTTTTGTCCAAATAATAAACCACCTGATCTCAGACTCCCTGAAGTCTTGCTCCAGGTGGAAAAGTCAATCTGAACCAAGTTTTATTCTCATCTATTCGAGGTTTTCTTCTCTGTCTGACATTTGCAGAGAAGCCCTCAGATGCTCAGTGTCCTCCTCTGGCCCCCACATGTGCTCACAGAGGCATGTGCACCTGTACATACATGCACACACATACATAGACCACACATAAAGATCAACAAAACAATGAATGGATGTAGAGGAATTGAACTTAATATGTAATCCACTTACATGATCGTTATTACCTAGAGACACTTGGTGTGAGATTCAATGTAACTACAAAACTCCCAAATCTAAGGTGGTGGCTGTGTGTGTCTCATAGTGTAACTGTGTAAAGGACTCAATAGAGAACAAAGTTAGCAAGACAGGAAGAAGCAAGACTAACAGAAAATAGTTCACAACATGACAATAGCAATGTCTTTCCTACCACTGACTGCTAGTGGAATAACCATCCCAAAAAGAGATAAAGCGGTTGAGCCTGTGAAAAGCAAAACTACACAGTATGCGAAAGGAATGAAGGAATAGGGTGGGGAAGCTTAGAAGTCATCAGAAGGGAACAAGTTGGGTATATTTACAGCAGACAAAACAAATGCTTACGACAAAAACTGCCATGATATACAGAAAGACATTATATAATTATAGAAAAGTCAAACCATCAAGAAGATAAAAATATAAACAAATTCTAACATCAACAGCATAAAGCACACAAAGCAAGTGGTGGCTCATGTCTTTAATCCCAACACTCACGAGGCAGAGGCAGGCAAATCTCTGTGAGTTCGAGGCCAGCCTGGTTTATAGGACCTAGTTCCAGGAAAGGCTCCAAAGCTACACAGAGAAACCCTGCCTCAAAAAAAAAAAAAAAAAAAAAAAAACACACACACACAAACATACACACACACACACACACACACACACACACACACACACACACAAAACGGACACCGACCAGACACGGGGAAAAGAGACAGTAGCACAACAATAGGATACTTGGACACTTGACTTCCACTAATGCAGAGTAAACCCAGAAAGAATGATAAAGCCGGGCCTAAGCAGTACTCTGCTAACACAGTGAGCAGGCGTGTGCTTTACCCAACAGTGACAGAACACAGCTCTTCACTGAACACACGTATGATGGCATGCCAGTTCCAAGACGGGTCTACAACGATACAAAGGCTCAATCATAGCAAGTGGGTTTTATTTTGATCACAGCGTAATGAAACTAGAAATTAATGGCAGAAGACAAACTAGAAAATCCATATTTTTGTGAGAAGTAAGCATATTCTTACACAGTGTGCAACAGAGAAGTCAAAAATAAATTAGAAAATACCACCACAAGACAAGTGGAAATACAGTCCCAGAAAGCACATGGGCTATAACAGACATATGAAAACAGGCGGTTATAGTGATGAATATCTGCACTGCAAAGGAAAGCTCTAGAAAGGAAAGCAAAGTGAGCCCAAGGGGAACAGAAGGAAATGACAAACACTAAAGTAGATATAAATAAAAGAATAGAGAAATCGACAGAATTCTGATTTATATTTGAGAAGATACAGTTAATAACCCTTTAAGTTGACTTAAACAAAAATGAATAAAATCAGTAGCTAAAGAAGAACTGCTCAAATTAATGCCGCAGGAACACAAGGAGCCGCAGGAACACAGAGGCCTGCTATGAACTATTCTGCACTAACAAACTGGAAGGCATTGATTCATTCCCTGGACTGTGTACCCTGCCAATACTAAATCACAGTGAGTTTTTATTGCTTTTAATTGAACTGTACATCTTCCCCACTTCCTCCCATTGTCCCCATGTCCTCATGCTCCCAATTTACTCAAGAGATCTTGTCTTTTTTGCCTTCTTAGGCACTATACCCCAGGCCCCACACCTGTGGTCACCATCCACATGTCTGTCTCACCTAGGGTCTTCTTTGTAGTCTAGAATATCTGGGGCTGCAGACTGAAGGCTAGTTATCCTTTATTTTATGTCTAAGAGTCACTTATGGATGAGTACATATTCTGTTTGTCTTTCTGGGTATGGGTTACCTCACTCAGTATGGTTTTTACGAGTTCCGTCAATTTGTCTGAAATTTCAAGATGTCATTATTTTTTCCTGCTGTGTAGTACTCCATTGTGTAAATGTGCCACATTTTCCTTATCCATTATTTAGTTGAGGGGCATCTAGGTTGTTTCTAGGTTCTGGCTATTATAAATAATGCTGCTATGAACATAATTGAGCACATGTCCTTATGGTATGATTGAGCATCCTTTGGGTATATGCTCAAGAGTGGTATTACTGGGTCTTAAGGTAGATTGACTCCTAATTTTCTGGGAAATCACCATACTGATTTACAAAGAGGCCGTACAAGTTTGCACTCCCACCAGAATGGAGGAGTGTTCTCTTTACCCACATTCTCTTCAGCATAAGCTATCATTGGTGTTTCTGATCTTGGCCATTCTGACAGGTGTGAGATGGAATCTGAGTTGTTTTGATTAGTATTTCTCTGATGGCTAAGAATGTTGAACATTTACTTATGTGTCTTTCATCCATTTGAGATTCCTCTGTTGAGAGGTCTCTTTTTAGGTCTGTACCCCATTTTTTATTAAATTATTTGTTCTTTTGATGTCTAGTTACTTGAGTTCTTTGTATATTTTTTAGACTAGTCCTCTGTCAGATGTGGGGTTGTGAAGTCTTTTCTCATTCTGTCTACTGTTGTTTTGCCTTGTTGACCATGTCCTTTCCTTTACAGAAGCTTCTCAATTTCAAGAGGTCCCTTTTATTTTATTTTATTTTCTAGGAAGTGGTTTCCTGTGCCAGTGCATTTAAGGTTACTTCCCACTTTCTTTTCTATAAGGTTCAGTGTGGCTAGTTTTATGTTGAGGTCTTTGATCCATTTGGACTTGAGTTTTGTGCATGGGGATAGATATGGCTCTATTAGCATCCTTCTACATGTTAATATCCAGTTATGCCAGTAGTATTTACTAAAGATGCTTTTTTCCATTTTATAATTTTAGCTTTTTGTCAAAAATCAGGTGTTCATAGATATGTGAATTGATATTTGGGTCTTCAATTTGATTCCATTGGTCCACCTGTCTGTTTTTATGTCAATACCAAGCTGCTATAGCTCTATAGTAGAGTTTGAAGTCAAAGATGGTGATGAATTCAGAAGCTCCTTTGTTGTACAAGACTGTTTTTGCTATCCTGAGTTTTTTTGTTTTTCCATATGAAATTGCATATTGTTCTTTCGAGGTCTGTGAAGAATTGTGTTGGGATTTTGATGGACATTGCATTGAATCTGTAAGTTGCTTTTCATAAGATTGCCATTTTAATATGTTAATTTTACCATCCAAGAGCATAAGAGCTCTTTCCATCTTCTGGTATCTTCTTCGACTTCTTTCTTCAAAGATTTAAAGTTCTTGTCATGCCAGTCTTTCACTTCTTTGGTTAGTGTTATCCCAAAATATTTTATGTTATTTGTAGCTATTGTGAAGGGTGATGTTTCTCTGGTTTATATTTTAGCTCATTTATCATCTGTATATAGGAGAGCTACTGATTTTTTTTTTTTTAGTTAATCTTGCATCCTGCTATATTACTGTAGGCATTTATCAGTTGAAGGAGTTTTCTGATAGAATTTTAGGGGTCACTTAGGTAAACCAGCATATCATCAGGAAATAGTGAATGTTTTACTTCTTCATGAAGTATCCCTTGATCTCCTTTTGTTGTCTTATTGCTCTAACTAGAACTTAAAGTATTATATTGAATAGATATGGAGAGAGTGGACAGCTTTGTCTTGTTCCTGATTTTAGTGGGATCACTTGGAGTTTCTCTCCATTTAATTTGATGTTGGCTGCTGACTTGCTGTATATTGTCTTTATTATGTTTAGGTATGTTTCTTGTATCTCTGCTCTTTCTAAGACCTTTATCATGAAGGGGTGTTGAATTTTGTCAAAGGCTTTTTTAGCATCTAATGAGATGATCATGTGTTTTTTCTTTCAGTTTGTTTATATGGTGTATTATATTGATAAATTTTCATGTGTTTAACTGCCCTTGCATCTCTGGGATAAAGCCTACTTGGTCATGGTGGATGATTTTTCTGATGTGTTTTTGGATTTGGCTTGTCAGTATTTTATTGAGTATTTTTGCATATATGTTCATAAGGGAGATTAGTGTGTAATTTTCTTTCTCAATAGTGTCTTTGTGTGGTTTGGGTATCAGGGTAACTGTAGACTCATAGAAAGAGTTTGGCAATATACCTTTTGTTTCTACTGTGTGAAACAATTTGAGAAGTATTTGTATTAGTTCTTCTTTGAAAATCTGGTAGAATTCTGCACTGAAACCATCTGGTCCTGGGAGAATTTTGATGACTGTGTCTATTTTCTTAGAAACTATAGGTCTACTAAATTTGCTTATCTGTTCTTGATTAAATTTCTGTATGTGATACTTATGCTGAAAATTGTCCGTTTCCTTTAAGTTTTCCAATTTTGTGGAGTACAGGTTTTTGAAGTATGACCAGATGACTCTTTTGATTTTCTTCGTGTCCTTTTCATTTCTGATTTTGTTAATTTGAATATTCTCTCTCTGCCTTTTGGTTAGTTTGGATAATAATTCATCTATTTTGTTGATTTTCTCAAAGAACCAGCTCTGGATCATTGAATCTTTGTATTTTTTGTTGTTGTTGATGATGTTGTTTCTATTTTGTTGATTTCAGCTCTCAGTTTGATTATTTCCTTCCATCTAGTCCTTCTGGGTGAGCTTGCTCCTTTTTGTTCTAGGGCTTTCAGTTCTGTTAATTTGCTAGTGTGAGATTTTTCCATCTTCTTTATGGAGGTATTTAGTACTACGAGCTTTTCTCTTAGCACTGCTTTCATTGTGTCCCATAAGTCTGGGTATGTTGTATGGTCATTTTCATTAAATTTTAGGAAGTCTTTAATTTCTTTCTATTTCTTCCTTGACTCAGTGATTCAGTTGAGCATTGTTCAGTTTCCATGAGTTTGTAGGCTTTCTGCAATTAGTGTTGTTAAATTATAATTTTAAGCTATGATGGTCCAATAAGACAAGGGGGGAAGAGGTATTCTAATCTTTTTGTATGTTGAGATTTGATTTGTTACCAAGTATGTGGTTGGTTTTGGAGAGAATCCATGAGGTGATGAGAAGTGGGTATATTCTTTTGTGTTTCGGTGAAATGTTCTATAGATATCTGTTAAGCTCATTTAAGTCATCTTTATTTCTCTGTTAAGTTTCTGTCTGGAAAAAAACCTGTCCATGGTGAGAGTGGGGTGTTGAAGTCTCCCACTATTAGTGTTTAGGGCTTGATGTGTGATTTGAGCTTTAGTAATGTTTCTTTTACATATGAGGGTGCTCTTGTATTTGGGGCATAGATATTCAGAATTGAGACTTCATCTTGATGGATTTTTCCTGTGATGAATATGAAATAACCTTCTTCATTTCTTTTGACTAATTTTAGTTTGAAGTCTATTTTTATAGATATCAGGATAGCTATACCATCTTGTTTCGTAGGTCCATTTGATTGGAAAATCTTTTCCCAGCCTTTTACTCTGAGGTGATATCTGTCTTTATAGTTGAGGTATATTTCTTGTATGCAGCAGAAGGATAGATTCTGTTTCCGGATCCAATATGTTATCCTGTGTCTTTTTATAGATGAATTGGGTTTATTGATATTAAGGGATATTAATGACCAATGATTACTAGTTCCTATTATTTTTAATTTTGTAGGTGGTGTTATGTGTGTGTTTCACTTCTTTTGGATTTGTTGGTGTAGAATTATCTATTGCCTGTGTTTTTGTGGATATAAATAACTTCCTTGGGTCGGAGCTTTTCTTCTAGTACTTTATATAGGGATGGATTTGTGGATAAGTATTAATCAAATCTGGTTTTGTCATGGAATATCTTGTTTTCTCCATCTATGTTGATTCAAAGTTTTCCTGGATGTAGTTTTTCTGGGCTGGCATCTGTGGTCTCTTAGTGTCTGCAAACGTTTGACTAGGACCTTTTGGCTTTCATTGTTTTCATTGAGAAGTCAGGTGTGATTCTAATGGGTCTGCCTTTTATATGTTATTTGGTCTTTGTCCTTTGCAGCTCTTAATATTCTTTCTTTATTTTGTATGTTTAGTGTTTTGATTATTATGTGGTGAGGGGACTTT
>NW_026067911.1:1835036-1851197 GCF_014885135.2 Alexandromys fortis
TATATATATCCAGAATCGGATGGTTCCACTAAAGAATTGTGTCAAAATTTTGAAGAACTCATGTCAATCCTTCTCAAACTTTGCCAAAAGAGAAAAGGGGCTTGGGGACAATCCAGACTCAGCTTTGAAGGCCAAAACTGCCTTGATAGAAAAGGAAACAGAAAGAACAGAAAATCACAGGCCTCTATTCCTGATGAATGTAGGTGCGAAACTCCACAGCTAAACGCTGTCGAAATAAACCCAGCAGTGAACACACCAGCAAGAACAAGTGTGATCTCTCACAGGCAAGGACATCAGCGAGTGTGATGCCCACAACTGGCTAAAAGGGAATGGTGACAACTGTCTCTACAGATGTAGAAAAGGCATTGACCACATTGAACACCCTTTGACAAGTAAGAACTCAGAAGACTGAAAATAGAGAAAAATTACTCCAACATAAAAAAGTGGTGTGAAGAGCCCACAGTGAAAAGAATAGCCAACAGCAGCAAGCAAGAACATCTACTCATTCCATCTCTATCCAACACCATACTAAGGATTATACTGACATTCAGTAAGCAAGAAAGGGGAAAGGGAAGCACACATCAGAAAAGATGAGGTGAAACTGTTTGATGATTACGTGCTATGTATGCACATATACATATATACACACATGCATATACATATATGTATGTGTGCATACATACAGTCTTACAGTTTGATGATTACGTGCTTGTATGTACATACACATATATACATGTATATGCATATGCATATATGTATGTGTGCACACATGCAGTCTTACAGTTTAATGATTACGTGCTTATATGTACATATACATATATACACATATATGCATATACATATATGTATGTGTGCACATATACAGTTTTACAGTTTGATTATTACATGCTATGTATGCACATATATACACATATATGCATATACATATATGCATGTGTACACACATACAGTCTTACAGAAGAAAACCCTAAAGATGCTAACAAAGAGTTTAAGGAGCAAGCGCAGTAAAATTGCAGTATACAAACTGAGAAAAATGGCTAAAAGGGTAAATACAACAAAAATATAATGTATACAATAATGATAAAGAATTCTCCAAAAAGTAAAATGAGGAAAGCAGTTCATAAAAGCACTAAAAATAAAACACTTATGTATACTTGTAAGCAAAGGGGTGAAGACCTGTTTGCTAAAAACCACAGAGAAGTGAGGCCTAAAGAAGGTAGAACTGTGGGGACCCCGTGCTCATGGGTAAGAACTAATATGATTTGAAGCCACACAACTCAAAGACATCTACAGATTCAGTAGGATCTGATCAAAATCCTATTAAATTTTCAAAATAAAAGTCACATACAAGACTCCAACCGTCCAAAGCAACCCTGAGCAAGAACCAAGCTGGACATTACACTTCCTGATGTCAGAATGTGTCACGAGGTTACAGTAGCCCAAACAGTCCCACGCCTGCATAAGAGCTGATAGCGGCATAGCAGGGGGCCAAGAAGGAGGGCCACATATTTACAGTCGGTTCTCTTTCTTGTTTTTAAAGATTTGTTTTCATTTTTATTTATGCACATATGTGTCTGTGTACGCGACATGTGTGCGTGTGTGTGGGTACCTGTGGAGGCATCAAAGCTCTTAAGACTGGAGTTATTGTGAGTCACCTGCACTGGGTGCTGGGAATGGAACTCCAGACCTCTGTAAGAGCAGAGAGTGTTTCTTAACCACTGAGCCATCTCTCCGGCTCCATCGATTCTCTTTAATAAAGATTCCAAGAACATAGCACAGAGAGAGAACTCGTCTGTAAAATGGTTTTGGATCAGACCCCAAAAGCACAGGCATTAAAAGACAAGTAGTCAAGTGTAAATGCCTTCCCCACCCTCATAGCAAAGGGATGCTCGCAGCCACTACAGTCAGAGACGATCCACACAGTGGGATGCATTTGGCAAACACACCTGCTAAAGAACTAACATCTCAGACACACAAGGAAACACTGACCGCGTGTAGGAAGAAGAGAGGTGTTTTATTTATGTACGTATTTCCACAGTGCTGGGGATAGGACTCAGGGACTTCAAATGTATCCCAAAGTGTGGCATTGGAGCCACACTCCGAGCCCTATAATTTTTTAGCAAGTAAAAACACCCAAATGCACGCTTTTCTGAGATGAGACGCAAGTGCTCACCAAGATGACAAGGTGTCATGTGATATTCCTCATGCTTCAGAGACCAGTATTGAAAAAGAAAAAGAAGCCTCAGAAAGAATGTGGGAAAAATGGAATTCTAACATACGATTGGCAGGAATGGAAAATGTTGCCGATCCTGGAAGACAAATGAAGAGTCCTCTAAAAGCAAACAAACACAAGTCCCATGGAATCCAGCAATCCTCCAAAAGGTATTTGTCTCCATGCTTTAAGTAAGCCTTCTGAGAACTTTGACACTTTTTGTTAATTAAAGTGTTGTCCCCAGCAGCTAAAATATGGAAATAATGTAAATGCCCATGGATCAATGATTCTAGAGAGAAAGTGTACTATACACATGCATTAGAATATTACTCTGCCTTAAAAAATAAAAAGAAAATCTATGATGTGTGACATTGTAGATGGACGTTGTGACTGACATCGTGCTAAGTGGGATATTCCACTCAGGGAGAGAACTATCACAGGCGGCTGCCTGCAGGAGGAAGCTCACATGGTCAATTGCACAGAAGCAAACAGGATTTCTAGTTCCCTGGGCCAGAAGGAGGAGAAATAAGAGCTCCTAAACAAGAGGTCTAGATTCCCACCCTGCCAGACAAATACATCTCTCCCCCACCGCACTGCACACACACAGAACAATAATGGGTAGGATGAATTTTGTGTTGTGTTTTCAGTACAATGAATTTTAAAATACAATTACAGGCTATAATGGTTAATATTGTTAACTGGACTGGCTTTAGAGTCATCTGGGAGACAGGTCTCTAGGCAGGACCATGACCATTTCCAAGAGGTTTATCTGAGGAGGAAAATACCTTCTAGTTGTGAGCGGCACCATCCCCTGGGCTGGGGTTCTGAACTGAACAGAAAGGAGAAAGGGCGCTCCCGGATTACAGATGCAGTGTGAGCACTTGTCTCAGCTCCTGCTTCCTTGCCTGTCACACCGTGGTGGACCCACCATACTCTCCAAGTGTGAACCTCAACAAACCTTCCTTCCTCCCTTCCTTGGGTTCTTTACATCTGGCATTTTGTCACAGCAACAAGAGAAGCAACACATACAAAAATAAAAGCTGTTCTTTAAAATCCCAGCAACTCTCTTGACACCCCACGGCTTTCTCTGTTCACCGATGGGAAGTTCCAAAACTTCGGGTCAAAGTTGTTCACAGAAAATGGCACAAATAGAAATAGGAGCTGAGGTGTGAGCAAGGCATGCTGATCTTGGATGCTCAGCTTCTTGTCCAATAAGCATATGAACTGAGGGCAGGTGAGATGGCTCAGCAGGTTGAAGTTCATGCTGCCTGATGACCCGAGAGCAATTCCTAGGACCCACATGGCACAAGGAGAAACTCATCTCCCTCAGGTTGTCCTCTGGTCTCCACACATTCACTGTGGCATGCACACACACACACACACACACACACACACACACACACACACACGAGTAAATTCAAAAAATGAAATTAAAAAATTTTAACATCATTCTAAGAAGAGGAAAATGACCCTAGAGGCTATCGGACATAAAATGGCTTTTCTAAGGAACGGTCTGGCCTCTTTCATAAGGGATAGCCACATTTCTTCTCATTCTGAAATCTAAATAATAAAGCTAACATTCTACCAGACAGAAGTCTGTCACTCGGCACCTCCTGGTCAGCTGTGAAGGGAGTAGGATGCCCAGTGAGATACACACTGGCTAAGAGGAGTCTCCCTGGGTGACACACCAGGGCAGGCCCCATGCTCAGGAGGATTGACCAACTCAAAACCAATTTCCTGAGTTTGTTTTGGGTTTTGTGAGCTTTTGTTTTGTCTTGGCATTTTAATTACATTTTTCCAGCCCGATCTCATATTTCCCTCCTTCCCTCCCTCCCTCCTCTCCCCAAGTCTCTCCCCCACAACCTTCCCCCATCTACTCCTCCTCTTTTCTCTTCAGAAAAAAAGACAGGCTTCCCATGGATATCAGCCCACCATGGCATATCAAGTTGCAGTAAGGGCAGGTACCACCTCTCCTATGAAGGCTGGAGGAGACACCCCAGTAGAAAGAAAGGCTCCCCAAAGCAGAAAACAGAGTCAGAGACAGCCCCTGCTCCCACTTTTAGGAGTCCCACACGAAGACCAACCTACACAACTATCACATATAGAGAGGATTACCTATGTCAGTCCCATGAAGGCTCCCTGGCTGTCACTTTGTGATCCCCTGTGAGTTCAGCTTACTTGATTCTGTGGGTTTTCTTGTAGTGTCCCTGACTCCTCTGGCTCCCATAATCCTTCCTCCCCCTCTTCCACAGGATTTCCCGAGGTTTTTCTTTTGCCTTATTGGGGTTTTGTTTTGATTTTTATTGTTTATTGTTTATTTGTTTCTATTTTGAGAAAGAAAAAAGGAACGTGAAGTTGCGTAGGTAGGATGGGGAGGACCCAGGAGGAGCTGGGGGAGAGGTAATCATGATTAAGATATGGTTTATAGAAGTTTATAACCCAAAGGATGTGGCTCATGTGGGAACTTGTGGGAGCTAGTGGTGCTCTGTGTCCTACAGCTGTGGCCTCAAGTGTTGGGTGTGGAGGCTTGGCCAGCAGAAATCAGCACTATAGCTCTAGAGGCCAGAGCTCTGCAGTCAGTACCACTGACCACAAAGTCAGTCCAGAGACTGCAGCGAGCATCCTCTTTCCCTCCTCTGGCTTTCAATTATTAAAACTACTAGCACTCCTTGACTTGCAGTCACCTCACTCCTGTGCCTTGCTTCCCATCACCTTCTCCACGAGTGGAAATCTCTCTGGCCTCCTCCTATGAGGAGAAATGCGGTGTGCAGGGTTAGTAGTGCCCCACCTGAAGATTTTTTCTTCGGTTTTTCCAGACAAGGTTTCTCTGTGTAGCCCTGAAACTCACTCTATAGACCAGGCAGGCCTCGAACTCAGAGAGCTACTTCTCTCTACCTCCAGGGTAATGGGATTAAAGTTGTGCACCACTACCACCCAGCTAAGAATTTTTTTGTTTTGTTTTGTTTTTTTGTTTTCAAGACAAAATTTCTCTATAGTTTTGGAACCTGTTTTGGAACTAGCTCTTGTAGACCAGGCTAGCCTCGAACTCACAGAGATCTGCCTGCCTCTGCCTCCCGAGTGCTGTAATTAAAGGTATGCACCACCACTGCCCAACCCAGCCAAGAATCTTTGATCAAATTTATAGAGACATTTTTCTGTACATGTACAGGTTCCAAAGATTAGTACTTGGTACTCGGGTCTAGCCTGCTCTAAGTAGCAAGGGCTCTGCTGTTTAGACCGAGAAACCTTTGAATGCCAGATGTTCTGGAGATGAGTGAAAGCCCAAAATCTCTCTTGGATCTGAAGATGGATCACACTTGTCTATTTTTCTTGATGTTTTAGTGAAACACCTGAAAACGTCAGACACTCTAATTAGTTTCATGCATTAAAGTTTTGCTCAAGCTAATTCTACTGCAAACTGCATCTAATTTAATTTACACCACAAATTTGACTGATATAAATAATTCCTTCTTGTGTTTATAGAATTCTAAGGGAAAGTGTCAATCTAATTAAACTCACTCAGGAGAGTGCCTCTTTCCACCCCAGGGAGGTGACAGAAGGGCAGGCCCATCCGAGCAGGAGGCAGTGCTCACTCAGATTGCTGCAGGAAGAATCCTCAGACCAAGGAGATGAAGAGAAGGAGGGCTGCAGAGATAACACCCACTGTGCTCCCCACACACCTGTGGTCATTATCCCAACACAAATGCATAGAAAAACCACAGAGCCGAGACAAGCGACAGACGAGCGAAGCAGGCAGGCAAAGCAGGCCACAGGCTGCGGCCGGGACCAGCGGGGATTGGCGCAGCGGCAGAGGACACAGGCGGTAGGGACCAGTGCACAACACCGAGAGCAGATCGCCCCACTAAAATGAAATCAAAGAGGTAGGCCTTTGGATGGCGAGGTCCCTGGCAAACAAGGAGCCGGGTCCTGTTCCTGAAGACCCTACTGAGGGGTGAGAGGGATCTTGGCCCCCCGGCAGGAGCCAGGAAACAGAGCGAGGGCAATTTGTAAGAGAAGCCTCTGGCCAGCAGAGAAACCTGATCCGATTTTAAAAGACCAATTAGATAGCATCGATAGGAGGAGATGGGCAGACGCGAAGGCAAAACTTCACCCAATAATCTGAAAAACAACATGAAAACACCAGAACCCAAAGATCTTACAACAGAAGGACTTGAACACCCTAACACAGAAGAAGTGGAAAAAATTGACTTTATGAAAGCAATAGAGTCCCTTAAACAACATGTAAAAAACACCCTTATAGAAATGGATGAGAAGTATAACAAAAAGTTTGAAGAATTGAGTAAATACGTACATGAGACCCTGGGAAACCAAGAAAAAACGAACAAACAGGTAATGGAAACAGTTCAAGAATTGAAAACTGAAATGGAAGCAAGGAAGAAAGCACAAACTGGGGACCAGCTGGATACGGAAAATCTAGGTCAACGAGCAGAGCCTACAGAAACAAGCATAATCAATAGAATACAAGAAATAGAAGAAAGAATCTCAGATTCTGAAGACACCATAGAGAAAATAAACGCACTGATCAAAGAAAACAGCAAAGCCAACAAATTCTCATCACAAAACATTCAGGAAATATGGGACACAATAAAAAGACCAAACCTGAGAATAATAGGAATAGAAGAAGGGGAAGAATTACAGCTCAAAGGCCCAGAAAATATATTTAACAAAATTATGGAAGAAAACTTTCCCAACATAAAGAAAGATATTCCTTTGAATATCCAAGAAGCATACAGAACACCAAACAGACTGGATCAAAGAAAAGCATCCCCTCGCCATATAATAATCAAAACACAAAATATACAGGTTAAAGAAAGAATATTAAGAGCTGCAAAGGAAAAAGGCCAAGTAACTTATAAAGGTAAACCGATCAGACTTACACCTGACTTCTCTATGGAAACCATGAAAGCCAGAAGGTCCTGGATAGAGGTTCTTCAAAAACTAAGAGACCATGGATGCAAACCCAAACTTCTATACCCAGCCAAGCTAGTATTCACTATCAATGGAGAAAACAAGACATTCCAGGATAAGAACAAATTTAAACAATACGTAGCCACAAATCCAGCGCTACAGAAAGTAATAGAAGGAAAATCGCAACCCAAGGAATCCAACATTGCCAACACTGACTACAATAACTCAGGAATCTAGCGAACCTTCACCAGTACAACTCAAAGAAGGGACACACACAAACTCTACTACCGAAAACAGTAAGAATAACCGGAGTAAACAACCACTGGTCACTAATATCACTTAATATTAATGGTCTCAATTCACCTATAAAAAGGCACAGGCTAAGGGATTGGATACGAAAACAGGATCCAACATTCTGCTGTTTGCAAGAAACACATCTCAACCACAAAGACAGGCATCTACTCAGAGTAAAAGGTTGGGAAAAGGTCTTTCAAGCAAATGGTCCTAACAAAAAAGCAGGTGTGGCCATACTAATTTCCAACAAAACTGACTTCAAACTAAAATCAATCAGAAGAGATCGAGATGGACACTTTATACTCATAACAGGAACAATTCATCAGGATGACATCTCAATCCTGAATATCTATGCCCCTAATATAAAAGCACCCACTTATGTAAAAGAAATATTTCTAAAACTCAAGGCAGACATAAAACCACACACACTAATAGTAGGAGACTTCAACACACCTCTCTCTCCAATGGACAGGTCAATCAGACAGAAACCTAATAGAGAATTAAGAGAATTATTGGAGGTAATGAAGCAAATGGACTTAACAGACATCTACAGAACACTCCACCCAAATAGGAAAGAATATACCTTCTTCTCTGCAGCTCATGGAACCTTCTCAAAAATTGACCATATACTCGGAAACAAAGGAAACCTCCACAGATACAAAAGAATATCAGTGTCCACCTGTGTCTTATCAGATCACCACGGATTAAAGTTAGATGGCAACAACTATGCTACCCCCAGAAAGCCGACAAACTCATGGAAACTGAACAGTCAACTACTGAACCACACCTGGGTCAAGGAAGAAATTAAGAAAGAAATTAAAGTCTTCCTTGAATTTAATGAAAATAAAGAGACAACATACTCAAACCTATGGGACACGATGAAAGCAGTGCTAAGAGGAAAGTTCATAGCACTAAGTGCCCACTTAAAGAAAACAGAGAAAGCATACATTGGGGACTTAATGGCACACCTGAAAGCTTTAGAAAAAAAAGAAGCAGAGGTGCCCAGAAGGAGTAGAAGACTGGAAATAATCAAACTGAGGGCAGAAATCAACAAAATAGAAACACAGAAAACAGTCCAAAGAATCAATGAAACAAAAAGTTGGTTCTTGGAGAAAATCAACAAGATCGACAAACCCCTATCCAAACTAACTAAACAACAGAGAGAGAACACGCAAATAAATAAAATCAGAAATGAAAGGGGGGACATAACCACAGACACAGAGGAAATCCAGAGAATCATTAGATCTTACTATAAAAGCCTGTATGCCACAAAACTGGAAAATGCAAAAGAAATGGACATTTTTTTAGATAAGTACCATATACCAAAGCTAAACCAAGACCAGGTGAATGATCTAAATAGACCTGTTAGTCGCGAAGAACTAGAAACTGTTATCAAAAATCTCCCTTCCAAAAAAAGCCCAGGACCAGATGGGTTCAACGCAGAATTCTACCAGAACTTCCAAGAAGAGCTAATACCTATACTCCTTAACGTATTTCACAATATAGAAACAGAAAAGTCATTGCCAAATTCCTTTTATGAAGCTACAGTTACCCTGATACCAAAACCACACAAAGACCCAACCAAGAAAGAGAATTACAGGCCTATCTCACTCATGAATATCGACGCAAAAATTCTCAATAAAATACTGGCAAACCGAATTCAAGAACACATCAGAAAAATTATCCATTATGATCAAGTAGGCTTCATCCCAGAGATGCAGGGCTGGTTCAACATACGCAAATCTATCAATGTAATCCACCATATAAATAGACTGAAAGAAAAAAACCATATGATCATTTCATTAGATGCGGAAAAAGCATTCGACAAAATTCAACACCCCTTTATGATAAAGGTCTTGGAGAGAATAGGGATACAAGGGTCATACCTAAATATAATAAAAGCTATCTACAGCAAACCGACAGCTAACATTAAATTAAATGGAGAAAAACTCAAAGCCATCCCACTAAAATCAGGAACAAGACAAGGATGTCCACTCTCTCCATACCTCTTCAATATAGTGCTTGAAGTTCTAGCAATAGCAATAAGACAACATAAGGGGATCAAGGGGATTCGTATTGGAAAGGAAGAAGTTAAGCTTTCGTTATTTGCAGATGACATGATAGTATACATAAGCGACCCCAAAAATTCTACCAAAGAACTCCTACAGCTGATAAACACCTTTAGTAGCGTGGCTGGATACAAGATCAACTCCAAAAAATCAGTTGCCTTCCTATAC
Source organism: Alexandromys fortis (assembly GCF_014885135.2). Classification (NCBI taxonomy): domain Eukaryota; kingdom Metazoa; phylum Chordata; class Mammalia; order Rodentia; family Cricetidae; genus Alexandromys; species Alexandromys fortis. The sequence continues at coordinate 1,844,709 of NW_026067911.1, forward strand.
ACTAAGGATAAGGAAACAGAGAGGGAAATCACAGAAGCATCACCTTTCACGATAGCCACAAAGAGCATAAAATATCTTGGGGTAACCCTGACCAAGGAAGTGAAAGATCTATTTGACAAGAACTTCAAGTCTTTGAAGAAAGAAATAGAAGAGGACACCAGAAAATGGAAGGATCTCCCTTGCTCTTGGATTGGGAGGATCAACATAGTAAAAATGGCAATTCTACCAAAAGCAATCTATAGATTCAATGCAATCCCCATCAAAATCCCATCAAAATTCTTCACAGATCTGGAGAAGACAATAATCAACTTTATATGGAAAAACAAAAAACCCAGGATAGCCAAAACAATCTTATACAATAAAGGAACGTCTGGAGGCATTACCATCCCTGACTTCAAACTCTATTACAGAGCTACAGTATTGAAAACAGCTTGGTATTGGCATAAAAACAGAGAAGTCGACCAATGGAATCGAATAGAAGACCCTGACTTTAACCCACAAACATATGAACACCTGATTTTCGATAAAGGAGCTAAAAGTATACAATGGAAAAAAGAGAGCATCTTCAACAAATTGTGCTGGCAAAACTGGATGTCAATCTGTAGAAGAATGAAAATAGACCCATATCTATCACCATGCACAAAACTCAAGTCCAAGTGGGTGAAAGACCTCAATATCAGTCCAAACACACTGAACCTGATTGAAGAGAAAGTGGGAAGTACTCTACAACACGTGGGCACAGGAGACCACTTCCTACGTATAACCCCAGCAGCACAGACAGTAAGGGCCTCATTGAATAAATGGGACCTCCTGAGACTGAGAAGCTTCTGTAAAGCAAAGGACACTGTTGCTAAGACAGAAAGGCAACCCACTGACTGGGAGAAGATCTTCACCAACCCCACAACTGACAAAGGTCTGATCTCCAAAATATATAAAGAACTCAAGAAACTAGACCGTAAAAGGCTAATCAACCCAATTATAAAATGGGGCACTGAGTTGAACAGAGATCTCTCAACAGAAGAAGTTCAAATGGCCAAAAGACACCTAAGGTCATGCTCAACTTCCTTAGCGATCAGGGAAATGCAAATCAAGACAACTTTAAGATACCATCTTACACCTGTCAGAATGGCGAAAATCAAAAACACCAATGATAGCCTTTGCTGGAGAGGTTGTGGAGAAAGGGGTACACTCATCCATTGCTGGTGGGAATGCAAACTTGTGCAACCACTCTGGAAAGCAGTGTGGAGGTTTCTCAGGAAATTTGGGATCAACCTACCCATGGACCCAGCAATACCACTCTTGGGAATATACCCAAGAGAGGCCTTATCATACAACAAAAGTATATGCTCTACTATGTTCATAGCAGCATTGTTTGTAATAGCCAGAACCTGGAAACAACCTAGATGCCCTTCAATTGAAGAATGGATGAAGAAAGTATGGAATATATACATATTAGAGTACTACTCAGCAGTAAAAAACAAGGACTTCTTGAAGTTTGCAGGCAAATGGATGGAAATAGAAAACACTATCCTGAGTGAGGTAAGCCAGACCCAAAAAGAGGAACATGGGATGTACTCACTCATATTTGGTTTCTAGCCATAAATAAAGGACATTGAGCCTATAATTCGGGTTCTTAGAGAAGCTAAATAAGAAGGAGAACCCAAAGAAAAACATATAGGCATCCTCCTGAATATTAACCTTCATCAGGCGATGAAAGGAGACAGAGACAGAGACCCACATTGGAGCACCGGACTGAAATCTCAAGGTCCAAATCAGGAGCACCAGGAGAGAGAGCACGAGCAAGGAACTCAGGACTGTGAGGGGTGCTCTCACACACTGAGACAATGGGGATGTTCTATCGGGAACTCACCGAGGCCAGCTGGCCTGGGTCTGAAAAAGCCTGGGTTAAAACCGGTCTCACTGAACATAGCAGACAATGAGGACTACTGAGACCTCAAGAACAATGGCAACGGGTTTTTGATCCTATTGCACGTATTGGCTTTGTGGGAGCCTAGGCAGTTTGGATGCTCACCTTACTAGACCTGGATGGAGGTGGGTGATCATTGGACTTCCCACAGGGCAGGGAACCCTGATTGCTTTTTGGGCTGATGAGGGAGGAGGACTTGAATGGGGGAGGGAGAGGGAAAGGGGAGGCGGCGGTGGGGAAGAGACAGAAATCTTTAATAAATAAATAACTAAGAAAGAAAAAGAAAAAAAAAAGAAAAACCACAGAGCCATGGCACCATAACACACACACACACACACACACACACACACACACACACACACCCGTGGTCACTATCCCAATGCATATGCATAGAACAACCACAGAACCACGGCACCATACCACACACACATGTGGTCACTATCCCACAATCACAGAGCCACTGCACCATACCCCGCACACACACACCTGTGATCACTATCCCACAATCACAGAGCCACTGCACCATACCCCCCACACACACACCTGTGGTCACTATCCCACAGGCACCTGAAGGTAACACAGAAAAGCATTTATTTGTAGTAATAGGAGCGGCGGGGCTACGTTCCTGGCACCCGGCGGCCCACACGGCTAGCTTTATACCCGAAATAATTACACGGAAACTGTATTCTTTTAATCACTGCCTTGCTCATTAGTTCTAGCCTCTTATTGACTAATTCTCACAGCTTGCTTTAACCCATTTCCAATATTCTGTGTAGCACCACGAGCTGGTGGCTTACCAGGGAGGATCTTAACCTGCGTCTGTGTCCGGTGGGAGAATCATGGCGACTCACTGACTCGGCTTCTTTCTCCCAGCATTCTGTTCTGTCTACTCCGCCTACCTAATTTTCTGTCCTATCAGGCCAAGCAGTTTTATTAGTTAACTAATGAAAGCAAAAGATAAGATACAAGACCTACCTCCATCATTTATTCCTCCTGAAAGAAAAGCCAGTCAGAGTGACATCTGATTTACTGATTTATCTCCAGGATACTGACATCTATCTTCCGATCCTAAAGACCAGATCTAATCAAATGTCCTAGCCTCAAATCACAGCACCGCTTTACATCCAGCCCTGGGGATGGAAGCTCTCTACCACTGAGCTATACCTCCCAGCCATTTTAAACGCACTTAGTATTTTGTGACAGGATTTCACCAAATTGCCCAGGCTGGCCTTGAGTCTGCAGCCTCCTGCCTCAGTTTTTCTAGTAGTTTGAATGACAGTTCCTCATCCCCAAGACAAGCATCCCTACAACAGGCCCCATTTCCACGACAGCCCCCATCCCCATGACAAAATCCATCCCCCAACAGGTTCCCATCTCCCAACAGGCCCCCATCCCAATGATGGGCCCCCATCCCCATGATGGTCCCCACAACCAGGCTCTGTCGATAACACTGCCTCTTAAGACATATGTTCAAACATATGAACATATGAAACCTAGGGTTAGCAGCTTCTCTGTGTATGTCTCCTGAATTACAAAATGGGGATAGAGAACCTCATTTCATAAAGTTGTCTTAAGCACTAGACAAATGTAAAATGTCCTATGAAGAGCGTGGGTTAGCCACTCAATTTAACAGTTTAGATCTGAAGATACACTGGAAAACCAAGCCCCACTCTTAGGAGCTTCCCCCCTAGGAAGGGAAAGACCACAGGAACGTTTTTCAATGGACACACCACTTACCAGGGGGCAGCAGGGGTGGGGAGGACTGAGAGACACTATATACCTCTATGAAATTTCAAAGAATAAATTTTAAAAATAACAATAGATTTATTTACAGAAAAAACATTTACTGAGATACTTTTATGATTACTAAAGTAAACTCTGAAATCATGAGTAAATTTTTAATCATCCAACCACTGGGTTTAGGGGAAGCCTTTACTTGTTCTGCATATCTGTGACTACTGTTGAGCATTTAAAAGTGAGGTGAAGCCTTGTGTGCTCCTGGGAAATGTCTCAGGAGATACTCTAAAAACTAAAGAACGAGAAGGAGCCTGCATGGAGCGGCAGGATGAGCTGTGCTTGTGTGAAGTGTATACATCACCCAAGACATGCCACGGCAGCCGACACTGATGTCTCAAAGGGAGTGAGAAGAGTTTCATATTTGCCTCATTTTCTGCAAAAGCATAGAATGAATGAATAATATTTTAATGAAAAAGGTTACAAAATTTCATTTCCTTATGTTCCAACTTTGCTTTTAAAAACAAGACTTTAGGAGCCAGGAGCCAATCCAGTCCCGAGACACTGGCAGACCAGGACTAAGCCAGCAGAGACAGTGAACTCCACCGCAACAGGTACAGGGAAGTAACCACTGAGTGAGTGAGCTAGAGCCAGAGACCGCTGAGGGTCAGGATGTGAATCTGGGACCTTCAAGGGAGTAGACCTAAACCAGGACCCCTGTGGGTCTGGGAATGAGTCTAGGACCTCCAAGGAACTAGGCCTGAGCCAGGACCTCTGCCAGTCTGGGCATGAATCTGGGACCTCCAAGGGAGTAGGCAGGAACCAGAGATCTCTGCAGGGCCAGGCATGAGTCTGGGACCCCAGAGGGAATAGGCCCGAGCCAGGAACTCTGTGGGTCTGGACACACTCGAGTCTGGGAACTCCGAGGGAGTAGACTAGAGCCAGAGATGTTTTCAGGATCAATTCCAAGCCAGAGACCTCTGCAGGAGCGGATCCAGACCAAGATTTAGAGAACCAGGTCAAAGCAGTAACCTAGGCTAGAGCAGGCAGGCCTGATCCAGCAAACTCCAAGGGAGTGGAGCAAAGCCCGGGAATGCTGAGTGACCTCCAGGAACACGGGGTGACCAAAGGTGTAACTAGAACCATGACACTGACTGTATCACAAGGAACAACCATCTGAGCCTGGGATTCACTGGCACCTAGAAGATTAATCAACAGAATCACAGACAGCCCCAACAACACCCATTAGTGGAAAAGATGAATAGAAAAGATAAGAAAACATGCAACACCACAAAGAGTAACACAACCCCAGTAAAACCTAAAGATCCTACAACAGCAAGACTAGAACAAGCAAATACAGATGACGCAGAAGATAATGACCTAAAAAATAACTTCAGGAGAATGTTATTAAAGAAGAAATAAGAAATTTCCTCAAAGAAATGGAGGAAAAGACAAACAAAAAATTAGAAGACGTCAGCATATCCCTTAAAGAAAACCAAGAAAAGCAATCAAACATATGAAAGAAACTATTCAAGAAGTGAAAACTGAAATAGAGACAATAAAGAAAACACAAGCCAAAGGAATTATAGAAACAGAAATCATGGGAAAACAATCAGGAGCCACAAACATAAACATGAACAGCAGAATGCAAGAGATGGAAGAGAATCTCAAGTGCTGAAGGTACAATAGAGGAAATAGACTAATCAGCCAAAGAAAACATTAAACCTAACAAAAGCTTAGCACAAAATATCCAGGAAATATGGAACACCATGAAAAGGCCAAACCTAAGAATAATAGGAATAGAAGGAGGAGAAGTTCAACTCAAAAGCACAGAAAATATATTTAACACAATCATAGAAGAAAATTTTCCCAACCTAAAGAAAGACATGCCTATGAAGATACTAGAAGCTTACAGAACACCAAATAGACTGGCTCCAAAAAAAAAGTCCCCTCGCAACATAATAATCAAAACAGTAAACATGCAGAGTAAAGAAAGAATATTAATAGCTGAAAAGGAAAAAGGCCAAGTAACATATAAAGGTAGACTATCAGAATTACACCTGATTTCTCACTGGAGACAATGAAAGCCATGGTTGCATTATGCAGACATTAAGAGACCACAATGCCAGCCCAGACTACAATACCTCGCAAAACTGTCAATCACCATAAAAGAACAAAACAAAATATTCTATGACAACTAGATTTAACCAATACCTAGCCACAAACCCAGCCCTACACAAAACACTAGAAGGAAAACTCCAACCCAAGGAAGTTGGCTATACCAACAAAAACAGACAATTGATGGTTTCATAGCAGCAAATCCCAAAGAAGGGGAAAATGTACAAATTAACATCACCACAATGAAAACTAAATTAACAGGAGATAGCAATCACTGGTCATTAATATCCCCTGATATAAATGGAATCAACTCACCTATAAAAAGGCACAGGCTAACAGACTGGATATGAAAACAGAATCTGTCCTTCTCCTGCATACAAGAAACACATCTCAACCTCAAAGACAGACATCATCTCAGAGTAAAGTGTTAGGAAAAAATATTCCAATCAAATGGACCTAAGAAACAAGCAGGTGTAGCTATCCTAATATCTAACAAAATAGACTTCAAGCTAAAATCAATCAAAAGAGACAAAGAAGGTCATTTCATATTAGTCACAGGAAAAATCCATCAAGAGGAAATCTCAATACTGAACACCTATGCCCCAAATACAAGGTCACCCTCATATGTAAAAGAAACACTACTAAAGCTTAAATCATATATTAAACCATACACACTAATAGTGGGAGACTTCAACACTCTCCTCTCACCA
>NW_026067911.1:1852612-1882835 GCF_014885135.2 Alexandromys fortis
AAAAGAAAAGAAAAGAAAAGAAAAGAAAAGAAAGAAAGAAAGAAAGAAAGAGAAACAGTCATCAAAAATCTCCCAACCAAAAAAAGCCCAGGCCCAGATGGTTTCAGCTCATATTTCTACAAGACTTTCAAAGAAGAACTAATACCAATACTCCCCAAATTATTCCACACAATAGAAACAGAAGGAACATTGCCAAACTCTTTTTATGAGGCTACAATTACCCTGATACCCAAACCACAGAAAGACATTACTAAGAAAGAAAATTACAGACCAATCTCACTCATGAACATTGATGTAAAAATACTAAATAAAATACAGGCGAATCAAATTCAAGAACACATCAGAACCATCATTTACCATGATCAAGTCAGCTTCATACCAGAGATGCAAGGATGGTTCAATATGCGAAAATCTGTCAACGTAATCCACCACATAAACAAACTGAAAAATAAAAACCACATGATCATCTCATTAGATACCGAAAAAGCTTTCAACAAAATACAACATCTCTTCATGATAAAGGTCTTGGAGAGAGCAGGGATACAAGGAACATGTCTAAACATAATAAAGGCAATATACAGCAAGCCGACAGCCAACATCAAACTAAATGGAGAGAAACTCTCAGAGATTCCACTGAAATCAGGAACAATACAAGGTTGTCCACTCTCGCCATATCTATTCAATATAGTTCTTAAGGTGAGATTGTGAGGTATCTATATAGACCAAGTCGGGAAACCTAACCCATGAGCCACCTCGGCAGCTCTGAAATGGTTACTTTAAAGAGCATGTCTGGCCATCCCTGAGCCTTGGGCCTCTTCTCACTGCGGTCCCTACAGCTAGGCTGTCCTTGTTCTGCAACCCAGCCTGAGCAATGTGAGCGACCCGTTAGGATTTCCACTCAGTTACTTATCTAAAGTCTCATTTTGATTTTAACCCTGCTTCCTAGGGAGTCATGAAACACGATTCATTGATTGGCAAGTGACGGGTGAGCACACGCCTCGTTGGTGAATCTGTCTTCAGGTGTAGAGAATATGTTCCGTTTCACATAATTTAAAAGCTTCTCCCAGTTTTCATTTTCTGCTGAATGACCTCATTTCTCCCCTGCGTGTGGATAGCACATTAAGCCAGAGACACGAAGGAATCCCTTCACAGCTCCTGGATTTACACATTGATGTCTGTATATCCGCAGACCTCCACCTTACCAGGAAGATGGGGGGACATGAGAATGCCCACCGTGGCTCTCTCCTCCCTCAGTATCACTGGTGAATGTACAGAGAGTCAGCTAGGCTCTAATTTGCAAAAACTCAGACCTGAGATGGTCTATGGTTGTGGCTTCTCCTGTTCATTTCCCCTTCGGACTGCTATGGCTTCTGAAATGGTCCAGTCCTAGAAGGTTTCTCTGTGCCCTGAACCAAGTCAAGCCCACCTTCCTCCACTTCCTGGCAGAGCAACTATGATGGCAGAGGGTGAGGAAGGAGGGAGAAATGTGCGATTCTTAGATGATGAGCAGAAGTTTTACATACTTGACAGGAAGGAGTCCAGGCAAGCCGTGGGGGTTGTCTAGAGCAGCCTTGATTTTGGGCAGGCCTGTGAAGAGAGATAGGAAAGCCCACCCTAAATGTGGCTGGCACCATTTTGTGGCCTGGGTCCTAGACTGAATAAAAGGAAAGGGTAAGTTGTGTGCCAACATCTGTCTCTGCTGCCTGATTGTGGATACAGTGTGACCAGCTGCCTCCTGTGTCTGCTGCCATGGCTTTCCCCATCAGGGACTGTGGCTTCAAACTAAGCACCAAAATGAACCCTTTCTTAAGTTGCTGGGAGTTTCAGATTTAGTGTGTGTGTGTGTGTGTGTGTGTGTGTGTGTGTGTGTGTGTGTGTATGTGTGTGTGTGTGTGTGTGCCCACAAAGGCCGGAAGCAGTCCTTGGAACCCCTGGAACTGGAAATACAGGTGGTTGTGAGCCACTGACTTGGACGCTGGGATCTGAACTTGGGTCCTCTTCAAGAGCATCAAGAGCTTTGAATGGCTCAGCTGTTTCTTTAGCCACCAAGCTGTTTCTGTCAGTTCTTGCCGTGACTTCCTGAAGATAGACTGTGCTATGGCAGTCTAAGTAAAGCAAACCCACTCCTCCCTACAGCACTTTCGCTCATGGTGTTTACTGCAGCAAGGGAATCTCTAAGACAGCAGTTCTCTTCTGCCTTCCTTTGCCCCTGTCCACACTTGAGACTGATGTGGGGCACATCTTCATAACTCCATGCTGGTTTCCTATTTCCCCCAGACATTTGGCCCACGGGGATTCTCAAAGGGCGGCAAGAGCTGTGCTGTCATAAGCACCTGTTCTGTTCCCAAGCCCAGCCCAGTTCTTCCTTTCGGAAAAGGGCCCTCCAATAGCAGGTGAAGACCTCAGTACTTGATGCCAAACCTGACACCCAGAGTTCAATCCCTGAGCCCCACACGGTAGGAAGAGAAAACTGACCCCCACAGTTTCTCCTCTGACCTCCACATGCTTACCATGATGTTCACACACACAGGCACGCTCACACACATAATCAATCATTAGTACACAGGAAACAGTTTTAAAAAGCATGAAATGGCCACAGAGATGCCCAGAGTCACTGATTATCCACACTGAGTGGGAGGAGTTAGATGCAAAGACTGTTATTTTATCGACTAATGCACTTTTAATATTTAACTACCTAGGTAATGCTTTAGAAATTTAAACTGTATATTTCTTTCCTGAAGAAGCCATATACTTAAGAAGAAAATGCCAGGTTATCTGGGAAGAAAGGTGCTATCTAACTTAACAAAATAGAAGACAATGAGAATAACAGTGCTATTTAAATTTAAGAATCCTGGATGCTATATATTTCATTCTATAATAAATGTGAGTGCTATGTATTGGGAAAACTCTGGCAAGCAAGAGGTATGTCCAAGAATATCTTAATTGGCAGAAAGTAGAGCTCTGGCAGACACCACTCCTTACAGCTTAGCTGATGGAGTGGGCTGGACAGCGTGTTTCAGGATCAGGAAAATGATTACAACCATCTCACAATTCTAGTCCTGCGTCACCATGACAACATGAACATATAATTATATACATGCATAGGAGAAAAACCGAAGAATGAAAAATACAAAGGCATGCAGGGATGGATTTTCTTTTGGCTCTGTGAAGGAAAACGTAGGAAAGAATGGCTTTCTAAATGTTTCTTACAAAAGAACACCGTGTTTATGGAAACAGCTAATTCGGTGGGCTTAAGTGTAATGTAACTTAAACACTATGACCGTCCCCGTCCCTCGGCTCTCCTGATTCATCAACGCTCTAACGGCGCACTCAGCAGAACCCAAACAAAACCAAACAGCCACGAAGCTGTTCTAAGCTTCCTGTAATTTGAGTGACAATTTATATAATTACAAGTATTTGACAACTTTTTTATCATTTCTAAATGATTACGGATATCTGCAAGTTTAGAAGATTATATTTTGAAATGCATTTATATACAAACCTGCCATAAAAAAGGCAAAATAAATTAAGCTATTACTATGTTTAGGCTGTTGGTTTCCAGTGTGATATACATGAACTAAGAATTTTCCAGTGAAACTGAGGGGAGGGACTAGTAATGGGATCCAAACACTGGCAGGACAGCCTGAGTCCCTTTTGGAATCTCTCTAACCAGAATCGTTTAACTAGTATCCTATGCATCAGACAGAGGATGAGCGTTAGCAAACACACATACACACAAACACACACACACGCACACACACGCACACACACACACACACACACACACACACACACAGTCTGCCGACACCCAAGAATGAGCAAGGACAGGAACTGATCAAGTGTACCTAATACATATATCAATCATCTAAATCTAAGGAGGCAAAGTAAGTCTGCCAGGCTTCAGGAACTGGGCGGGGGAGGTGCTTCCTTTGTTCAACGTTAAGCAGGCACTTAACACAGCAGTGCTGAATGATTGGCTAAGGGATAGATAGTCCCCACACAAACTGGTATGACAAACCAGTGGGTTTCTACCGTCTGACATTAGAGTATCTAACAGGAGGACCACGCATCCTGTTACTTAAAACAAACTCAGTTTAGGCCTGCTATTCTGCTGTGATTTTAAAATTAATGTTGACAGTTTCAATCTAATATGTTTCATTTTGTACAATGAGCTGTGGGACCATATTTACAGGAGAAACATGGAAAGGCCCAGAATCCAACACGAGAATGGCTTCCCAGAAGAGGCGCTGCCTGAAGTCAGTCCTAAAGCATAGACAAGTGAAGTGCATGGAGTGGGGGACCAGCCAGACCCCACTAAAAGCAGCCTCCATCAAGGTTTCCAACACAAGAGATCTCCTTTGCTGACACCCTCCTCTCTTACAACATGTCCCATGCGGAGCACTTCTGAAGCTTCCTGGAAGTTCTCAATCCCAAACTGACAAAAGTGCACATCCTCCTAACTCTATTCCTATTTTTTCTTAGACATTTGGGAGAAGGGGATCCCCAAAGGCTCTACTCGCAAGCCCAGACCTCTCCTCCATACAACAGCAGGTAAGGACATCAGTTAAAGAGTCCCACTCCTTACACTATGTGGGAGAGAGATGACACCCAAGAGCTACACAGACATCTTCAGGGAATGGAGCTTTGATGGGAAAGGTCCCTCTATGCTCCTGTGGTTTTAACGTTTGCTCCCCACCCAGCGACACCACATCTGAAGACCATGGTGAGTGGAGCCACATTGGAGGGAATGGGCCAGTCGGAGTGAGAATCCCTAGGTTGAACCCACTTCATCGCCTATATTGACCTATCGACCACAGATCTAATGTGACAGATGCCTCAAGCTGATGCAGCCATGCCTTTCCCATCAGAATGGACTGTAGCCCCAATAAACCCTTTCTGCCTTTAGCTGCCTATTGTCAGGTATCTGGACACAGCAGAAAGTATCATATTAGACTGGGTATTCTCTTATCTACCCACGTTAATTAAATCCTACCTAGAAACAAGTCAATATGGAATGATATAGACCCAGTAAGTAGAACAGGAATTATGAAGACATTCTTTAGATCCTTAGGTGGACAATGATATTCCTTGATCTTTCTAAAACACAGAATAACAATTCCGCCAGCAGCCATACAGAGCGAGTATTTCTGTGTCACTGTACAGTAATAAGGGGCAGAGTGAAGAAAGCTCTGTTCTCACGTGGTGACCTCAGTTAAACAGCCATTTATCTCAGTGTCCAGGTATGAGACCGAAGGAAGTTGCAGTATTTGAAGTTTTGAACCCGCCCCTTCCTCCATATCCACCAGACACATACCCAAGAGGACAATGACTTTTGTAGCCTGGTGACTCCGGAGGGGAAGACCAAGTTGCTTTCTCATTGGTTGGAGGTATTGGGGGAGGGGCTGTGGGTGTATGGACTGCTTCCTCCCTAACTGCTGACCAATTTAGGATGGCTGGATCAATCGCTGATCCTCTGAATGCCTACTGCTGTCTGAAGGCTGCAGGGTTCTCAGCTCAGCAGTTCCCAGGGAGCCACTGGACTGATCCCTATGGAGCGCTGGCTTCCATTTGGCCCTGGTTCAGGTACCCTCTTTGCAGTCCTTGGCTCTAAACTTGCTAAAACCACCATCAGCATCTCCCCTGACCTTTGCCACCCTCCCCACAGGTGCCCTTATAGGTTCTCTCCTCACTCTCTGGGATCTCGGGGTGATGCGGAGCAGCTAACCTCAGGATTCCTTCTCCCACCACAGCAGGCCACTCTAGTTAGTGCCCCATCCTCGTGACAAGGCACCTGAGCTAGCATCTAAGGCAGAAGGGTTTTTAGGATTGTAGTTTTAGTCTAAGGCCACTGGGTCCTTTTGCTCTAAGCTGCCAGCTGCCATCCTTGTGGCAGGGGAAGAAGTCAGAAGAGAACCAATGTCTTGGGTTTCCTATTGTTATAAAAGACACTATGATGAAAAGCAACACAGAAAAGAAAGGGTTTGTTTGTCTCATACTTCCACATCATAGCCCCTCATCAGAAGGTCTGCATTGTGTTGACAAAAACCAACCAACACAACCCATCATCCTTCATCATCTTGACGAACAAACACATCACTTACTAAGCCACAACCTTTCCTTTCTTGTTTGTCTCTAAGAACTCATGTTAGTATCACTATCACAATACAAGATATTTCAATGTTTAAATATCTCAGTTTTTTTTAAAAGATCAAACACTTTAAAAGATCAATCTCCCATGGCCCATGTTACCACCAAAGGCCAGGCATGAGTCCATGATCTGTGCCACAGCTTGAATCCACGTTGAAGCCCATGAACCATGCTGCCACAGGGGACCATGTTGGTGTCTGTGGCCCATGTTGCCCCAGAGGCCATCTTCCTGTCCATGGCCTGTGCTGCAGTTGAGGCCCATGCTGGTGTCCAGGGTCCATGCTGTGCTAGAAGGCTCTGTTGATGTCCATGGTTTGTACTGCCATCAGAGACCATACTGAGGTTCATGGCACATACTGATGCCAGAGGTCATGTGAACACTAATGGTCCATACATGGAAGTTCATGATGCATGCTCACATTGACTATAAAGGGCAAGGAAGCTACTTTTGCAGTGGTATTGATGACTGTAGACTCACAGTTGAAAAATAGAGTTACAGAAGGCTTCTGTGACAACTCCCACCGCCTCCAAAAAAACTAACAGCCTAGACAGGAAACCATTCAAGAGATCTTTTTAAAATTGTAATAAAGATGCTGAAGTGTAGCTCTCCACAACTGATGGATTGTGCGGGTGGTGAAGGACTCAGTTTTCTCTAAGGGGCTAGCCACTGGGGGGTTGACCATGCTCCAAGGAGTAAATGGGAAACACAAATTGGACTTGGGGAGGTTGTTTTGGATTTTTTTGTTTTGTTTTGTTTTGTTTTTGTGTGTTTGTTTGGTTGGTTTGATTGTGGTTTTTTTGCTTTCTTCTTTTGAGGGGGTTCACAAGTGTCAAGGGACAGACGGGACAACTGGAAACTGAGTGTGACTGGGGTACATTATGTGAAATTCCCAAATAGTTAATAAAAATATTATGTTGGGGACAAAAGGGGTCAATCTCTTAAAATATACAAAGTATCTTTCAAAGTTCAAAGCCTCTCTAAAATATACAAAGTCTTACTAAACCCTCCAAAGTCTCCAGACAGCTTCTTTATTGACTCAATGAAGAAACGGCATGGAACACAGGGAGGAATACCCAAGACAGACAGCCTTGTGCATGACAGGACAACCATGATCTAGTGAGCATAAGAACATGCCACAGTTCACAAAGTCTCCCCGGGACTTAAGACCCAGGCATCATTCAGCATGAAAAAGATGAGTTCCCACTTACAGACATCTCTGGCCTGACTTTTTCTTAGAAATCTTTGAGATCTTGCACACAGAGTATACATGTCTTTCTCCTCTAAAGAATTAAACACTTGTTCATTCTTACACTTTAAATAATACGAGATGGAGTATTTGCTTTCTGACCCCAGATTCTTCGACTCCAAAGTCAGACTCTGTATCAGGAACCTACAATGTGTGACAGCAAACAGGCTGCACATCAGATCTGCTCTGCTCGAGTGAGGTCTGGAACATGACGATGGCATCCACTCATCTGAGACGGATACATGTGATAGTGACATCATCTGCTTACTCAAGTGACATCTGCTTACTCCAAGACTTTCTTTTTACTTTTGCTATGACTATGCCAATCCAGTTGTGAGCAATCAAAACCAAAGCTACACAGTATAATTTAAACAGAAATACTAGGACTTTATTCATCTAAAGACCTGAACGAAGGTTGAAGAAGAAACAGAGATGATCTCCAAGCTTCAAGCTTCAGCTAGCAACTTTTTACTTTAAAATGGCATGAACGGGGAGGGATATTGGAGGCAGTGGCGGGGAAGAGACAGAAATCTTTAATAAATAAACAAATAATAATAATAAAAAATAAATAAAATGGCATGAACATGATATCCATTTGGGAAAGAAAAAATAAAAAAATAAACCTTGACTTTTGAATTTGGATATTTCAGGGGTTAGCAGATCCTGGTACAATATTTTCAGTCTTTGTCATGAGATTTGTCATTTGAATGAAAAGTGCCCCCCATAGGTTCATATATTTAAATGTGTCCCTAATTGGTTAAACTGTTATGGGAAGGATTAGAGAATGCAGTCTTGTTGGAGGAGGGATGTCACTGGTCTTTGAGGTTTAAAAGAACCATACCAGGACCAGTCTCCCCACCCGCTTCTGCCTCCAACCTGTGGATCAGGATGTAAGCTGTCAGCTACTGCTCCAGCATCATATCTGCCTGTCTCCTGCCATGCTCCCCACCAGGCTGATCACAGACTAACCCTTGGAAACTATAGGCAAGTCCTAATTAAATGCTTTCTTCTATAAGTTGCCTTGGTCATGGTGTCTTTTCACAGCAATAGAAAGTAACTAAAATAAGACTCAACAGCAAATCTGCCACAATGAGCATCCTTGTACTGATCTGTCTTGTCCAACTTTGATGTGATAGTTTTTGTTTTATCTTATTCTATCTTATTTTGTTATAGTTTTTTTTAAAAAATGAATGAATGAATGAATGAATGAATTAACACCTAGCCACTATTGAGTTAGGACATTTGGTACAATCAGTACATTGAAAGCATTTCTATCTGTATCTTCAGTTCATGTTACTTCATTGGATATGACCCCATGGTAAGGTGTATGATACTGCTTATCTGAATAGAAAGAGGAATGAAGGCTGAATTTACAATTTCACCTTAGGGAATAACCACCAACAGAAACCAAAATAGAAAAGCATCCTTTTTGACCTTTCTGTATTCCTCTTGGGGGAAAAAAAAATCCCAAAGACAAGCTTTGATAGACTGGCTTGAGAAAGATGGCCACCCTTCAGCCGGATGAAAGGCAAGTATCTTGGTGATAGTCTCATGCAGTAGACAGGCAAATCCTCAACAGATAAATTGTTGCCACCAAAAAGGAGAAAAGAATGTTGGGTGACCAAGAAATGTCCACCACACTGACATGGAATAGCAAGTGAGGGCTGAGAAGCTGGCCTCTCAAAATCCCACAGCCAACGAAGGCCAAAGCGAACTTGGGCTTCCAACTAAGCGCCATTCTTTTCTGTCTACTCTACAAATGCAATTCTCTGGCTCTCCTTTCCACTCAGAGAGAGTGGGCCCTGGGAACTGTAAGTGTTAGGAGTGCAGAAGCCCCTGAGGTGTGGACCGACCTCCTAGCAAACCATTGTCTCCATTTGCCTGGCTTCTTCTCTATCTAGAGTTCTCTCTCTCTCTCTCTCTCTCTCTCTCTCTCTCTCTCTCTCTCTCTCTCTACCTCAGGAAATGCAGGTGGCATCAGGTGCTTTGTTCCAACTGAGTTGTAAATTAGTTCCAAGGTCCTAGACAGGTCAACTAACATCGCTTAGACTTACTTTTCATATCTGTAAAATGCATGTGTTAGCTCAGAGTTATAAATAATATTTTATCTCTGTGGTCTTATAAAATAAAAATAAATACAAGGTCTGTGTATTTCTGAAGGCATTTTCTCTAAGTCTGTGAACTCTTAGAGGCGGGTCTAGCTCACTAACTTTCCCAACACAAACCAAGAGATCACCTCTGGCAAAGACTCTCTCCAGCCACCAGTTTTAGAAGTCACAAATGATAAGAAGTTTTAACTTGACAGAAATCACCAAGAAGGTACTTCTAGCTTCTTGATGCATGGGTCCATCTTTTCCCTATCATTTCAGACGGAAAGAGGAGTCTTCCCAGGTATTTTTTATTTAAACTTAAATCTTTATAATGTATTCATAATGTAAAATAGGAGTGTTTTGACAACAACATAGCAAATAACCTTAGACCCACCCTCAATTTTCTAACTCTGTCCAGTGATGCCATAGAGAGAGTACATTTGTAAACTATAAATCCATCTGCCTTTCAGGGCTCAGCGCTAATCCACCCCTTTAAGTGAAACAATGCTACTGATTCCCATTAAACCTTCCTGGAATAAAAAGCTATTTTTATGGACCCAGAAATCCACTTTTTTTTTAAAGCTCATTTCTTTTTATCTTGACCACCACCGCTGCACTCTTTCTTTGTGCAAAAGAATAAATCCTTTCTGAGCCCACAGATTCAAATGCCTTAGCGACCGTGATCCCCAGCACTGACACCCTGCTGATAAACCAGCAGGACCGCTTCTCTCACCTTTCAGCTTCAAACAACAGCAGAGGCAGAGGAAGCCTCTGCCCCTTGTTGACAAATGATGGGGAAACCATGCTCCCCACCCCTGGGCCTTGGAGGCTGCCTGCCATCATGGTACATATAAGACAATTGGTGTGGCCGGAAATGAAGGAAAGTTAAACACAAACATCCCATTTGCGCTCGTTTTCAACTGCTTCCAACTTCCAGGTTCCCCTGCGTTTTTATTTGAGACCCTTAACACTTTAAGACACTGCCCACCAGCTTCCCTATGAACTCTCCCATTGGGAGTGACTCCTTTCCCAATCCACGGGGATAAGTTTAGTGTGTGACACGCAAGTTTTTAAAATACCCCTTAACATTTGCTTTTGACAAGTGCAAGGAAGTCTACAGGCACACACAACCCATTGATTCCCAATGAGGGCCCAGCTGAGTCCAAGTGCGTCCCAAATTTCTTGCTTCCTCCCATGTTCCCATCCTCCAGTCTCCTGCCATCAGCTCCTGTGGTGTCACCAAAAGACTATCAATCCCATTCACCTCGTTCACCTACATTCAATCCTCATATTAACTACTCTCTAAGCCGCATAGGTCTTTCTCAAACCTGCCCTCCTGTCATTAGCCAGTCCACCCTGCCTAATGCAAAACTGCTTATCTCATGCATGAACTATGCTAATAGCTTTCATTCTACAGTCCTGGTTCTATTTTTCCTTTTGGACTCTGTTTAGCACTTTAGTGGCTGTCTTCTGAGGCATAGCAACCATCTGTGTCTACTTCCAATCGCCTATCCTACATGCATTGAGGCCAGCCATGGCAGAGTGACGCAGCAAACTGGAAGGAAAGAGGAAGAACTTCCCAATGTCTCTCTCCTGTCCTGTCTTACCATACCCTATTCTACCCTGCTGGTCCAACCCTACCCTACCCTACTCTACCCTGCCCTACCCTACCCAGTCCTACTGTACCAAGCCCTACCCTACTCTACCCTACTCTACCCTAACCTACTCTACTCTATCCTACCCTACCCTACACTGTGCTACTCTACTCTACCCTACTCCACCCTACCTTATTCTACCTACCCAACTCTACCCTACTCTACCCTTGATCAAACAGGAAACAGGAAGTGATCTGAGACACTGGGCGTGGCTTAAGCATATATGAGACCTCAAAGCCCTTCTCTACAATGGCACACTTCCTCCAACAAAGCCACACCTCCTAATAGTGTTATTCTCTATGAATTTATGGGGGCAATTACATTCAAACTACCATATGACCCTACCCTACCTGACTCTAATCTACCCAACTTTATACAACTCTGGTTTACCCTAACCTACCCTTCTCTATCCTGCCCCACCCTACCCTGCCCTTCTCTATCCTGCCCCACCCTACCCTGCCCTACCCTATCTTATTCTGCCTACCTTATGCTCCACCCTAATCTATCCAATCATATCCTACTCTACTAACCCTATGTTTCCCTGCCCCTCTAACCTACTCTACCACCCTAGTCTAGCCCAGTCTCCTCTGTTCCATTCTATTTGGTTCTGCTCTGGCCAACTTATTGCTACCATCAGCTGAATCTCTATGAACGGATCTGGAGGACATATGGAAGGCATATCTACTTTTCCCAATTCTTTCTTTATTTCCTACATCTACTCACCCTATATGACCAGCTAAAAGTTACCTTTGACAGGAAAGTGAACTGTTTTGCTTTTTGCCCACATACTGATATATCACAATATTTAACTTCAATTTATTCATTTACTAAGATTTTTTGAGGCTGGAACACTATATTGATTCATCTTTTACTGGTCTTAGCAGATTACTGATCTTATAACTATTCACATGTATGTGTGCACATGTGTGTGCCTATGCATGCCCATGTGTGTGTGCACATCCGTGTGTGTGTGTGTGTGTGTGCACTCGCATGTATGTGTGAATTCACTGAGTGCCAAGCAGAGGTTCCAGCAACATTTTGCATGGAGAGACATAGAGATTGAAATTAATGCTACGAATTTAAATGAACGGATCCTTCTTGATGTCAACCACAATCCTGTGTCCAAAGTACCCCTGTCACAACCAAATCAAAAATATTTTATTCTCTTACCCATACTTTACTGTGTTTACAGTATTTTAAAGAACCACGTTTATCTTTTTTCAATCAATTTTTTCCTGATAGCTGCCCCAGTGTATTGCTGATGAAGACTCAATCAAGAAGAGAATCATGGATCTTGGTGCAATTTTAGTGTTGCCATTGAATCTGTTAGGATCAGCTTACATCACCCAGCTTCGGAGTCAGTTCTCTCAATTCAAGACTAATAACAGAAAATAAGCTTTTAGAAAGCAGAAAGTATTTAGTAAGGTCTTAATCCTGTTTCTTAATCCAGACGTACCTAACCTGGGAGAAGGGCAGCTTCTTAACTCTGGCTCTCTCTAGATTTTCTGTCTCACATAAAAGGAGAAAAGGAGTTGAAGAGACACTTATGAAGATCACAGAGCAGAGGCAAGGCCCTGAAAGACTGATGCTTAGCTTTTAAGTCATAAAAACTTACCCTTCCCCACATCTTACTGCTACACTAACAGGGTTCTAAAATAATAGTCGGTATATAGTGAAAGAGCCACAAGGTTTAGGCTCTACTTAAGAAGTTCAGGAAATTATGGGGACAAAAGCTAGGACTGTGTAGGCAGCCAAGGACATAGCTCATTCCTTAACAGGCTAACAAAAACAAACTCACATTTTAGGCTGCTTTATTTCGATCTTCTACCTGAAATTATTACCAAAAACACTATTTATGCTAAGTCACAATTGCTTTGAAGTTCAACATCCTTTTGTGGTAAGAGAAACTAAGATGAAAAGAATACATCTCACCATAAAACAGGCTATATACAACAAGTCCATAGCCATAGCCAATACAATACTACATGACAAAATCTGAGAGTATTTCTCCTAAAACCAGGCACAAGATGAGGAGGCCGACATTCTCTGGAGTACTAACCCAGGAGGGCACTTGAAGTCTTGGCTAGAACAACAAAAGAAATAAATTTAAGGGATACAAACAGGAAAAAAAGAAACCCAAGTATACAGCATGATTCCATACTTAGAAGACCCCAGTTTCCACCAGGAAACTTGGACTCAATTAACATTTTAAAAAGTAGCAGGATACAAAATCACGAAAAATTTCCAATATCAACAGGAAGTTTACTCCAGTCTGACTAGTTATCACAATGCTGGAAGGTGCTATGCGGGCTGTTTGGCATGTGTGTGTGTGTGGTATTTGTGTGTGTGTGTGTGTGTGTGTGTGTGTGTGTGTACAAGCAGCCATCAATAATCTTACCCAGACATAAAGCCGGTGAACAGCAATAATGTGACCACATATGCCCACGGGAGCGGTAATGGCATGAATGTTATAGGTGTCTATCTACTTTCTGATTGTATTTCTCCAAAGGAAGAAACACATGCTGATAATGTAAATCTGGGAGAAAAGGAAAACAGTGTTGGGAAGGTCACAAGACCCATAAGTGAACTTACTACCATTGTACTCTTAAATGGACATTGTATCAAACTGCCCTGTAAATCCATATCTCTATAATCATAAATAGTGCAGTTCTCAAACCACTTTTTTGTTCAGTGAATAGTGGTTAACACAGAAACTCACAGCTGGCCAAAGTGCAGAGAATAAATGTTAGTGATATGTTTACCCACAAGTGGGACATCACCCTACCACACCGAGTCTCAGAGACCATCAAGAAAGAGGGAGCACAAAGATCGCAAGAGGCAGAGATCAGAGAAGACCAGAGCAAAGCAGGTCCCATGGCTGTGACAGTCACTACACTCATGAACTCCCAGCAGTTGCGGTTACCCGTTGATCAAGGCAGTCAATATCCTAGCACGGAGCATGAAGGGGTTCGTGAGCTCCCATCCATAACTGAGGAGTTATAGGCAGTGTCTAGCTTATATGTGGAAGAACAGACCAACCATGATTGGTTCCATGCCCAGGAATATATAGACAACACAAATTGTTGTCAATGGCCTTTTAGAAACAAGAGAGGTGACATGAAATTGGGGAGGGGCAGGGAGATAAGAAGAGGTCTGGGAGGATTTGGAGGTAAAAGTGACCAAATACATTGTATAAAATTCTAAAATAATTAATTTTTAAATGGGGGGAACCAAGTAATAAAGTCAACCAAGAAGGTGAAAGAACTCTACAATGAAAACTTTAAGACACTGAAGAAGGAAACTGAGGAGGATATTAGAAGATAGAAAACTTCCTGTGCTTATGCTTTGGGAGAACCAATATTGAGGGAGAGACTACATCACCAAAATCAACCTGCAGATTCAACACGATCCCCACCAAAACCCCAATGACAGAAACAGAAGAAAATACCCCTGAATTCATATAACAGAACAAAAACATCCAAATCGTTAACATAATCCTGAAAAGAAAGAGCAATGCTGGAAGAATCACAATACTCAAATTATATGGAGCCATAGTGACATGAATAGATTGGTTTTCGGCACAAAACCAGGTAGACACACTGCTGAAATAAATAGATCACCCAAAAATAAATACACACAGTTACATCCACCTGATCTTTAGAACAAAGCCAAAAATATACAATGGAGAAATACAGCATCTCCAATAAATGATGCTGGGGAAACTGGGTAGCTGCTGCCTGTAGAAGACTGTAACTAGATCTCATCTCTCACCTTTTGTTTAAAAATAAAAAAGTCAGCTTCAAATGGATCCGATGCCTTAATGGCTACCTGAGAAGTGCTGGAGGACAAGGAAGACAGACACCATGAGGTGCAGACACACAGACACCATGAGGTACAGACACACAGACACCATGAGGTACAAACACACAGACACCATGAGGTGCGGACACACAGACTCCATGAGGTGCGGACACACTGACACCATGAGGTGTGGACACACTGACACCATGAGGTGCAGACACACAGATATCATGAGTGCGGACACAAAGACACCATGAGGTGTGGACACACTGACACCATGAGGTACAGACACACAGATATCATGAGCTACAAACACACAGATACCATGAGTACAGACACAAAGACACCATGAGGTGTGGGCACACAGTCACCATGAGATGCAGGCACACAGACACCATGAGGTGCAGACACACAGACACCATGAGGCGCAGACGCAGGTAGGACTTTCTGCATGAACTGGAGCCACTCAGGAAATGAGGCCAACAATGTGCAAAGGACATCATGGAATTACAGAGCCAGGAAACAGCTAAGCAAGTGAAGAGGCCCCCGCAGGATGGGAGAACCTTTGCCAGCTAGACATCTAGCAGGGAGATAATATCCAGACAGCAGAAAACTAAACGGCAAGGGAACCAACATCGCATTAAAGAAAATAAAAAGCAAAAACAGACTGAGGAGCCAAATGGAATTTTGAAAAGACGAAACACAGATGATATTTAAAGTGTGTGGCATCCTTAGTCACCAGAGAAACATACGTTGCCCGCCTATGCCACCATTTGTTGTCTTTTGTTTTTGTAAAACAACAAATGGTGGCATAGATGGGCAACGAGCCCTTCCGCACTGCTGGCAGGGGTGCAAGCTGTCGCAGCCACTGTGGAGATCAGGCCGCAGGTAATGGAACCCATGCATGACCTGGTTAAGACTCCTGGGCATGTTCCTGAAGAACTCTGCATCCCAGCGGAGATCCTGCCACATTGTCCTGGTTGGCCTCTCTGTTGCTATGACAACACACTAACCAAAAACAGTGTGGAGAGAAAAGGGGTTTATTTATAGATTGCAATTTTCATCAACAAGGGAAGCCAGGACAGAGATCTGGAGGCAGGAGCTGGAGATGAGACCCTAGAGAGTGCTGCTGGCCGCCTTGCTCCCCGTGGCATGGTCAGTCTGCATTCTTATATGACCCAGGACCTCCTGGCTGGCACAACTCACAAGGGGATGGGCCCTCAAACATCAATCATCCATCAAGAAGATGGCCCTGCAGACATCCTCACAGGCCAGTCTGGTGGAAGCAATGCCTCGACTGATGACTCCAGTTTTTGTTAAGTTGACAAAAATTAACCTGCACCCACATTCATGTTTATCGCTGCTCTATTCGCTATAGCAAGGAAGTAGGACCAGCCTCAAGGCCCGGCCGCTGATGAGTAGATAAACAAAGTGTGGGATGCATGCCCGGTACAACTGTACTCAGCCAAAAAGAAAAGTAAAGTTTGCAAGGAAACAGGTGGAATCAGAAAATAGTATATTAAGCGGGGCAGGCCAGGCTCTAAAAGACAAACATTGTGTGTTTCCCTCATATGTGGATACTAAGTTCTAACTTGTAAATATGTACATTTATGCTAAATGAGTGTGTTGTAGAGCTCAGGAAAGTGGAGAGGGGACACTAGAAGCGGAGAGTCACTAAGAAACGGGAGGTAGAGCAATGACATAGGAAACTGGGAAGGAGGACGCTGGGGAGGACTGGTTTAAGTAGGAAGGAAGGCAAGGAGATGTGAAAGAAGGGGGGAGTCAACCCAAGGTAACAACTTGAGGAAAGCTGTAAAGAAATCTGATGCTTAATAAGCTAATCGATATATAAATATGAAAGGATTTTAATGGAAACTCCATGTATGGGTAGGGAAAGCTGCTCTCAGAAGCCATAGATGGTTTAATGAAAACCACAGTGGCAGGAGTAGGCTGTCTCCTCATTGGTTGTTGGTTAGGGAAGCTGCTGAGGCTCCAAAAACAATCCAGAAAATTCCCACTACTGTTGGTTTTCCAGTAGAAAAAAAATGTAGTAAGACCTTATTGCCTTCTGGCTAACCCGCAGAGTTTCCAGAATGTACTATGCAGGCTGCTGGAGAGAACTGTCATTAAACATCTGACTCATCTCTGGACCCATATGCAACACAACCAACCAAGCAGGCAAGATAAGCCCACCGGTGCAATAGTGGCACAACTATTATGGGCGTCACCAACCAGTTTCTGGTTGGATTTGATGCTCATTCTACAGGGGGGAAAAAAATCACATCTGGTCCTGTAAATGCAGTCCAAAGCCTGTAGCTAGGAGGACACAGGCCGCACTGGGGATGCCACTGCAGCTATTTTGCTAGAGGCATATGATGTAACCATCAAACTGCATTCTAAATCACGATGCTAAAGACCATAGAATAGGATTGCTGCCAGTTGTGGTCAGAGAAATTATTTTTGCAGTGGTCAGTCATGACTCCAGAGGCTCCTATGCGGTCAAAGTATTGGGAATGTATGACTAGAGAATGCCCAGCCATAAGTAGAACATCTCTATGGGCCCCTGCCAAGACTCAGAGAACACAGTGGAAGAATGGGTGGAAAAAATATAACTTCAAGAGGAAGGTGGGGGAGGTGTGGAACACTGGCTTCTGGTCACAGCATGACTGCTTCCCTCTCAAACTCATAAAACTATGATTATCTGTACAAGATTGGGCCTGTCAACATCTTGCAATGAAAAGGGGAGGGCTTATGGGGCCCCACCCCTCCCTGAGGATTTACAGCCAGACAATAGTTTGTCAGGGAGGGAGAGAAAGTTTCCTCAGTGGTGTAGCCATTGGTAGGTAGCCATGTTCCTGTAAATAAGCTGTCATTCATGCTTGTATAACCAACTCTAAAGAAAATCATTGGGTTACATGTGTACACACGCACACACATGCACACACATACACACACATGCACATAAGCAGTAAAGTAAAATGAAGTCTCATTGGAAAGAGGAAGGGAAATCACAGGCGTGGGGGCCAGAATAAGCAACAGGTGGATATGAGAGAAACCCACTATTTACATGTATGAAGATGGCATAATGAAATTCATCATGATATATGATTGAAATGAAAACTGTAAAAATAGAAGAGTTCAAGAGGCTACTCTTGATTAGTTGAGTCATCCCATCTTGAGAAGGTTTGGGCATAAAGGAAATTAACAAAGGAAATGGCATATATACTGCTATATTATCTGACAGTGAGAATTGTCATTAAATGCAAATATTTAATGTAGAAAATTGCGAAGTAAGTCAAGATAACTGATACCACTGAGAACATCAAGGAAACTTGCATAAAGAAAATTGAAGAGGGCTGGAGAGATGGCTCAGAGGTTAAGAGCATTGCCTGCTCTTCCAAAGGTCCTGAGTTCAATTCCCAGCAACCACATGGTGGCTCACTACCATCTGTAATGGGGGTCTGGTGCCCTCTGCTGGCCTGCAGGCATACACACAGACAGAATATTGTATACATGATAAATAAATATTTAAAAAAAAACATAGACACTATTAAAAAAAAGAAAATTGAAGATATTTCATATGTGAAGTTAAAACAACAGTAAGTAGAATTAGAAATGAGGGAAACTGAAAAATATATGCAGTGCAAAAAGCACAGAAAATAATTGTCTTTATTTTGTCGGTTGGGGGAAATCTGCTACCTTCCAGGTCTACTCCTCGTGTCTATCGCCAGAACTAGGGCTCTGCACCACAGAACAGTTCAGGGTATGTTGCACTGTGTGGGATCCATACCCTGAAGTGGGAGACCCACGTGTGTGAGCTTTGACCACGGCGTGACAGATCACAGATGAGGCCGCTGGGACGGAAGTGGGATTTTTCAACCTGCTTCCCTAACTGATGGCTCTGAGCATGCTGCCTACATCTGAACAAAGCAAGGAGAAAATGAATCTGAACTGAGAACCCAAGCAGCACATAGTCCCAAGGCTAAAAACACGGTGTGATGTGATGTGCCCACATTGGCTGTTCCAGTCCCCCCTCAACTGGAGGTTCCTCACAGAATTCCTGAAGGATCTCCTTTTTGAGAAAACCAAGCTTACTCTGTTGCTCTCCCCTCTCTACTGGGTTTTGCTCATGACACGGCCTATGTCCCTCCTCCCTCTGCAATGGAAATTTCTTCACAAGCTGAATCGGTTCAGGACTTCCTTGCCGGATCATCCCAGGGACTGGGCACAAAGAGATTTAATGTTCTCCCACGATAAAACTCACAAAAGGAGCTTCAGCAGGGTTTTAGCAGTGCTGCCCAGACAACATCTTCAACTTCCAGTCTGAGAGAGGGACAGCGCTACACACAACATGAGGTCCATGGGATCCTGGGACTGAAGTTTCCCATCAAGCCCTGGGCTCTTCATTCTTCCCTAGACTTGACCTCACACCTGTTCTCAGTTTTAAAATTTTCACAAGACAGTTTTGTTTTTTTTTTTACCTGTCTAACTCTTCCTTGAAGAGGGTTGTCTGGAAGAATACAACACTTCAAGAAACTGTTTTTACACTAAAAATAAAAATTAGAGCTAATTTCTAACACAATGTCTTATAATTCCTGGTAGAGATTTCAGATTCCCATATAAAAATTTCAGGACTATTTCATCAACATGTACTCTTATGATTCTTGATAACTAGAAGTCAAATGTAAATCATACGCCCAAGCATGACGCAAACACATAACCCTAGCATTTGAGATGCTGAAGCAGGAGTTTCAGAACAGCCCATCACAGTAAGACCTTGTCAGGAAAAAAAAAAAAAACAAGGGTTGGGAATGGCAGCTCAGGGATGGATGCAGGGTATGTGCAAGGCCCTGGATTTAATCCCTAGCATCACTACAAACAAAATAACAAAATAAAACCAAGGAACAGAATACAAGCTTGACTTTGTTACAGATTGTATACCTCAATTATAAGCCGCAGAGTGGTTGTCAAAAAGCCCTGAATGGGAACCTGGGGAATTCAGAAAAGCCTTCCCGAGGGTATCTCCCCAGAAGCACAGACAAACCCAAGCTGTACCCGCTGTCACAGGAGGGCACTCTACACCAGAACAAGCTCGTGGCACAGCTCCATTTGCAGCAATGCGGGGGTAACAGAACTTTCCCAAAGGAATCCTACCACACCACTCATTCTGAAAACATACTGAGAAACTGAACGCGTAGTTGACTTAGTAATTTAGCCACACATTTTAAAGTAAGGAGAAGAGGAAGTGGTGACAGCCATAGGCATAGTTCTGCCTGGGCAGGGGATGGGGATCCTGAACCTTTGGAATTAACAATTCTCCACAGGACATTTAAGCCTGAAACACAATTAAGAAGAACCACTTGGAGTATCTTTCAGAAAATGAAGATCTTTCCAAAGCGACATGCTTCCTGTCCCAAAGAAGCTTCTAGCAACTAGATCCAGGGTAGTAGGTGATGCTATCTGCACAAACAACTACGGTGTCCAATCTAAAGACTGATACTCAAGTTTTCCTCTGACCTCAGTGTGTACACACACGCACACACGCACACACACACACACACACACACACACACACTTAAATAAACAGACATTTGTGGAAACTCAGCCAAGGGGAACAGGAAGATAATCCCTGAAACACCTCCCATACAGAAGAAGCAAAGGGCCATGGAAGGGGCTCCTGGATATTTAGGTATTTCAGCAGACAGACAACTTTCAAAACTTCCTGCAAACAGAATGGTGGTGTGCCAAGGTGTGTGAACCTAGCCGGGGCTCACACACATTCTACCACTCTTTAAAATACCTTGCGAGAAGTAAGGCAAGTTAGCTGTGTGCTTGTGGAGAGACACTAAGTAAAGAGAGGTATGGAGAACTGTGGGAGGGGCGGGAGCTCACCCCAGGAGCTGGGTCGTTCAGGCTGCCCCCTCCACAAGGCAATGAGCTTGTGTGATTTATGTTGAGTGTGTTTTCTGTCGGTGACTGCAGGAATATCGGCCACCAGCGTGCAAAAGAGCACGGGTCTCTTCCTGTGGTAAAGGCAGACTTGCTTGAGTACAGGGACTGCAGGAACCACGGAGGGTCTGGATCAAACCACGGAGGGTCGGGAGTGAGGAGCAGGAGCTTCTGTAGAAACCTGTGTTCTGTGTGCAGCAGCAGCTACCGTGTATCATGACAGCTAACTGTACAGCACACGTGAGTTTGTATGTGCCCAAAGGCTGTTTTCATTGTTCTATTTTCATTGTTCTATACACATAGGTAGATGCTGCCTCAGGTCCTGAGGAGCCGGAGATGCAAAAATGTTAGGCAACAAAGGAAGGGAGGTTCTGCCTGCTATTTGGCCAAGAGGTAAGATTTTTACAGCAGTGTAGAATCGGGTTTGGGGTTGTGTCATAGCACAGGAATCAGCACTAGGCTTCAAAAACAAAACAAACGAATCATTGGCAGAAAGTCTGTTCTCCATGGTTCCGAAGGAAGACAAGTCAAAGCTCAGGGTGGGGAGAAGGCTCCCAGCTTCCAGGCAGCTGCCTCCTCCGATGGAGAGAGAAGCAGCCCTGGTCTCTTCTCCTTTTTATGAGGACTCACACTCAGCGGACTTGTGGGGACCCACTTACCTTCAAAGACCCTACCTCCACCATACTGGGGGTGGGGCTCAGAAAATGAGCTATGAGGGAAACACTGAGTCCCTAACAGCTTTCGTGTCCTTTCCTCAGCCAAAAAATCCACGTTAACTCCACTAATAGGCTGTGCTCAACGGCGGGCCGTCTTAGCAACACCAGAGCCTGAGGATGGGGTGGCAGTCTGAAGGGAGGTTCACCAAATAGGAACACGAGTCGGTTAATATGTTCAAAGAAAATGGGCAAATTAACTAATTTCTGATGTCTTTCAGGGAAGGAAACAGGGAAAGGATGAAAAAGGTAACCAAGTGAGTGTGATTCACGGATGTTATACACTTGTTTGGAAATGTCACAGTGAAACTCACTCTTCTGTAGCTAATATACACTTAAAAGGTGTCACCTATCCAGCATCTGAGTCTCTGCAACCTGATCTCAAATATGAACTGGGCCCTCAGAAGTACCCTGGGTCTCCACCAGGAATCCAGATAGGCAGAGACACATATCCTTGGGTTTTAGGAATTTAGATCATAGATAAAGTAACACTGCTCTATCAGCTGGAATTCAGGTTGATTTCTGGAGTCGCTGACTCCGGGGGTCAGGGGAGAGCCACGTGAGGATAGATTCCTCTATCCCTAGGAAATAACCCGGCCTGTGCCATCCTCCCATCCCTCAGAGACACAAATCCCAGGACAGCAAGAGAAAAAGAAATACTCCGGGCTGTAGCGCCTGGTGGCTGCATTCTCACGGGTGCTGCTGCGGAGAGGCCCGGGTGCTAGGGTTGCATGGCTCCAGCGGGGATAATTAGAACAGCAGAGGAAGGGGAGTGAGACTGGAGAGGGGTACTGGGGACAGCTCCACCACCACTGGGAAGAGTGGGCCTGCTATGTCACTGTTCCCTCCGTGAATCACCTCCGGCCTCCTTGTCTGCCGCTGTCCCCACCCACTCCTCTGCTGGCCATGCAGGGCTGTGACCATGTAAACCCCTCCTGCCCTTGGTCCCCAGTGTCCTGCCTATGCTGATTTCTTGCCTTCAGTAAGACATGGAGTCCTCCACCATAGCACAGGTGTGAGCGATGTGATGTATTCCAGGTGTGGAATACCCAAATGGACAGAGTTGACCCCAGGTCATACAACATACAGTCTGACCAGGGACACTGACAAGCAAACTGTGTAGCAAGAGCTATAAAAAACAAAATACAGCACAGGAGCCTGTGAGTGTGGCCCGAGGGGACTTGGGCTCAGCACAAGCTGTCTGGGTGGGTAACTGGGAGAAGCGACATTTAGAGACATGTGATAGAAATGACCAAAGGTACAGACAAAAGCCAGAGCATTAGCGTGAAGGCCCTGAGCATGCGCAGTGGCTCCTGGAGAGGCAGTCTCAAGGAAGTTACAGGCCCTAATTGTATTTTCTCTCTCGTAGTACTATCCTGTCTTCAAAGATCGTCTTTTCCTGAAGGTCTACAGTCAAATCTAAGAGAGGGGAGAGCATCCCTTGCCTACCCAGGTAGCTACAAGCTCCCAAGCTAACAGAGTCTTCCAGTCCCTCACTTCCTCAATGTGATTGCCATTTACCAATTGATTTGAAACATCAATTTGGTAGTAGTAACCCAAGAAAGCTAACAATCCCCCAGTCTAAACTATACACGACAAAATTATCAGCAAAAGTAAATCATCTTGTATTTTATTCTAGTTCTCAACACCGACTATGGTAAAATGGGCACAAATGACACGCTCTGACAAACACAGGCTTCTAGTGTCTAACAAAGGGCACTTCTGAGTCTCTCCAGCCCAGACAGCAGCAGCCTGGTGTCTCCTGTCACACTGGGCTCATCCCTGCTTACTTAACAGTGCACAAACCTCTTGTCTTCCTGTCCCGGTGGCTTTTTATACTTAAATGTCACCACCAAGCCCTTAGTTTTGAAGCTAGATGTCTCTCGCCCCTGAGCTCTTCTGGTTTCCAACTGACTGAGATCCAGGCTGCTCTCTTAGCCCTGCAGCCCCACTCCTTCCCCAGTTCTGGTTGCTGCATTCTGTGTTCGACACTTCCGTGGCATCCTTGACTTTTACGGAACTATTCAGTGGACATGAAGCCATTTCACTTCTTAAACGCTTGGAAGAAAGTTACAGGAAAGATCTATGTGGTTGAGAGAATTACAGAGATATGGACCAACAAGTTTTCATAATCTTATCCCCCTTACCCATACATATATAGATAAGAAGCCCCCGTTAAGGGTGGGGGTGCGCTAACACTTGAGTTTAGTGACATACAAATGCTGGCTGATCAGTCATGTCATTGTTGAATAAATACGCATATATGTCCCATCCACTTCTTACTTATGAAATGAAGGCTTTGGGGCTCCCATGACTCTCCCCCACTGTGCTGGTGTCAGTTGCCCCCAACAAGCTTTCTGACACCCAGAAATGCAACTAAGCTGTCCTTAGATCATGGCGCCACCTAGTGGTTCAGCTACTAATCTGTGAGCCACCGGGTCCCTCTCCATGGCTTCCATTTTTCTCTTTGCAAAGACAACTGCCTCCTCTCCAAACTCTCCTCTTCAAATAGCACCCTGGTCTCAGCATGACAAATTAGCACAAAACTATGAGTCACTGACCTTGTATATAAAGAAGAGAAGCCATAGGACAGGAAAACATCACGAAACCCCGACAAAATGTCATCAGACAATCCACCCCACCCCGGCTCCCACTCCCTGCCTCACCATTCTCTAGGTTACTGGGTTGATTTTACTCAAGGACCAATAGGTAAAACAACCTTTCACCAAGTATTTGGAGGCTGGAGGGCGTCTCAAATGAGCAGACTATACGTGGATGGCTGTGGAGTCTGGAGTTAACGTCATGCTGAGTGTTGCTCCTTCGGGGAGCTGAATTCTGACTTCAGCTCCCTTTGAAAGACAGCCCTCAAACACAGAGAGTTCCCTTTGAGTCCACTGGGTCTGTCCTAAGTAAATCCACATTGCTTCCAAAGATCTAAACAAGCACAGCTCGAAGACTAGAATTGAGGGGACACGGTCTGTGAGGAAGGGCTGCAGAAAACGGTTCTCAGGAGCTAGTGCTGGCCACCCACTCTATCTGGGAGCACGGCAGAGTGCTACTGAGCAGGCCCGAGCTGTGTGCCATGCGTGTTCGCTTTAGACAGTCTGGGCAGAAGAAAATGTCCTCTTACTCATTGTACTAAATGATCATGAATCTTCCTTTGATGCTATCTGTATGTCTGAACAAATGTATGCTAAATTGTACGGGTCAACCCCGTAGCTCTATACTTATGGCATGTATAACTCTGAACATAGTTATACACATAGCTATACACTATATACATATACATCATCATAAATAAGGGCATATGTCTGGGAAAATGTTTACAGATGGAATCCCTGAAAAAGAAATAGTTGGCACACAAGGCAAATATACACATAAAGACTTTAATCATAATATATTTCATAGTATTATAGAATTTTGAACTATTGTCCTTGTAGGTGACCATCTTTAGAAAGAAACAGAGAAATGGTCAGAAAGAAGTTGCTAACAAAAATAAACAACAGCCCCTGCCACCCCAGAGGATGAGGGTCATCCCGTCTGCATTTCTCCCCGAAACAGGCCTAGGAGTCCCTGAATTCCAAGCTCTGTGTGTCCTCAGCACCCAGCGGCCTCGCATCCAAGGACACACAGTGGCCCTTGAGCTGGAGTGGAAGATGAATCTGCCTAGAAGGGGCTCCACCCCTGTAGTGCCGCTGCCAGGGAAAAGGCCAAGCCTAACACTCTCCGGTTATGAAAGGAAACTCTCGGGAACTATCAGCTCCTCCTCGCGCCTCAGCTGACGTTCGTACACGTCCTACAACAACTGAGAGAGTTCACACAAAATGTGTGCGAGTAAAAATGTGTACTCGCACTGCTCACGGGTCAAGGAGACCCCTTTCTCCCCATGCATACATGCACACAGGAACAGTGGAGAACACACCAGCTGGAATACCCTGAGTAACTGGGGTCCCAGCATTCCACTGCCCCCCATGAATCCCTGGGGTATCAGCATTCCACTGCCCCCCATGAATCCCTGGGGTAACAGCATTCCACTGCACCCCATGAGTCCCTGGGGTCCCAGCATTCCACTACCCCCCACGAGTCTCTGGAGTCCCAGCATTCCACTGCCCCTCATGAATCCCTGGGGTCCCAGTATTCTGCTACCCCCCTTATTAAACTAAAAGCTTCCTCCACCTGCCTGACCTCTGTCCAGCTGTCTCCCACCTGCCTGATCTCTATCCAGCTGCTTCTCACCTGCCTGACCTCTGTCCAGCTGCTTCTCACCTGCCTGCCTCTGTCCGGCTGTGACCTTCTCCTGTTTCCAGGAGTAGCCTGTAGCTACCTGTTCAGGAGCTCACCATGGACCACCCAACTCTCCCTTCCTCTTAGGCTATTTCACTAGAAAGCAATTCTCTTCACTCCTGTGTCTTGGTTACATTCCAAAATGGATTCTTCAGTGGACATAGTAAACCTGCTTGGGTTTTCACATCATCTGGCACTTCAAATCAATGCCCTCCTTAGCGCAGTTATGGGGCACATTACCTCACATCAGTCACTGTCAGCTTGCCAGAATCTAGTGAGAGATGGGCATTTGTGCACCCTGCGGGGGTATCCTGATTTCATTACCTGATGTAGGAAGCCTGATCTTAACTGGTGGCAGAACCCTTCCCTAGGCCCAGGACCCTAGATTGTGATAATGGAGAGCATGCACCGAGCATGAGCAGGCACGCATCCTTTGTTGTCTGCTTCGTTACCGCAGGTGCGATACAGCTAGCTGCAACTCTGGCATCCCCTGCAATGAAGGACTGTACCATGAACTGTGAGATAAAATGAGTCTTTCCCCCAACAAATCGCTTGTTTAGAAAGATTTATTTTTATGTTTAATTGTATGTAGGTGTATGTGTCAGCACGTGGGGGTGTGAAGACAAGTGCAGGTGCCCACAGAAGTCAGAGGCATTGGATCCCCTGCAGCTGGAGTTGCAGGTGATTGTTCGCTGATCGATATGGGTACTGGGAACCAAACTCTGGTCCTCCAGAAGAGAAGCCAAAACTCTTGATCACTGTGTTGTCTTCCCAGCTCTTAAGCCGCTTTTGTTGGAGTATTTTATACAGGAGCAGGAAAGAAACCTGAACACTAGAAACACTAGAGAAAGTAGAAACACCGGTCCCTGCAAATCTCCAAATTTGGAGAGCATCAGAGTCAGCCACGGCATTAGCACGAGCCACTGAGCACCACGCCGGGATGCGAGTCAGCAGGTCAATGGTAAGGATCAGGGCTGCCACATTTTAAGATGGCGTCAAGTTGGTAGCATACTTGCATGGCAGGCACAAAGCCCTAAGTGAGTTCCCCGGCACCACACAAACTCACTGTGATGGGGTAGGCCTAATACCAACGCACAGCAGGCTGTGGCAGGAGGACCAGAAGTTCAAGGTCCTCAGCTACATAGGGAGGATCAGGACTAGGAAAGCATAAACAAAAGAGAAATTTCACTTGTAGGATAGGAAACTTCCAGGGAACCCCACAGCAGCTGTGCCAGGAACCCAGACTTCAGAAACCACTGTCGTAAAACATTCACTGCACAACACACAGCTATTGTCAAAATGCCAGGCCCACTGAGCCATCCTTGGGCCCACGTGGTTCCTTATATGGACATCAGGTAACAGGCAGAAAAGGCTAACATCATCTTATTCACTTATTCTTCAGGTAAAACATCTTCTGAAAATGTCTTTTGATGAAATAAATTCTTCAAAGACGTTAATTTCTGTCTCTTAAAGAGCATATTTGAATTGAGACAGAGGCCTTCCAACGTGAGACACATTATCTTACATTTTGAGATCTTTGAAATGCATATTCTGTGTCCTTTTGAAGTCCTGAAATTTTAATACAGCTAACAACTTCACCCTAATGGCTCAGAGGGGGATGTTACTGCAGAATAATGTCTACTATCGACAGATCAAGCTGGCCTTGACTTCTCTATGGACAGCTTTGTGTAATGTGCCAGTTTCTTCAAATACAAGAATCAGCTAGAATAAAGATACTCACTCTTCAGAGTAAGGTAAGCAGCAAGTGGTACATCATAGACACCCAGGATAAAACCATGCTTTGTAGAACCCTGGAGATGCTCACGAGGTTAATATTCTCAATGTTAAAATACTATTTTAAACAGTTAGGACTTAACACTGAAGATCCTGGGTGCCTTCTGAAGAATTCAGCATAAATGAAGGCAAAGAGAACAGGATCTGCCCTTCAGCTGACTGAAGGTCTCTCCTAAGGAGTCATCTCACCTCAGAATCTTCTAGAAATACCTAGAGTCGTCACTTTGCTGTTCTTTTGCTCTTCCAAATCCCACACAGCTTTTCAGCCCCCAGAATCCCATGGGGTAATGATTCTTATATTACCATGAATATTCATTACTCTAACCTGAATATTGATGTCTGCAAAAATTCATGCGTTGAAACTTAATATCTAACACAATAATATTAAAGAGTAGAGCCTTTAGGAAGTTATTCATCATGACAGGATTAATGGCTGTCTTCGTTACTATTCTATTGCTGTGAAGAGACACCATGACCGCATCTTATAAAAGAAAGCATTTAAATGGAGGCTTGCTTACAATTCCAGAAGGCTAGTCCGTGGTCCTCATGGCAGGAAGCACAGCAGCAGGCAAGCTTAGCACTTACGCAATAGCTGAGAACTCACATCTGATCTGTAAGTTGCAAGTAGAGAGAGAGAGACTGGATCTGACTAGGGCCTCTGGAAACTCAAAGCCCATGCCCAGGAACACACCTTCTCCAACAAGGCCACGCCTCCTAATCCTCCCCAAAACAGTTCCACTACCTGGGAACCAGACATTCAAATATATGAGCCTATGGGGACCATTCTCTGTGAGAAGACAGCACGATTGATGTGGGATTCCCCTCTGTATGCTGCAAATACGCTTTATTACCATTGGTTAATAAAGAGGCTGCTTCAGCCTATAGCAGGGTAGAATATAGCTAGGCAGGAAAATGAAGCTGAATGTATGGAGAAAGAAGGCAGAGTCAGGCAGATGCCATGTAGCTGCCGAAGGAGAAATATGCCAGAAACTTACCAATAGCCCACAGTTTCATGGCAATATACAGATTAATAGAAATGGGTTAATTTAAGATATAAGTGCTAGTTTGGAATATGCCTGAGCCATTGGACAAAAGGTGTTGTAATCGATATTGTTTCTGTGTGATTATTTGTGTCTGGGTGGCCGGCAAAGAGAAGCACAATCTCTGTTTACACAGCATCTTTGAACAGACATTGAATCTGCTGCTTTTGGTCCTTTCCGAGTCCTCAGATTCCAAATGTGGCCCAATAATCTCACTGCTAAGCAGATAGTGTAAAGAAATGAAGTCAGCACATGATAGAGACATCTGTGTTCCTGCATTGGTTTCTATATCAGCCATGAGAGTCAAGATTTGGACTCAGCTTGGATGTATGTCAATGGCCGGAAGCATTAATAAAATGTGGTGTAAATGTAAAATAGAATACCATTCTAATATATATTATATTTATATATACATATATATATTGCCAGATATACAGAATTCTGTAATATCTGGCAATAAGGACTAGCCTGAGATCATTATATTAAGTAAAATAAACAAGACCTGAAAAGATAGATAAATATCACATGTTCTCCTTTGTATGTGGAAGACTTAAAAAGTTGATCTCGTGGAAGAACAGAAGAGTAGTAAATATATTTCAGAAACAGAACTGAGAGGAACTGAGCTGGATCCAAGCTGGAAGCCTCCTCTGAAGGAGCCATGTAAGCTGTCAAGGGAAAAGAACCACCAAAGGCCCACCCACTGTGAAGCCTATGAACCCCAACAATGACCAGCTAGCTCTGCAGGATACTCCAGATGGTGCAATAGCGGCACTTTTATCTTGGAGGTAACCAACAGCAGCTTTCTAACTAGTCTTAAGGCCTGCTCAAAGGAGGGAAGGCATG
Organism: Alexandromys fortis; assembly: GCF_014885135.2. Lineage (NCBI taxonomy): Eukaryota > Metazoa > Chordata > Mammalia > Rodentia > Cricetidae > Alexandromys > Alexandromys fortis. The sequence goes on from NW_026067911.1 coordinate 1,882,176, forward strand.
CTTCGTATCATAAACCTACCCAACGACCCACGGCTTGTGAAAACCTAGAGAAGAACTTCCTGTGGCCACTTTCCTAAACAAGTGCCATTTCTAACCACGTTCCAAGTCCTTATTCTCATGTTTACAGGTAAATGTAGCTCTCACCCTCGCCAAAGCAGCTTCTTTTTACAGCAGATGAAGGCCATTACCAAGGCCCACGACTCATCAAAACGCAGAGAACAACCGGCCATGCGGTACCCAAGCCCAATTGATGCATCTGCTACACAGCCCACAACTCAGGCCACATCACAGAGGAGGAGCAGAAAAACTGCAACAGACAGAGGACCCAGGTGTCTACCTAGGACGCTGTGTTCTATATGACAAAGAAACTGAACCATGAATCCCAGCGACATGGTCACCTAAACAAGGCCTGAATCATAACACCAGCTGACATGCCAGTTCAGGGGAGGGGAATCTCATAAGGCCCTACCCCTAGATAGTGACCAACACACAATTAGTGGCTACAGAGAAAGAGACAGAGAATCAGTCTTCTACAGAGACAAGCCCCTGATAGGTTATACGGTCCTAAGCAGTCAGCCCTAAACACATTTACATATGAGCAATACTAAATGAACTCAGCAGGTTTTATTTCTACATATATGTATACATTTATGTGTGTGT
>NW_026067911.1:1882972-1884884 GCF_014885135.2 Alexandromys fortis
AAAAAATAAAAAATTACAAAAGAGGGTAAATCTGGGGAACGTGGGATGAAAAGAACAGAGCAAGAGCAGCTAGGAGGCATGGCTGACAACGAGAACAATATCTAAAGCCCTAAAGTACAGTCAAGGTAGTTATGATTGACAGTAATTCATTTTGTACTCCATGATAGCTCCCGGGGGGTGGGGACGACACTGATACTCCCAGAATGAAGAGGCAATAACACATAGAGATAAATACGCCAATTACTTTGATCCAATTGTTACATTAGTATGCATATGAAGTAATACTATATGTGCCAGGCATGGTGGTGAACTCCAGCACTTGGGAAGCAGAGATAGCCAGATCTCTGTGAGTTCGGGGCCAGCCTGGTCTACATAACCAGTTCCATACTAGCCAAGGCTACATAGTCAGACCCTGTCTCAGAAAAGGAGAGAGAAAAAAAAAGAAAGGAAAAGAAAAGCAAAAGGAAGAAATGAGAAAATTACACTGTCCCCCCGGAATATGTACAATTATATCAATTAAGCATAAAATATTTATCCAGGAAAGATAGATTATTGACCCTTTAATTACCCAGTGTGAGGTCTTACATCTTGTGAGATGTAAGACGACCATGAATTTGAGATGCAGGGGAGACACGGAAAGGGTTTGAGGGAGGAGCATGGCGGGGAATAGTGTAGGTGTATCGCAATTCTAATTATTCTTAGTAATAAAAGCACAGAGTCAGATATCAAGGATGAAACCTGAAAGATCAGAGAGGCAGAGCGGCCAGCCACTAGTTCTTACCTCTACCCAATCCTCAGACCAAATGGGCACTCCTGTCTCTAGGAATCCCCAGACTGAATCCTCACACAGAACGCTCCAAGCCTGTGTCTGCACCTCCCCAGTGCTGGGATTAAAGGTGTGAGCCTCCACCGACCAGTTCTGTTTCTCTTTTCAACTGACTCCCTCCCCGTAGCCCAGGGTGACCTTGAACTCCTGATCTTTCTAGTTTGTCCTCCTCCCAAGTGCTGGGATCAAAGGAACTTGCCACCACTGCCTGGCCTCTATGGTTAACAAGTGGCTGTCTGCACCCTCCACCCTCCAGGCAAGCTTTATTAGTCAGAAACAAACAAAATATCACCACATAGAACTATATTTTAACTTTTAAAAACTCACAAAGAAGAAATTTTTTAAAGGAACCAGTAAAAACAAACACACCAAAAATAAACAAATAAATAAAATAACGCAGATTTAAAATTTTTTAAATCTTTTTAAAATCAGTGCAGTGGCAGCAGTGAATGAAAACTCCAGCATCTATATTAACATTAAAAGCTTACCTAAAGGGGAGTATTTCCAATCTCATTAGATTATCTTTGTGATGGAATTGACCAGTAAGATTTTAATCAATTGTTTATGGCAGTTGTTTTCAATGCATTTGTTAATTTAGCCAATTGCACATACTTAACAAACTTCAAATGTAATCAGATCCTGCTCTCTATTTAAAACATTTCCTTGGAGGCATGGGAGATGGCTTAGTCAGGGCAGTGCTTGTCATACAGACCTGAAGATCTGAATTCAGATCCCCAGCATTCATGTAAAGAGTCGGGTACAGCACATATATAACCCCAGAGCTGGGAGGCCGGGACAGATAGATCCCCAGAGCTTGCTGGTTAGCCAGCCTTGCCAATCAGATGAGCTCCAGGTCCAGTAAATGATGCTGTCTCAAAAAAATATACACCTACTTTAAGATACCATCTTACACCTGTCAGAATGGCTAAAATCAAAAACACCAATGATAGCCTTTGCTGGAGAGGTTGTGGAGAAAGGGGTACACTCATCCATTGCTGGTGGGAATGCAAACTTGTGCAACCACTCTGGAAAGCAGTGTGGAGGTTTCTCAGGAAATTCGGGATCAACCTACCCATGGACCCAGCA
>NW_026067911.1:1886816-1889102 GCF_014885135.2 Alexandromys fortis
ATTGTTTTCCTTAGTTATGATAAAAGATAGATAAAAATATTCTAACTATAATTCTTGCTTGATACCTGTTTTGTTATATGTAATCTTGCTAATTTAAAGTTAAAACTTCCCTTTTACAGAAAAGGGGAGGTGATGTATGCTGTGAATATGCTTTACTGCTGTTAGTTAATAAAGACGCTGCTTTTGGCCAATAGCTTAACAGAGTAAGTCAGGATGAAAAAGATATAGAGAGAAAATAGGTGGAGTCAGCAAGAAGCCATGTAGCCGCCTGCAGGAGACAGATGCACCAGAACCTTGCCGGTAAGCAACAGCTATCTCTGGCGATACACAAATCAATAGAAATGGGCTAATTTAGGATATAAGAGCTACCTAAAAATGTGCTTAAGCTATTGGCCAAACAGTATTGCAAATAAAAATAAATAAATAAATAAATAAATAAATAAATAAATAAATAAATAAAACAATACCAGGGCAAGTGAGATGGCTCAAGGGGTAAAGGCATCTGCAGCCAAGCCTGATGACCTGAGTTCCATCCCTGGGCCCCACATGGTGGGAGGAGAGAATCAGCTCACGCCAGCTTTCCTTAGACCTCTGATGTGAGCCCCTCCCCACACAAATAAAATCGAAACAGAAAGCAGTAACGCTGACCAAGTTCCACCCCAAAATTTGTGTTCCATTGGTTCAGGGTGAGCAAAGTGGGGGATCCTGCACTGTAATCAGACTCACTGCCTACAGAAACACGGGAGCATTTATTTATCGGGGAGTAAAAAACATCTCTTCCTGGAGTGCCAAAATTAATCATTCTTTGTTTTGTGTAATTTCTACAACTGTATTAAATCAACTCATGAATAGGGTGGCCACAGAACAAGACCCCCCCAGAAGTGCAATTGATTGGTATGCACAGCCCTCCAGTAAACCAGGGCACGTCTAGGCAGAAGTCAGAGCCACATGGCCACTTGACCTGTCCAGTACTCGATAGTTTCTAAACTCCAGCATTGGTACTTGGGGCTTTAAAACATTAGTGTCCAGTTTTAAATGCTGGGGAATTTAAAGCTTCTAATGACTGAAGACAGCTCAAATAATAATATTTGAAAGGTCAATGCTTAGATCCTTGATCCACTGGATAAATGCCTATTTACTTAGGATCATGTGTAAAAAGAAGATTCCGGGTCTAAATTAAGATTTGCTAGGCGAGCAAACTAAAATGGTATAGATAATATTTTAAATATCATTATTTTCCGTGCCAACCCCATTTCAGAGGATAATTGTGTTCAATAATGCTGACTTTCAAAACGGTAGATTAAAATAATTCATTCCTGTTTTTAATTAAAATTGAGAAAGTGGGAACTAATAATATAATGTGTGTCAGAGCTGCATGTGTGCACCGTACAAGATAAGAAGGGGATTGCAACACCAGCTTGCTTCTGGAGTTCCTTGAAATTCCCAAGGAAAGACGGGAGCATGGGAGTCAGTGGCTGCACCACTAGCGCGTTAGACACAGGAGGCAGCTCCTTTGTTGGCTGAGCTCCCTGAAGCCATTCTCTAGGTCCCGATGATTCAAGAGCACAAGACACACTGTCTCTACAAGCCCATCTGAGAGACTTTCTCTATGGGACGTGTGGATACAGTAAGGCTGGACATTTTGATGATAACGTGTAGATAGGATCTTAAGACCATCTGGGTTTAAAGACGGGAAAGAATTGTGGGAAGTCCTGTTACGCACATAGGTTTAAACAGAAGGGCTGCAGGCACTGGACAACAGGAGGATGCGAGGATGCTGCTCTGCAAACAGATCCCACAGAGTCTCTGAATGGGCTGAGCACCACTGCCTCTCTGTCCCAACTGGAGTACTGAGGTCTCCAGTTTTTGATGAACAGATTCCTGTTTCTTTACAAGAATGTGTTACAGTAAATACGACTGGTCCTTGCTTTGCTTCCAGGGACTCAGGCTGACTGGGGCAGAAAGCGAATGAAGAAAAAGACAACAGACAGACATAGGGACAGAAAGATAAGATCGGGTGGTCTGGACTGTCGGGTGAGAAACCCAACACTCTGGAAGCTCGGTATCTTTGTTATTTTTGTATGACTTGGATAAGACAGCATATGGACTTACAGCTCTGTAGGGTTAGAGCCTATGACCATCATGGCAGGGATCATGGCAAACAGACATGGTGCTGGAGAAGTAGCTGAGAACTTCCATCTCATCTACAAGGACACAGAAAGAGAAAGACTCTGTAGATGGTATGGGCTTTTAAAACCTCAAAGCTCACCCCTCCCCCCCCCCGTG
>NW_026067911.1:1889298-1983458 GCF_014885135.2 Alexandromys fortis
GGGGGGGGGGGGGAGAAAGCCATGGTGGACATTTTCTATGCACCATCGATATCCACACGTGGACCATTGTCACTTCCCTCTGAGCCCTACCCTCTTTGTTGTCTTCCCATGAGTCTGAGGCTCCGAGGTCCCTGACCTGTCCCCCATAGATACGCTAGTCTGACAAAGGCATTTCCATAGGCAACAGATCTGACTGCTGTGACCAGTCCTGCCCCTCTGAGACTGTGGTCAGGAACCTGTGTTCCACAGATGGCCTGTCCAGAGGCAGATACAGAGACGGCCTAACTTAAGAAAGAATCCCACACATAACTACATAGATCTAAAAGTCATTTCCTAAATGGATGGTTCATGTTCTTGGATGCTGGATATCACTGAAAATACTAACTATGCAATGAAATTAGATGTGTAGAAAAGAGATGCTGGACAAAGAGAAATGGTTATGGCTTATATATTGGCTTACCCCATAGAAAATAGACACAGATCACATATTAACTGACAGTATCCTTATATATTAGCAAATCGGTCCATAAGGGATGCAAAATTCATTTTTAAAGGGAAAGAGGCACGTTTCACAAACTATAGTGTTCCTATTCACCAAGAAGATAAAATGTTGGGATTGGGGCTGGAAAATGGCCCAGTGAATAAAGGCGTTAGCCCACACAAGCAGGGCAACCTGAATTCAATCTCTGGGCCCTACAGGGCAGAAGGTGGAAGCTGACTCCAGGAAGTTATCCTCCAATGTCCATGCCACACAAACATTCTGTGCATGCACACACATGCTCATGCACACACACACACACAAAGGAAGGCTTTTAAAGCAGCTGTGATATTTACACAACCCAAAGGCCATCTCCAATATAAAGAGTGTCAAGAGGAAGCAGAGAGATCTGCAAGCACAGCCCCGTTTTCACACACATCCGCCACTCTGTGACAGAATGAGCAGATGTCACATCAGGAAGGACACAGAAGCTGTGTGCAGAACTCATGTCTTAACGCTGAGTTTAAAATAAATTTAAAGGAATTCGCATTCATTTTAGCACATGGACTAAAAGAACATACAGAAATAGGAAACACATATACTCAAAATGGAGAAATAAGTTCATTTTTCATACACAACAATTATTTAAATAAGAAATATAGAAGCGTCTAGAGGTGAGTTATTGGGACAAATGAAAAAGATAACTAGATACAAAGTAAACGTGCAAAAACACAGCTAGTGTAATGTATGTTGGCGTGAGCAAAACATGAGTTTTCTTAAAGACACTATTTTAGTAAGACCCAAAACATTAAACTCTAATAATCAATTTAAAATATATTTTTGAGACCTATAAATGAAGCCCCTAAATTTGATAGACATTAGTGGTTCCTAAGTAAATTGATGGGTATGATCTATTTGACATTGGAAGATTCAATCGTGTTACAATATTTTCTCGAATTCTACCACAGGATGACACAAGACCATTCCAAACCCTCAGTTTATTTGCAAATATTGACCGGGCCCTCCTAAAAGCATATAGGAAAAGTCACATGTGGTGTCTCATGCTTGTAACACCAGCATTTGAAAACGAGCAGGAAGCTCATGAATTCAAAGCCTACATAGGCCTACATAGGCTACATAGTGAGATCTTGTCTTGAGAAAAGATAGTATGGAGGGCCAGGGAGATGGCTCACTGGGTAACTGCGCTGGCTGCCAAGCCTGATGTCCTGAGTTCCGTTCCTGGAACCCATGGAGTGGAAGGAAAGAACCAGGTCTACCATCTTGTCCTCTGACCCCAGGAATATACGACAGCGTGCACTCACACACACAGGCCCAAGAGAAATAAATCAAGAAATGTAATAAAACAAAACAAAAAATAAGTCATGTGGAAAGAAAGACAGCCAAAATTAACCAAAACATTCTTGAGATAGGGTAAAGGCTAGAAAAACTTACTCAGTGAGGGGACATTTACAGCTTGCTGTGGTGGTTTCCAAACTTAGCACAAACACAGATGAACTGAAGAGCGGATTAACTCACAGAAATGCAGACATTGGGATAATATCAAATTTAACACTTAAAGTAGTGGAAATGATGCATTTTTCAAAAAATAGGATCAGACATATATTCACATAGGAAAAAAAGAAATTCGATCACTTTCTTACACTTGACATTAAAATTTTGGCTCTGGGTGGACCTTAACAAAATATCAAGGAAACAGTAAAAGTTACAGGAGTGAAATAGGGTGTCCTCATCCAGTCGGGTAGGAAGATGGCGCTGAGTCAGATTGTTAAAACTAGCAAGAGGGAGCCGAAAATGATACACTGCATAAATAGAATTGAGAACAAAAAGTCACATGATCATCACAATAGCTGCCAACAAGGCCCTTGACAAAATTCAATAATAAAAGTCTGAAGAAACTAGAAGGGGCTACCTCACTGGGTGGTGGTACGGCCATGCATACCTTTAATCCCAGCACTTGAGAGGCAGAGGCAGGTGGATCTCAATGAGTTCAAGGCCAGCCTAGTCTACAAACCAAGTTCCAGGACAGCTGAGGCTACACAGAGAAACCCTGTCTCAAAACACAGACACACACACACACACAAAACAACACAAAAACACAGTTGGAGGGAGCTACCTCGATGTGACGAAGAATGCATATGACCTGTGTGAAGCCAACACCAGGCAGAAAGCGGGGGATGATGGACACTGTCACTTCTCAGGTAAGGAATGAGGAGAGAGTAGTCATACATAGCTTGAAATCTTGAGCAAGACAGCAAGAGAAAGAAGTAACAGGGAAAGAGAAGGAAGTCACATTATCCCTACTTGGAAATCATATGATCTGTATTTGAAACTCACATGACTGCATCCTCTGAAGAACCCATAGAGGACTCCAGGTCAGATAAACAACATCAGCCGTCAGCCAATACGGGCTCTGAAGTCGGGGTTCGTGTAGCTTATTCTAAAATTGTACATTATAATTAGATAGTCTTAAATAAAACTGCTCAGTAATAATAATTATTCCTAACCTGCTAAAGTTTCAGTTTAATCTCAGCTGGTGGCTGTCCAGGGACTCAACAAATAAAAAATGATCAAAAAAATATGTAATGCTAAGAAATTAGTAAGTTACCAGAACTCCGTGTTCAAACAAAAGCTGCTGCAGCTGCTATCAATTGTGTTTATTCAATTGTGCTCCTGAGGAACGATTGTCTAAAGGCTACCGCTAGTAAAACTACTCAGGGGTTAAGTAGGCACCATTTTAATATTTCGTTTTCTTTTTCATTAACATGTATTAATTGTACATAGTAATGTGGTTCAGAGTGATAATTCAACGCAGCATATACTAATTAAACTCAGCCTCCCAGACCTATCCCCTCCCACTTCCACACCTTTTACAACTGTAATAATTACTGTTCTATTTTAGGGTCACCTTTTTTAATGGAGCAGCAGTTAAATCCCTTGAAAGAGAAGCAGTAATTGAAATATACAATTCCTAGTTTCTGTTCCTCAACCTGGAAGAGAATGACTCTCTGAAACCCTTCCTAGGATCAGAATGTCAGACTCAGAACAAAGGAGAGAGGTTAGGACTCAGGGTAAGGGGTAAAATGTGACACATGTATTGTTGACTAACCTGTCTGTCAGCTTGTGGAGGTGAGGCTGAGAAGCAGCTAGTGCCCCTTCCTGGGTCCTCAACTGCCACTTCTCCAGACTTACTGGTACTTAGCCGCTTGCTAAAACCTCTCTGTCTCTTTGTCTCTGTCTCTGTCTCTCTCTGTCTCTGTCTCTCTCTGTCTCTCTGTCTCTCTCTCTGTCTCTCTCTCTCTCTGTCTCTCTCTCTCTCTGTCTCTGTCTCTGTCTCTCTCTCTCTCTCTCTCTCTCTCTCTCTCTCTCTCTCTCTCGGGAAGATTATAGAAAACACAGACTTGTAAGCCTTCTGTTACCTTGCTCTTCAGCTACTTTTATTTTGGGGTGCTGGGATTTGAACCCAGGTCCTTCCCCTCACCACTTAGATCTATCACCAGCCCCTTAATCTGCTCATAGAAGCTCAAACTTTTTATAGTTTTGCCTGTGTGCTTCAGCCTCGCAGCACAGAATTCAGAGCTTTGCAAACACAGCAAATATTATTACTTAAGAATAAGTTCCTACTGAGAACTCAAGAACAATGGCAATGGGTTTTTGATCCTACTGCACCTATTGGTTTTGTGGGAGCCTAGGCAGTTTGAATGCTCACCTTACTAGACCTGGATGGAGGTGGGTGGTCCTTGGACTTCCCACAGGGCAGGGAACCCTGATTGCTCTTTGGGCTGACGAGGGAGGGGGACCTGATCGGGGGAGGGGGAGGGAAATGGGAGGCGGCTGTGGGGAAGAGACAGAAATCTTTAATAAATAAATTAATTAATTAAAAAAAAGAATAAGTTCCTGCTTACCCAAGTTCTGTCTCTAGTAGTCAGGGTGCCAAACACAAGAAGGCCTTCTTGCAGGACAGTAACCAACAGACACGTATTTATCATTTGTATTTAGGGACAAGAAGTCTCCAAATGGTCCGAGGAAACAGTGGGACAGTGACTGTTCTCCATGGAGGAAATCCATTTCCTTTTCCATACGTGTATTCCAAACTATGTCTGGTACCTGGTAATTATGGAAGCACATGTCTTGGGACACTGTAGGAAAGCAAGTCTGGGTACATATGACAAACACATTACTACAAATGATGGCTCTTTAGATAACCATTGTATTTAGATTCTTGGATATCTAGTGGATTTTAATGTCATCAGTTTGTAATTATACATCCAGTGAAGATTTCTTACCAAGAGGGACCACAGGGCCAAGCTGACCATGAGGTCATGTATCAGTCCCATGAGGTTAATGAGGACCTAGTGTCTTCCTCTGAAGCATCTTTGCCATTCCTCATACCAAAAAAAAAAGCCCATTTCTCATGTGTACATATCAGCTATGGAAGATGGGTCCCTTCCAGACAAAAGGCACACAGACAGACTTACTTTATTCTCATGTGTACATATCTATGGAAGATTTTCTAAAACCCCGGCAGGGTCAGGACGGGATCACTTCCAGACAAAAGGCTCACAGAAAAACTTATTTTATTTTCTTGCAGTTTGGAACTTTACATCCTATCGGCAAAGGAACTGAAATTTTTAAGGCACCATTGCTAACTTTCTTAAGATTATATAACTATCTCTGCATTTTCCCATCAGCCCCACAACTATGGGCGCTTCCACAAACTAAGCAGAGCCTACAGTTTCCTAATCAGCAAACTTCAGCACATAGCTGAGTTCGCAAGCACACAAAGGATAGTCTACCATCCACCTTTGTCAGCCTTTGCTCCCACGGCGCCTGTAGACATGGCCTCAATTTTGGCACTCAGAGCATAAAGGCTTAGGAAACTCATCTCCTTTCCTAGACCACAAGGCTCTTCCTAAGCCCCCAGTTCAAACCAGTTGACCTTGGGTCCTCCAAGAGACTCCAAGTCACTTGTGTCAAACAGGAGGTCCTCCAACACTTTCTTAAGGGGACCCCAAGTAACTCCGGCATTTATAATGTTGGGGGAAACTCTGCTACCACCATTTGTGACACAGCCAACTGCCAGATCAGAGACTATACCACGTCTCTACTTAGAGGAATGATTTAACCTCAGATGAAAGCAGGAAGGATATCTCCTTCCCAAACCTTGGCAAAGGTTACTGTCTGGAATGCTCAAAGCAAGCTGTGTCTCTAACCGGTCACCAGGACCACTGGCGGTTTACTCTCTCCATGAGCATCTGCTGTAATAGCTTACAACTCGCTGTGGATCAAGGTAGAAAAGAGGGATGCGACTTAAGATCTATGCAAGTGCTCTCATATTACAAAGGTAGGCTGGCTAGAAAATGCACTCTAGTTCCAGAATGTTAAAAGGGTAGCGAGCAAGAGGTAAAGTGAAGCTCTAACCCCACCAGTTCCCTATTCGCTCCTCTGCGGACTGGCCAATTCTGTCACCGCCTGCTATCATAACCACACGAACACTTGTGAAATCATCTCTACAAATGAATAATCAAAGAACACACTTAGTGCCTTAAATGAGGATAAGTAATAATGTATTCCACCCCCACCCCAGAATCCTCACCGTCTATACCAAATGTCAGCAAGACATCCAGAAGTGACTATGTGACAAGCTACCAAGGGTGTCTGGATCTGTGTCTAACCCAGCAACGACATAACCATCAAAGCCTAGCGATGCCGACAGAGGCATCCCTATGTAGGCAGTGTATACCTAGACAAAGGAGGCATCAGGCAGGAATTCCTTCTTTGCCATCAGAAACATGACTTTTAAGCTGCTCAGATCATGATGTATCATAGGTAAGATGAACATAAAATCCGCAGCAAGATCCCAGAGTAGCCCCCAGCACCAAACAGAAGCAAGGACAGACCTTCAGCACATCAGGAGTGGAGTCAAGTGCAGGCTACTACCCACAGCTTGTACACCATAGACTGAAAGAATACTTCCAAGAAAAGGCCATTGGGAGTATGCTGTGACCTCCCCACTGGGAGGCCATCCCCAGATAGTAGTTCACCTGTGTGCATGGGGAGAGAGGAAGGGAGAAAATGCTGAAGGACTTTCTACTCCCCTTTACAGAGAAAAAAAACCACCTCTCTGAATATATAATCAAAATCAATCAGAATTATAAAGCACCGCAAAATGGAAAATACGCTGGTTAGAACACAAAAGAAATTGTGGGGGAAATGAACGGTCTCAGTTTCTTTGGGATGGGATTTCAAAAGAGTAGAACACTAATTGAAAAATCATCATGCTTAGTGGGGCTGACTCTGCTCGTAAGATGTCCCCATTCACGGGGGGGGGGGGAGGTGAAGTAAACAGCACACAGCCAGGGATAAAAGGAGAGAGGAGGCTGGGGGGCAGGGGACCTCCTCCCAGGCATGAGGAACATTTCACCAGGCAAGCTCTTGGCAGCCAGCTGTTACCAGGACAGAGAGAAGGACAATGAAACCAAACAGAATCGGGTCTTTGAATGCACGTATGCTGGAGACAAGCTCCCCCTCCCCCCAGAGACTGCTGGAGGGGAGGGAGCAGCTTCCTGAGGGACCAGGGAAGGGCAGGAGCTGCATCTGCAAACGCACTGACCAATCAAAAGAAGGGATGTGTGTGGTCAGGGCTGATGGCAGATTCTTCTCAGCCCGGAAGTATGAAGTCTACGCAGAGCTGATTCCCACAGTCATAAAGAAAATAAAGCGTACATCTGTGACACTTTTTTCCAGCTGGTAAAGAAAGTAGGGATGAGGAAACCCACGTGTGCAGCAAGCCACGCGAAGAGAAAGGCCTTCTGCTGGAAAGCTGGAGTCCAGAATCTCCGTGAGGGCTGGGGACAGAGTGGTCCTCTACAGTCACTCAGGGACAGTCTGCCCCAATTAGGGTTGGTCAGGTGAAAGACAGAATGGCTGACTGGCCTATGACTGTTCTGTGAACATGGCCCTACTCCCCTTTGAGTTTGTTGAGCCAGTCCGTCAGCGGCAGGCCCTACTGAAGGGAGAAAGGGCCCACAAAAAGCCCACAGAGGCTTTAATTTTTTTTAATGGTCAGGTTTTGGTATCAGGTCAGGAGGTAAGGAAGAAGCCCTCCACCTTTGGGAGTTCACTGACTTTATATCCTAGTAATGGTGCCACCCTGTCTGTCTGCCTACCAGGGAAGGTGTCTCACTCCCATCCCTAATGCTCCCTTCTCAGAGGTTACCCAAATTGTTTTAGGGGTTTGAGAGAGAAGATTATGCTAGCTGCTTCCAGGATGGCAGAAGGGGCAGTGTAAAGGGGGCAACATTTAGACTCTCTCAGAAGAGGGTTTATCTCAGGGTCACAATACAATTTAACAGACAGCGATGATCCAGAACATAAGACAGCCATGTGAGGACAGCGGGCATCCTTGAAACAAATGTGAGTGAGAAGACTCTGACAGACAAAAAGTCTGACTTCTGGAACTGCTATAACTCTTATTAAAAGTTAAGTTAAGAAAATAGGGGAGTTTTTCTTTATTAGAGGAAGAAACAAGGCAAGAAAACAAACTAAAGAATTTTGGTGAGGCTGGAGCTATGGCTTTTGCTGTTCTCACAGAGGACCCGGGTGGGTTTCCCAGCACCCATATGACAGCTCACAACAATCCATAGGCACGCACAGGTATATAAATATATATGCAGGCAAAACACTCGTGCACATAAAATAAATAAATCTTTTTTTTAAAAAAAAGTAAAGAATCCTTGGCAGGGGAATGATTCTTTGCCACTGCTGTTGTGACACACTTTTATAAGGAAGCAGTGGACAGAAGTGGACAGAGTACCTTTCCCCTCTGAATGTGCTCACCTCTGCCCTCCCATCCTGATACCCCAGCATAACCCTTCTGGGAGTGGGGAGACTCTGTCCTTGAGAAGCAGCAGGCTTAGTGGGCCTTTTACATCTGAGCATGATTTTTCTTGCTTCCTCCCACAAGCTGCTCTCTCTNCTCTCTCTCTCTCTCTCTCTCTCTCTCTCTCTCTCTCTCTCTCTCTCTCTCTCTCTTTCACCTCTAGACTCAGTCCTAGCAAAATCTTGGCAGAGAGGGGGCTGTCTGTGACTCCTACCTTTCATCAGTGGGACAACTCACGGTTCTCTGCACACTGATGGTTTCGTATCCTAAGATCATACATCTATGAAAAATGACAACGATATGCCCAACTAAGAGAGCAACCAAGAGCCTCAGGAGTAAGCTCCTAGTCTTGGGAAAACTGGAAAGATGTAGTCAGAACATCCCATCCTTTTTCTTCTCTCTCTCCTCACAGGCTTAAACTTAAGCATCTGGACAGCTGGACACACTCGCTACCCATGTCCACACTCCCTTCGCCAGCATCTCAACTCATCTGTGGTCAGGTACTCCTTCACTGAAGCTCCGTAGGAAGCTTCACTGTTGCCTTGAACTGAAACCCTGACAGCCTTTTCCCTTCCCTCTGTGCAGCAGAGAATGAACCTGTGTCTTCCTATGAGAACCCTTGACATGCTTAGCGCCGTTACCAAGCACACCACCAGACAACGGAGAACATAACCCATATCCTATCTCACACTAAGCAATCCAGGGCAGCTAGCAAAGCCACACTAGACCTACAATGTGCAATAACTATATAAATGTATAGGAATAAACGTGCAAGCAAATCACACCCTTCAGGGTTCTTTTAAACCTTCCCTACTGCACCGTGGCATTCGGTCCTCTGCTGGTTGAATATTATTTCAAGTTGGCCACCACTAGGGATTGCAGTTCCGCTCTTGTACTCCAGGAGGACCAAGAGGTTCCAATGTTGTCTACATGCCAAAGTACAAATTGATGGGCTCCATTTTTCCTCTCCTTGTTCCACAGCCCCAGGGGCACTGATCAATCAATAAATAACCCTGGGGAAAAGGGCAGCGCACAAGGGATCTAATGGGGATGAGGAGCTTCTAGTTTAGGAGTGGAGAGGTGGCAGGTACAGAAGATGGAAGGAAGAAGGTAAAGTAAGAGTAAGGAAGTGTGAAAAAGACACAAGGATTCATGCAATTAAACAGCTATAGTACAATTCAGCTATTGATAACTATACATATATAGTTTAAGCAAAATGTTCCCATGTCAGCTAACAATGTTCCCTCCGGGAGTCAAAGGCCATCTAACAAAAATCTCCAACACTAAGCGTGAGAAGCCTCATTTTGAGTTGTTGGCCAGGGTTGTCCAAGAGACACTTAGAACATTACAGGTTATTGCTATTGTTCCTGCTGCTGAAGACACCATGTATGTTAATGTCTCAGAGGCCACTGAGCTGATCCTGACCTGAATGTTGAATGCTTCTTCCCCAAGAACCAACTTTCATGGGTACCAGAGGGTACCATGCAAACTTCCAAAGGAGGGAGGCAGCCAACAATCCTATTCAGCTATGACACCTATGACGAGCAGGGCACAATAGTCCACAGGATACATTAGTGCCATGAATACCTCAGTGGTAATCTTAAGACCCACTGAACAACAAAGAACCCTCTCAGGAAGCCAAGGCAGTGATTCAAGGCAAGAAAGGAAGCAGAGATCACAGAGGAATGCTGCCTAACAATTTGTTCCTCATGGCTTGCTCAGCTTTCTTTCTTATATAGCCTGGGATCCTCTGCCCAGCAGAGGCACTGTTCACAGTAGGCTGGGCCCTCCCAGATAAATCATTCATCAAAAAATGCCCTACAGACATGCCCACAAGCCAATCTGAAGGTGGCAACTCTTCAGTTGAGGTTCCCTCTTCCCAGATGATTTTAGTTTGAATCAGAAAGTAAACACCATACCTCACAAGCCCAAGAATCTGAGTTCAGTCCCCAGAATATATTTAAAAGCCTCTATGTCTTGGTACCATTGATAACTGTGGGGCTCACTGGCCATCCAGTCTAGCCTACTTACTGAGTTCTGGTTCAATAAGAAACAGAGTTTCCTAAAGAGAGAGAGAGAGAGAGAGAGAGAGAGAGAGAGAGAGAGAGAGAGAGAGAGAGAGAGAGAGAGAGAGGAAAAAGGAGGAGGAGGAGGAGGGAGGAAGGAGGAGGATGGAGGAAGGAGGAGGAGGAAAAAGAGGAGGAGGAGGAAAAGGAGGAGGAGAGGAGATGGGTGGTTCCTGAGGAAAGTCATGTAAAATTGTTCTCTGGCCTCTACACATATGTGTGCTCATGTGCAAGATCATTTACACACGAGTGTGTCTGCATACACATTTATACATACACACATAAATATAAACACACAAATGCAAATTCAGTCATGGTACTTAGATATCAAACCAGACTACCTGATTTTAAAAAATCAGAATTTCAGGGACGAAGGTATTAATACCCCCCCCCCATTATCCACATAACTCTAACAATCCATACAATATTAATCAGACTGAGAATTTCTGTCTGAGTCAGAGGTTCCCAGACACTTTGGTGCCTAAGAGTGACCTGTGAGGTGGAGCCCTAGAAAGTCCTAGAAACTTGGGGGAGGGGGATCAAGATCTATATCCTTTACAAACTCTAGATGTTTCTGAACGTAGCAGATTTTTGAAACAGAACCTAAGAAACCCAGGCCTCAAAGTGAGGTGACTGAGTCATTGGTGATAGCTGGGAACTAATTAGAAACACAACTCTGAGACCTCCCCCAAATATATCCAGATGGAATAAAGAAGGCCAGCACCAGAAGCTATGACCCCCTTGCCTCCCACTCCTCTGGAGACTCTCACCCACATGACTAAGTTCGCCTGGCTGCCTTGTCCCTTTAGCACACATGGAGCTCTGGAAATCCCTCTAGAGATGGCTGTCTTTGGATACAACTTGGACATTTGTGAATGCCTACTAAGAGGTAACTGTCATTCCAAACCCACACTTGCCACTCAGGAATCAATAAGGTCTGATGAAATGGCTCCGTGAGTAACGGCTCTCACTGTCAACCCAGACAACCTGCGTTCATCCCCACTCCTACAAGCTGAACTCTGACTTCTACTATGTATATGTGTGCATATGCACACGCGTATACATGTGCGCACACATAAAGAGACAACAAATAAATAAATGGCAGTAAAGGTGTTTTTTAAAAAGTGTTGTGAATCTTTGCAACTATATGTTGCCTCTTTATTCATGTTTAAATATAACCTGGGCTTTCTCACCTGAGAGACAAACCCTACAACGCTTGACACCATTTCTAGCTCCACTCCCTGGTCATGAGTCCTCAGTGTGGTCCTTCCAGACATCTTTTTCATGCCTCTGTCCTCTGGTGACCACTTTCCCACAAGACAGAAAAACACAGCATGCCTGTCCCACTTGCCTGCCCTTACAGCCCACACAGCCCTAGCAGCCACAGTCATTCTCCTAAACCTACAGCCGTTCACTTAAGCCACCAACTAAAGCAGTCGAGATAACAAAGACCTAACCCACAGCTTGTCCTCACTCACGCTCTCTCCTCTTCACCTTTTCAGGAGCCCCCTTTGTGGGTATATCTGTCTCTGCATGTTCTTCAAGTGTGCCATGCACCATCCCCAGGACCTGAAAAGAACAAACCATGTATTTCTACCTTGTACTGTCCCTCACTGCTGGAGGGCTCTTTCTGTCTTAGGGATCTTAAAGCCAAGGATGATCAGGATTTTTCTCAAAGACAAATTAAGCAAAAAAAATTAATATTACTGACTTCAACCAATTTTTCATTTATTTGTTTTGGCTTTTGTTGTTGGCTTTTGATGTTTTGTTTTGTTCTGGGGCAGGATCTGACTGTGTAGACCAGGCTGACCTCAAACAAATAAAGATCCGCTCACCTCTGCCAAACTTTTCATGGCCAACAGCCAAGCTAAGATTCTGCCTCTTCTTCCACAACTGAGGAAAGTATTTAAGGGGATACTAGAGGGAAACACTCTTCTTTGGAAGTGCCAATTACATTCTGGTGGCAACAGCCTTCACACATCCCTGGAGTGTGGGGAAGCTCCTTCACACTGAAGACTGGTACCACGGCCCACCAGCCATAGAAGTAGAACAGAAATTAACCTCATTTATTATTCACATGAAAACATTAAGCCCTATAAAATCTTTAGAAAGCTAAATAATCTTACATTCTCTAAAAAGCAAAACTATAGAAACAATAAAATGGCAGAGATTTCCAGGATAAGGAGAGGGAAGACTAAACAGGCACCATGTGGGGGTGGGGCTACACAGAGCAGAGGACTTTCAGGGCCTATGAGCTGCAATGCTGAATAGATCTCACTGTGGTTTTCAAATTTATTTTATGTGTGTGTGTTGCCTGTGTGTATGTTTATGTATTGTTTGTGCAGTGCTCACAGAGGACAGAAGAGGACATCAGATCCTCTAGAACTGTAACTACAAACAGTTGTGAGCCACCATGTGGGTGCTGGGAATCGAACACGGGTCCTCTGGAAGAGCAGTCAGTGCTCTTAAGTGGTGACCCATCTCTCCAGACCATATTTCGTTGTACATTTATAAAAACTCACAGGATGTAGGATGCCTACAGTGAACTATGGTGTGAACTACATCCTATGAGCAATCATGTACTAATGCAGGCTCGCCAGTTGTACCAGATGTACCAGCTAGCACATGTGTGGAAGACTATGCAACCATGGGACTGGAGAACAGGGTAGGATGCAGGGGTGTGGAAGGCTATGCAACCATGGGGCTGGGGATGGGATGCAGGAAATATCTGCTTTTTCTCGCAACTTTTCTATGAAGCCAAATTCTTCTAGAAAATTAAGATGCATCAAAAACAAACAAGGAGCTGGGTGGTGGTGGTGCATGCCTTTAATCCCAGCACTCGGGAGGCAGAGGCAGGCTGATCTCTGTGAGTTCGAGACCATCTTGGTCTACAAGAGCTAGTTCCAGGACAGGCTCCAAAACCACAGAGAAACCCTGTCTCGAAAAACCAAAAAAAAAAAAAAAAAAAAAAAAAAAAACAAGGAAAAAGTGAAATGAATTAGCAAAACCCACTGAATAAGATGTGAGGCAGGATTAGCACCCAGGTTCCAGAGACCTGCTTCAACCACTGCCCAGGTAAGGGTGGACAGTGACAAAGAGAGTCTCGTGAGGTGAGCAAGACATAACTGCTCACTCTGCAGACACTTACCCCTAGAGATGAACACTGAGAACCATAGCATGTGAGAAAGACCATAATGGGAAAACAAACCATGCCTAATGCAGACAGAAAGGTGCACCTCAGCTCGGCCTTTCAATTTACCCTACAGTCCTGTAAATAGCGTTCTTGTTAGACACAGCAGAGCCACAGCATGGCAAATGTTTGTCCCCAAGTGATATCCAGCTGCCAGATCCTTACTCTGATCATATTTAGGGGTTGTCCACCCAAGAGACAACCTCTCCCTACCATGGCAAAGCCCCTTGGGAATGAAGTCACCCATGAGTGCTTTGCACTGGTCTTTCCTACACAGATAAAAGTTGGAATTTTTTAAGGCTCAGTAAATATTAAGGATCTTATAGTTCTGGAGTGTTCTAAGTTACATAGTCTTGTCAGACAACTTAGGATACAGTATGAAGTAGTTACAAATTTAAAGTTATGTATGTGTTCAACTTTTCTTAGCCTCAGCATCCTTTCCTACACAAGGATACAGCAGTGAACACCAACTCATCTCTGATACCAGGATGTTCTTACTCTAATGTGGTGGTTTGAAAGAAATGGCCCCCAAAAGAAGTGGCACTTTTAGGAGGTGTGGCCTTGTTTGAGTAGGTATAGCCTTGTTAAAGGAAGTGTGTCACTGTGGAGGCAGGCTTTGAGATCTCATATATGCTCAAGCCACACCCAGTGACTCAGACTACTTCCTATTGCTTGTGGGTCAAGATGTTAGAACACTCAGCTCACTCTCCAGCACCATGTCTGCCTGCAAGCTGCCTTGCTTCCCACCATGATGATAATGGACTAAAGCTCTGAACTGTAAGCGAGCCACCCCAATTAAATATTATCCATTATAAGAGTTCCCATGGTCGTGGTGCCTTTTTACAGTAAGACACCCAGTGATGCGCAGAGGACCAGGGAGCAAATGCCTTCCACACACATCTGGAATGGTGGAGTTCACAAAGGTCATTGCTTCAGATGAGCAGCAGGACCTCTGATTCAAGCTTGGAAAATGTGAGTGGCTCTGAAAATAAGATCAAAGAAACTTGGGGCATTTTTATCTTAAAGGATATCTCAGCTTAACATTGGTTATCAATTACAAAATTGTTAACTATTCAACAGACAAATTCACATAGACGCAAGCACAAATTATTAAACTGAGCCTTGAATCTAAAGTCTTTGTGGGATAAATCCCTGATAAAGAAAATTGGTGGCAGAGGACACAGGAATATGAGGTCATAATCACACAATAAGAGACAGAAAGTCACAGGCCACTATTTTGTGATGAACACGGATGCAAAACTGTTCAACAGAGTCCCAGAAACCAAAGCCAGCCGTGTATAGAAAGAGCAGCAGCCATTCTTACAGAGGGTCTGGATTTGGTTTCCCTCACCCACACATCGACTCACAACTATCTGTAACTCCAGTTCCAGGAAATCTGACTCCTTCTCCCTACTCCCCATAGCAGGTGCTATACCAAATAAATAAATAATAAATCATTTATCATGATCAAATGGTACCTACCCCAGGAAGGTAAAGATGTTTCAATGTACACAAACCAATTCATCATACATTAGATCAACAGCATGAAACCCCATATGTTCATCTTAACTGATACAGAAAAAGCATTTAATAAAATTTAACGCTATATCATAGAAAACATAGAACAAACTAGGCATATAAGAAATGTATTTTAACTTAATAAAAGTCACTTATACTAAGTCAAAAGTTAAAATTGTGTTGAATGGGAACTGGAAAAGTTGAAATATCTACCTTTGAGGGTCTAGAACAAGACAGGGTACCCATCTACCTACTTTTACGCTAAATGGTCTTGGAAGGCCAAGCCAGAGAAATTAATTAAGGAAAAGATAAAGAGTGACCAAATTGAAAGAGAAGTCTAGTTGTCACTATTATGTAAAATTGACACGATCTTCTAAATAAAAACCTCCTAAAACTCTGCCACAATTATTAGAACTGATAAATAAATTTAGTAAGATTATAAGCTAGAACACCAACATACAAAGGCAAACAGTGCTGGGTACAAACCAATGGAAAATTACCTGAAATAGAAACCAAGGAAACAATTCCATTACAATAGGTACTGAGAAATTAAACACCTGGCAATGAATTTAACCAAATAGGTGAAAGATCTCTAAAACAGACATTTTAAAGCCCTAGTAAATAGAAATTGGAAAAGAAAGATGTGGAAAGACATCTCACATTCTTGAACTGGGAAAATCAATACTGTCAAAATAGCCACATTAATCAAGCGATTGACAGAGTCAGTGAAAATCTTATCAAAATACTCATGGAAACTCACATATAAAACAACTCTAAAGTTTATATGAAAACCACAAAAAGCCCCAATAAGCAAAGCCACTTTGATTAACAGCAGCAAAGAATAAAGGCATCGTGTGATCTGTGGTGGTTTGAATGAGAACGGTCCCTATTGGCGCATGCGTTTGAATGTTTGGTTCCCAGTTGGTGGACTGCTCAGGGGGGATTAGGAGGCAGGGCCTTGTTTCAGGAGGGCCATACAGGAGGGCTGCAGACTTCACGGTGGAAGTTTCCCATCAGGAATGGACTTTGAGGTTTCAAAAGCCCACACCATTCCCAGAGTCTCTCTCATTGCTCTTTGTGGATGAGATGAGAACTCTCAGCAATGGCTCCAATGCCATGCCATACCTGCCTGCCTGTCTACCTGCCTGTTGCCATGCTCCCTGTCTGCAAGACTCCAACTAAATACTTGCTTTTATAGGTTGTCTTGGTCATGGTGTCTGTTCATAGCAACAGAAGAGTAAGATATCATCTGACTTCAAAACATGCTATAAAGCTACATTAACAAAACAGTATGGCACTGGTGCGTATATACACACACACACACACACTCAAAGACACAGGAGTTAATGGGACAGAGTATAAAACCTAGATATAAACCCACACACCTACAGCTAAGTTAGTCTTTACAAATGTGCAAAGACACACACTGGAGAAAGACTAATCTTCAGTGACTATCACTGGGAAAATTGGATGTTTCCAAGTAAAAGAATGGAAATGAACTTCTCTTACCAGTTACAAAGGTCAACTCAAAATATTAGCCTGAAACTGTGAGAAGAAAAACAGGTAAGATACTTTTAAACACTGCAACAGACAAGTATTTATTGAACAAAGCCAGAAAGTGAGATTAAAAACAGGCATGATTTCACGAAACTAAAAACCTTCTGCACAGCAAAAGAAAACACTGAGCAGAGTTCAGAGACAGCTACAGGAGGAAAAAATATTTCCAGTGCACACATCACAGTGAACAACTCTAGCAATGGTTGGTACCTAGAATGTATAGTAAGAGTTCCAAAACTCCATGACAAATAAGTAATTCAATTTAAAATGTGTGGAGGGGTTAGGAGTTGAGGTGAGTTGAAAGCATTATATACATAAACATATACAAATGTGGATTTACGTGAAGAAATGAATGACATTGCCAGGGAAACCCAAGTCAAGATCACTAAGCCATCATCTCACCCAAGCGAGAATGTTAATAAGAAAAAAACAGAGTTCCAGGCAAGAGATGGAGTGTGGGGAGCTATACACTGCTGGCTAAACCTCCACTATGGAATCCAGCACTAAAGTTGTTCAAAAACTTAAAACTAGCACTAGGTGACTGTATTAGTCAGGGTTCTCTAGAGAAATGGAGCTACAGGGCATATAGAATGATTGTTTCCTTAAAGGTTCCAAGTTTGCAAACTGGCTCAAGTCTGGAAACTGGTTGACTGGCTGGGATTCCAATAGATCCAATGGAGCTATTCTTTCAGTTGTTTGAGAACGGTTTTGCTTATACAGATCAAACAAAAATGCAATAGGCTTCTTACCTATTTCATGCCTAGAAACACCACAGTTGACTAGCCTATACCAAAGGTCCATACGAGTCACGTCACCATAAAATTCACTTTGCCTGGCGAAAAGACTCTCTTCCAGGGCACTCTTGGATGCTCTAGACTGCTTGTGAACATCTGGAGCTGGCCATTTTCAGCCCTGAGTTCACTGTTGTCTTTCACTGTGTTCTGAGATGCTAGACGTTGGTTAATTTTACCAGGAGTTCATTCCTTTCCCATGTCAGTTTATCCAGAGAGGCTAGGAGCAATTAAACAGGATCATTATTTTCCTTATTCTTCCACAAATAGTCTAAATTTTATACAGAGTCACCAAATCTTACTTCTCAAAATTGGTAAATCAGGATAATCAAATGTATTTGTCTCCTTGAATTTGTAAAAGAGTTCACACTATGGTCTTTGAATACTCTCTGACATTCTAGGAGAGGCTTCAATAACTGTAAGTGTTGACAAATTGGAAAGCCTATTCTAGGTACCTTAAAAGTTCACCTCTTTACTTCTGTTGCTTTGGAACCACTTTTGGAACCAAAATCTGTATAAGTCGAGTTTTTCAGAGGAATAGAATTTTAAAATAAATATACGGAAAGTTTTATTATAATGGCTGTAGTTCAACTAGTCCAACAATGGCCTAGTTGAATGGCCTAGTCCAAGAATCCAATAGTTGTTCATCTAGCTGGGTGTCTCAGCTGGTCTTCAGTATACGTCAGAATCCTGAAGAAATGGGCTGTAACGACAGTGAAGGAATAATTTTTGCCAGAAAGCAGGAGAACACACAGGCAAACAGAGCAAGCTTCTTTCTTCCATGTCCTTATATAGTCTGAATACAGAAAGTGTGGCCCAAATTAAAAGTGGATCTTCCCACTTCAAATGATTTAAAAAAAAAAAAATAATCCTTGCTGGTGTACCCAGCCAGCAGA
The DNA here is from genome assembly GCF_014885135.2 of Alexandromys fortis. Classification (NCBI taxonomy): domain Eukaryota; kingdom Metazoa; phylum Chordata; class Mammalia; order Rodentia; family Cricetidae; genus Alexandromys; species Alexandromys fortis. Next base: position 1,907,695 of record NW_026067911.1, read on the forward strand.
TCCTGAAGTGGCTGGGCTTGAAGGACAATCCTGTACAAACAGACAGACAAACCAGCATAGCCTAAGACCTCTGTGATCATTTCCGTCCATCAAGGCTGGCCTGTGGGCTGCTCACACCCAGTTTGAAGGGACACCACATGGGCAGTGACAAAGCATTGATAGTTTTCTGATTGTTTGAAGAATATCAACACAACGTTTTTTAAGTTTGAGAAGATATTGGAATTACATCCAGCCCATCCCCATACTGATGGTGGTGTTGGTGATAGCCTCATGAGCCAAAGAGCAGATAAAAATACTTCAGCAGAAACAGGAACTAAGTCCAGAAAACCTGGAATAGCCTGGTTTTGTGTCAAAGTCTTAAGGGTATTTAAGATAATCCTCCCAGGCCCAGTCTTCATGAGGCTTGACTTTTCTGAGTGAGAGTCTCAGTGGTCTTTGTTAAGCTTGAGAGAAAAGGGCTCGGGGACCGGGTCAGTTTCAGGGACTTACTGGAGCTCTTCTGAGGTGTTTACCTTCTGGCTTTTGGAAGTTCCCTAGAATGGAAAGTTTCCATCATGGAGGAAAGAACTATGCAACATCATAGTATTTTATTCATGTGTATAATGTAGCTAGATACATGTTTTAAATTTATGTATCTATATGACTATAGTCCACCTCTATGGGTGCCCATGGAGGCCAGAATAGGGGGCCAATCCCTTCGAGTTGGAATTAATGCTGGTTGTGAGTCGTCCAACATGATGCTGGGAACCAAACTTGGGTTTTCTAGCAAAGCAGGAAGCCTCTTAACGCTGAGCCATCTTTCCCGCCCTAGGTCATAATTAGAAGCCCTTTTCCATCAGGTCCTCCTCCCTAAAAGGTGTAGCACACTTCTAGCCTCTCCATCACAGTAGCTTAGCAATAGGGAAGGCTGGTCTCTATCTGCCGCAGTCTGGAACTGTGGCCACCACCCAGCACAAGGTCCTGTTGTACCACACATTGCTCCCCTGGGCAAAGGTCAAAGTTCTATATTTAGTGTTATTTCTGAAGGAGGCAAACTGTCTTCACACATCAGAAAGTTGAACCTCCTCCGGGCAAAACCCTGCACTTTGGGGGGACTCTCACACGTGTTCACCGTGACTAGTATGGTTCTTGTCACAGTGGTCCACTTCAAGAAAGATGGGCTTGACAGCTGCAGGGAACAATACTCTTCCCTGGGAGAGAAACTCTGAACGAAGGTCAAATACACTTGGAGTGGGACTGGAGAACACTCTGGAAAGCGGTGCGGCTCTCTTTCTCTCTGTGTAGAATCCAGTATGTTTTCCCAATGAAGGAATTTCTGTGCTAATATTATTTTTACCAATGATACAACTAGACACTTCAGATAGGATCATTTTAATTTGTGTAGCTTTTCCAGAGTTAACTTTTTAGAACTGAGTTCTAACATCTGCTTCTTGATTTTGTGAACAGTAAGACGCTAAAAATTGAAAATCGCAAGCCCAGGATGTTCTTCTCCGACGCTGACCACGCTCTCAGGCTGCGGGAAAGCCAACCAGTCTGCCCCATGCTGAGGATGCCCTGCCAGAGGGCCACTGTCTTGTGGACCAGCTTTAGGTGTGGTTTGCAAATGGGGAAACTGGGGCAGGGAAACACAGCTGGGACCAGAGAGAAGGCTCTCTGTAAATGAGAAGAGACTTCCAAACTATCCAGTGCTCAAGTAATCCAAGCTCAGTTCAGATGTTTTCACAGCTGTTATTCACTCTTAATAAATGTACGCTTTTCCCTGACAAAAGGGGACGCCAAACTATTTGGCTTGTCTTAGAGCTAGCTGGTCCCTTTTATTTTCTGTTTACTTAGGTGTTTTTAACAATTCTCTATTGCTGGTGAACCTATGACGGGTCACTTTCAAAGGCGACATTATAAACAGATGCTGATTTCAGGCGCTTGCCTTGTGGATAAAACAACAAAATTGAAATTGGAGTGCAGTTTTACATGTCTGCTTGTTTTCTTGCTCAGTGGAGTGAAGACCCCTTGACTGTCAACCCTGGTGTTGTGACAGGCTAGTGAGTTTTATTAGATGACAAAAAATAAATTGCTAACAAGGATCTATCCTAAGCTGGGATTCTTCTGTATTAGAGTATTGATTTGATATTTTAAGGACGTGAAGCATAAAGTGGAACTGCCGTCTTCCACAGCGGTTGCACACTGGCATCTTAAATCAGCATTTCTTTAACCAACATGCAGACTACATGAACCGTGCCATTCTGTGTATGTGAAGACACTCAGTGGGAAGACTCCCTGCAAATACCCAGGTCATCAGAGCTCTTAAAAATCAGAAATTGACAGTTTCTTCGTCATTGCCTAAATAGATCCCAAGTAGTTACAGATGTGGGTAGGAGAGACACTTTAGTCTCATTTACATTAAGTGGGCAGTTTCACACTCCCGAAAAGACCAAACAAACAAAAAATTTACTTTATATATACCACACTCTCCTGTTTTTTGCTAAAATACCTAAATGCTGAACAATTACACAGAGAAATTTTAAAACCCAGTTCTTGGAGCCTTCGCAGCATTGCTGACCTGTGAACAGTTGCGGGCTCAAGTCCACACAGCTGCCCGTGCTCTTGATCAACCCTCTGCTAATGACCCTGCCATTGTGTTCATCTAGGACATAGCCTTACTCTTTAGCCTAAAAAGCAAGCTTTTTTTTTTCAGGCTGTCTCCAGGCTTTTATTGGCTGACACAGGTTTTAAATATCAAGAAATATATCAAAAAAAGTTAAATTCACAGAAAAATTCAATTCCGCTAGAAGACTCAAATACTTTTGCAATCCCAGGCCTGTATGCATGCAGGGATAATCCAGCTGAGGCAGAGAAATGGCTGGGTCTTTCATAAGTTGGCATCATGAGAACCATGTTGGTGGTGCCTGCCATTTGCCCATCAGACGATCCTGACATGAACTCCAGGCTTCATAGGATTAACAAAGTTGTCAGTAGAGCCTGCCAGATATTCTGTGCCTGAACCCTTTCACAACTGACATTTGACAATTTAATAGTCTTTAAGACAGCACAGGCATATTCCCAGGCTACCTTTGTCTGCTTGGCATAGCTAAGCACTTCCTCTTGCCTCACAGGCCAGGGATTCTGTCCCATGGATGTCCAAGGATGCTGCTGTGTGTAAGATCCTGTGCATGGTCATGGCTTTCTCCTCTTTCCTTGGTCTCCTGACAGTGTCCAATTTGGATGGATGTTTCTCTTTCTCTATATGTCCTAAAGCAACAGCAGTAGGCCTTCAGTCAGCCATTGTCCCTGCCAGCCTACTCACAACCTCCAGCTTCTCCTCTGCATCTTAATGTCTATTAACCCCAGTTAGCTTCCTACGTTCCCTGCCTGATTTCTCCAAGCATTTGGGATTTCTGACCTCTTCTGATAAAGCACTTTCTGTTTTATTTCATTAACATGTATGTTGTCTAGATTTATGTCAACTTGATATCATCTAGAATCATTTTGGGAGAGGAAACCTCAATTGAGAAAATTAGCCCAACAGACTAGCCTGCGGGCAAGCCTGTGGTACATTTTCTTGATTGATAATTGACGCGGGAAGGCCAACCACATTGTAAGTGGTGTCACCTCTGGGTAGGTGGTCCTGGGTGGGTGGTCCTGGGTGGGTGGTCCTGAGTGCTGTGAGGAAGCAGGTCGAGCAAGCCATGAAAAGCAAGTCAGAAAACAGCGCTCCTCCATGGCCTCTGCATCTGTTACTGTCTTTAGGTTCCCATCTTGAGTTCTTGCCCTGACCTTCCCAGTAATATGATGGAAATAAATCCTTTCCTCTCCAGGATGCTTTCGGTGATGGTGGTGTTTTATCACAGCAATAGACACACTAAGGGAACACGTATTACATATTCACTGAATCTGTGTGTATGTGTGTGTGTGTGTGTGTGAGAGAGAGAGAGAGAGAGAGAGAGAGAGAGAGAGAGAGAGCAAGACAGGGTTTCACGGTGTAGCCCTATCTGGCATGTAACACACTATGCATATGCATGCCACAGTAGTCTGGGACTCAAAGAAATCTGGTTGCTTCTGCCTCCCGAGTGCTGCAATTAAAGGCATAGATTCGGACACACTAAATTATGGAGGAATGAGTATAGAAAGTTGAGTGCCTGACCCCAGAGAGCATCGGTGGGAACAACAGAAACTGAAATATGCATGGTGATGATTTAAGGTTCTTAGCCCCCTATCATGGATTAAAGTGGGGATGTCCAATAACATTCCAATCGTGTGACACCATATGTAATTTTAAATTCTATAATAGTCATGTTGAAAGGGGTCTTAAATCTCTTTCACCACTCAGAAGGGTCTTCAGGACCCACACACTGAGACAATAGGGATGTTCTATCGGGAACCCACCAAGGCCAGCTGGCCTGGGTCTGAGAAAGCATGGAATAAAACCGGACTTGCTGAACATAGTGGACAATGAGGACACTGAGAACTCAAGAACAATGGCAATGGGTTTTTGATCCTATTGCACGTACTGGCTTTGGGGAAGCCTAGGCAGTTTGGATGCTCACCTTACTAGACCTGGATGGAGGTGGGTGGTCCTTAGACTTCCCACAGGGCAGGGAACCCTGATTGCTCTTTGGGCTGAAGAGGGAGGGGGACTTGATCGGGGGAGGGGGAGGAAAATGGGAGGCAATGGCGGGGAGGAGGCAGAAATCTTTAATAAATAAATAAATAAATAAATAAATAAATAAATAAATAAATAGAAAAAAAAGAAAGGGGTCTTAATATAAAATGATTCTAACAATATGAACTAGATACAGTGATATAACTAAATTAGTCCCTTACCACATTATCAACATTAAAAACCACTAGTGAGATGTTTATAATCTGCAGTAAGCCTTTAAACCAGCTCATAACTCATACTGACAAGACATCTCAACTTGACTGACTGCCCATAGTTCAAGACCTCAAGGTCCATGTGACTGGTGGCCACAGGGAAACAGAGATCTAAAAGGTCCTAAAATCCCCAGAGATAATAGAAGTTAAATACAGCCTGAAGGCTAAAGATCCATTGGAAATTAATAAATCATTTGTGGATCTGTGGAGCCAGACTGGTTAAAAAGCCACAGACATACCTTGATGGCACCTGATCTTCTTTGATTTGGGAAGCTAAGCGGGGCTTGGCTTGGTTAGTATCTAGATAAAAAACACAGCAAGAGGAGCGAAAAAAAGTGACATACACATTTACAGGATGGGCCAAGAGGCAGGTGGACATGAAAGAAGGCTGGAAGCGGTGTCTCAACAAGCTTATCTAAGATGCAAGAGACTCTTACTCTCTGGGAAGTGGGGAGCCACTGAAAATTTCAATCAAGAAGGTGGTTTATCAGATCTATGCTTAAGATGGATAGTTTACAAGGCTGGAACTAAAATGAAATTAGCCAGGTCTGAATCTATGCAAATAGAGTTAGACGACAAAGACAGAGTCTCTAGGAAGCAAACCTTCAGCTTCACACAAAGAATTACGTTCATAAATTGTCAGGATTGCCCAAAGCACTGTGCGCTCTCTGGGAGGCTGAAAATCCCACTGTGGGGCTGTAGGCACAGATGCCAGATAGCTACTGTCAGGAACCAGGCAGAGTAGCGGAGCACTTTTGTCCTGGCAAGGCACAGATAGCACCCAGCGCTCCATTCCTTTTGAGCGAGCTGTAACGTCTCGGCTTCCTCTCCCATTCAGCGGCATATTGGAATGCAAGGGAGAGAGACAGGGCTATTATTACCAAGATAACCTTGAGCCTGTTCTAATTTATTTTTTAAAAGAAAATAAATCACTCTCAACCTCTGTTGCTTTATTATTGGAGGGTGGTTAGAACACTTTATCCCCCTAGCAGCCAGTATAAGAATTCACTCTAGTAAGAGAATTGCCTTGCTGGGAAAACGCTAGCTTGGGGTTAGGTGAATGCTTTGGTCAGGAATGTCACAGGAGGCCAGGGATTTGAGGGACAGGATGAAGCTACAAGGCAGGCAGGAGGGGAGAGGACTTGCCCAGGTGCTCGGGTGATGAAAGTGAAGTTCTGGCTCCACACAAGGGAAGACTCTAGGGTCTACAGTCATGCTGACAGCAGAGAAAAGTCCCGCATAGCAGTACAACAGGGAGCACCAAAAGACCAGCCTTGACCACCAGAGACACCACAGGGAGCCCTGCAGAAGTCACCAAGTCAGACACACACTCCCCTTCACAGCAGCACAGGGTACTGTGCCGTTCACAATAGAGTTCCCAGACACTGGGCCACATGGGCCAGTCCCAAAGAGCAGTCCCAAAGGACAGTCACGCTGGACTTCTTACCAGTTACTTTTCTCATCCCTGAGACAAAATATTTGACAAACACAGCCTGGGGAAGGTCATGGCTTAAGAACATGGCAACAGGAAGACTTGGCAGCTGGGTGTAAGGTACCTGGTTACACTGTGTCTCACGTCAGGAAGCAGAGAGACAGATGAATGCCCTTGTTGAAAGCTCCCAGGGGCTTCCCCATACACAGACCAAGATGCCCTAAATCGCCCTATATCCGGTTGAGTTGACTGCGAAAACAAACCATTTCAAGGTTGAGTTGACAGACGCTGCCTACCTTGGCAGGACCTCCCGTCCCAGACTTGTCCAAATAACTGTTTTAGGTGCTCATTGCTTGAATGTTCTGAACCTTGACTGTTTGTTTAACCAGAAGCTCTCTAAATGGAAGCTGATGAGATGCTGAATCAACCAGTCCTTGGGGGTTGGAGGAAACCACTGGATTGGAAACAACTGGTACCTTCCCACATTTAAATAACTATAGATTATTAGATGGTTATCATTGTTGCTCACGTGCATATGTGGGTGTGTATGGAGGTCAAAAGACAACCTTTGCCACCATTCTCTCAATGGTCTGGAGCTTGCAGATTTGGCTAGACTGGCTGACTTTACATTAGGCAACTTGGACTTGCTCATCATGGAAGGTTCTCTATGCCCGGCAGCAAACACACACGCCTGCGGTCTGGGGGCACAATGTAGAATGATCAGAGCTTGTCATTCCTCCAAGTCTGCAGGTTTCACAATGAACGCTTATTTTAATGNGTCTGCAGGTTTCTGGGCTAACTGCTAGTTTAATGATCTTACAGAAAATGTCATAAACAGAGAGAGAGAGAGAGAGAGAGAGAGAGAGAGAGAGAGAGAGAGAGAGAGAGAGAGAGAGCTCGGTGAAGGGTTTGCCTCTTAAGCCTGAGGAGCTGAACTTTCTAACGGCTTTCCAGAGCTGAGCCCTGAAGATCAGCTGCTGCGTCACCCTGGATGCAAGTTGTCTTTCATTCTGCACAGCCTTGGGGACTCACCTGGTGAGCATTAGAGATGGCCTTCCCTACCACCACAACATGCCATCTAAAGGCTCTCTCAGAGATGCAGGTGGTGTAGGAGGTCCTTCTGTATTTGTGTTGCTTTCTTTGGTTATTCAAGAAACTGCCTTGGCCAGTTTGATAGGACAGATCTCAGGTAGGCAGGGAAGACAGAACAGAATGCTGGTAAGAAGAGCAGAGTCAGGCAGACGCCATGAATCTCTTGCCTAAGACAGAAATTGGTTAGAATCTTGCTGGTAAGCCACAGTCATGTGGTGATACACAGACTTAATAGAACTGGGTTAATCAAGGTGTGAGAGTTAGCCAATAAGAGGCTAGAGCTAATGGGCCAGGCGGTGATTTAATTAATACAATTTCTGTGTGGTTATTTCGGGCGGCAGGACGCGGCCCACTTGCCCTCTCCTTACAACATGCAGGTGTCTGGTGCTTCCTGCGACGCTAAGTAAACCTAAATGTTACTGTGGTGTGTGACCTTGGGTTGGTGCTATGACAGCTATGGAATCACTTCAGGGAAGTGGCCACATGTCACCTTTCACTGAAGAGTTTTGAGAAAAATTAGCAGATGCCAGCTAATATGTTCCATGAATGATGAGCCATCCCCTCTCTCTCCTCCCTTCCCTCTCTCCTCCATTCCCCCTCCCGCAAATAGCTTAGTGATACACATTTCCCTGTAATCTGCAAATGGCTGTGGGCACACACATGAGCAAACCTCAGGCTAGACACGGTCTAGTATGTGGTAACCTTGGTCTAGCCTCTTGGTAACCTTGAGGCAACCCTATCACACCATAACAGAATAACACATTTAAAAATACTGATCTGAGCATCCACCCCACTTGCAGCCTCAGCATCCTTCAGAGTATATACCTTTTCTCTTCAAGAACTTCTCTGCCTCACCCTGTTTGTTGAGAAAGACGCAATCCAAGGACACCATTTCAAGAAAGCCTGTCTTGCCCTAGCCACTGATTGTGAAGAAACAGCCCACTCTGAGCTCCTCTGAAAGTCTGACTTACCACACATTATCCTGTATCATAACCAGTCACTTACTGGGGAAGTCTCCCCTCCCATTTTGAACTTTTTGATAAGTTAATGACCAGGAATTAAGTTGAAATTCCATCAAATTGCGAGCCACAGAGTTTGAAGTAATACAACATCCATCTTCTGAGCAGTCTCTGTAACCGATCTCTAGCTGAGGCTGTTCACAAATTAACGGTCAATCTTTTAAAATGCAGGTACCACTCGGCACATGTCTGTCATCTCAACACGCAGGAGGCAGAGGACAGAGGATGGTAAGCTCAAGGTCAACCCAGGATACACAGTAAATTCTAGACCAGCCTAGACAGTATAGTAAGACCCTGTTTCAATAAAACCTAGAGAGATAGAAGGGGGGGAGAGAGAGAGAAAGAGAAAGGGGAGGGAAGGGATGGAAAAGGAGGGGAGAAGAGTGGAGGAGTGAGGGAAGGAGAAAAGGGAGAGAAGGGAAAAGGGAGTGAGGGGGAGGGAAGGGAAAGAGAAAGAATAAGAGGTAAGATATGGCATGGAGAGAGGAAGGGGAGGGACAACTTCTGTTTGTTCATGGCTTACTGCTCAGACGTCCTTCACCTCTGTTCACACACATTGAACCACTGGGATCTCAACTCCATCCCCCAGGGTATCTTTACAGGTACAGAGCCCTTTTGTTAGTAAGATGGGCAACAGAAATCTTGACTCAGAGCAACATGTGCTGGGAGGAGTCAGGTAAGCACTGGTGCACACACCTGCACACACCAAGAACAAACACATCAAGAAAACAGATGTTGGACATGTGGCAAATACCTTTAATCCCAAAATTCCAGAGACAGAGACACACAGATCTCTGTGAGTGAGAACCATCCTCGTCTGCATAGCGAGTTCTAGCCCAGCCAAGGATACAAAACTTCAGGCCAGTTAGGGATCCAACACGACACATGCGCATGTGTGTTCACACACACACACACACACACACACACACACACAGCCTATGAACACAATGTCACAGGTGTTTGGCTAGCAAGATGGCTCAGAGGGTAAAGGTGCTGGCCACCAAGCCTGAGACCTGAGCTAGATTCCCCAGACTCCACATGGGAGGAGAACCACTCCTTCCCAGCTCTGACTCTACACAAGCCCTGCTGTAGCGTACATACAAATACATAAATGTTATGTGCATACATACAAATACATAAATACATTATGTGCATACATACAAATAAATGAAGGCAATTATTTTTAAAGTCACGAGGTTTGAAGTTCTCTCTGCCCTGTTTTGAGGGTAATTTTTAATTGTTCAAAAAATAAATAACAAGCCAGGCGGCAGTGGAGCACACTTTAACCCCAGCACTCGGGAGGCAGAGGCAGGCAGATCTCTGTGAGTTTGAGGTCAGCCTCGTCTACAGAGCAAGTTCCAAGACAGTCAGGGCTACACAGCAAAACCCTGTTTCAAAAAACCAAAAATAATAAATAAATAAGGTAAAATTTGCAGTTCTGACTTTTTAAAGATTTATTTTGCTGTGTGTGTGTGTGTGATTTGTGCACATGAATACAGGTGCCAATGGGGTCTAAAAGAGGGTGCTCAACCACCCAGGTCCAGAGTGACTAGTGGTTGTGAGCTGCCTGGGATGGGAGCCTCTATTAGAGCAGTGCACACTCTTCACTGTTGAATCATCTCTCCATCCCCAGTGATGATAGTCTTGAGTGCTTGACTAGCATTGCTGATTATATTGCTATTCTCACACAACCCTCAACACTATTTTCTTTACTTTTTCGTCTTCTCAGAGAAGAATTATCTCCTGTCAAACAGTGGCCTTCTGGCTTCCTATGCAGCCTCTGGCGGCCATGTTCCCCTCCTTTCCCTGTAAATAGCATATGTGTTTTCCTTAACGCTTTAGAACATTTTGTTGTTGTTTTGAGACAGGGTCTCCTTGTGGAGCTTGCTGTGTAGACGAGGCTAATTTTGAACTTGAGGCGATCTTCCTGTCTCTACATTCCAAGTGCTATAATTACAGATACATGCCACCATACCCAGCTTTCACTCATGTAATTATTATCATGAGCTTCTGTTCTTTTATCCCACTTACTAAACTTAATACGTATTCATGGGTCACTCGTGTGGGAATATGTCCACATCTGCTTCCTGTTCAGGGTTGAGCAATATGCTATTGAATTCGCAGGTCGAATGTTGTCAATCCATGCTTCCATTGATATTGTTTGTCATGCTGCTATGAGTACCAGCTTCCAAGTCATAAAACCTCAGCGTCCTCACCTACAGGCTTTTCAGTTAGCTATACAACTACAGACAGACTTGCTGGGTTACCCAGTAACTGCGTTTGGGTCTTCAGGAGTCGCCAGTTTTCCACAGTGACTGCAGCATCTCACATTCTGACTAGCCCTGCACAAGTGTGCTGACATTTCTAAATAAGAGCTAGGATTGGAAGCAACTTAAGCATCGAGTAGCAACTGTTTCCATGGCTTGTAGAGCACCCCCAGTGAAACACACAAAACAGCAAACATAGAAATACATAAACACAGAACGATGGATCTTTTTATTGATTTACCTATTCCTATGATTAAGAAGTGTTGAATGTGTTCCTTGAGAAAGCAAGGTGTGGAAGAGTAGACATGTGAGGTTGTCATTTATATAAAGTAGAAGAATTTTTTTATAGGGGTTGGGGAAAATGCCTGTCCCACAAGCATGGGAACCTGAGTTTAAATCCCAGCACCCACATAAGAGCCAGATGTGGTGGTGCACCTGTAACTCCAGCTTGGGGGGGGGGGGGCAGGATGTTCATTGACCAGACAGCCTAACAGAATCTGAGCTCCAGGTTGAGCAAGAGACTCTGTCTCAAAAACAGGATGGGGAGTGGTTGAGGCAGACACATGATGCTGACCTCTGGCCTCGAGGCGTGCATTGTGCGTGCACACTTACAAATACATATACTACATGCAACACACACACCACACAAGGTTAAACATATAAATCCATCACAAGGGTTCAGTTATTACTTCTCTAGTGGCTCCCAGCACTTTGAAGAATAAAATCTATGTGATGATTAAACTTACAATGAAATAAAACGCACCAGATCTCTGAGCATCACGCATTGGTGCCTCCTCCATCATGAGGTGTGACTACAAGGTGATCACACGCCCCCTTCAGAGATGTGGAGACCCTCACCCCTGTGCCTCAGGCACCTCCTGAAAAGCCACCCCTTGTTTTTACTCATCCACATGTATTCCTCTCTCTCTCTCTCTCTCTCTCTCTCTCTCTCTCTCTCTCTCTCTCTCCCCTCCAAAAACACCAGAGACCTCTCTTTCCCTCCCCACAGTGAGGCATGGCCTCAAAGAGTCCAAACCCCACTCCAAGCCTCCAGCCATAACGTCCCCCCAAAATGATAAAAGACGCATCAACTGAACACCAAGAAAGTAAGAACCTCTCCTAATACTGTAAAACCCACAGCAATGAAAGCCCAGGAAACATAAGCGCCAACCCTTCTCACCTCTCTAACACACCTTGCTGGCTGTGTGGATTTGTGGTCCTGGCCCTGCCGCACTCAGACCGGAAACTGAGAATAATGCTTTATGCATTACGTTTGGACAAACACAGAAATGTACAGTCGCTCATCTGTGTAGGGAAGGACCACAGTGATGTCAAGGAACAAACACTAAATGCCTGCCCTACCCATGAGCTCCTTAGATACATATCTTAAAGGATTGTTTCCCTCGGTTCCACCGAGTCCTGAGTGAAACCCCAACTGATGTCCCTTGTCACTGCAGGCCCCAAGCGATGTGCACTTTTGGTCAGTCTCTGTGCTACTTTTCTTGAGAATACACAGTTGACCATCACAAGATTCAAGAGGAAGCAAAATATTACCAGAATTTTAAAGCACCCTTTAAATAAAAAAATATTGCTTGGGAACACACTAGTGAAACACAGGCTACAGAGGTTATTTTGAGCTTCTCTGCCCACTCTAACCCAGCCACATCTGGTCCCTTGTCAAGAGAGCAACTGATTAGAGGGCCACTAGGTTCCAAAATCAGGCATAAAGGTAGGAGTAGTCCAAGCCTCCAGCTCCTCTGCCAGAGCACTCAGAAGCAGGGAGAAAGCAGCGGCAAAGATGTGGAGAACAGGCGGTCTCGGCACCCTCAGAAGGCCGTGGGTATTTACTTCTTTGATGAATTTAATCCGCAGAAAACACTAATGCAGCTTTGATAAATCTACAGATTTAAATTCCTTTTTGATGCGATGGCTCTGGGTATTCAGGATGAGGGAAGTTGGTGATGATGAAGAAGAAGGAGGTAATGAAATGGTTTCTAAAGCAAGAAATGAACGATAAGGGTTTACGGTGGGTGCCGGGCTGTCGCGATCTCTGCTGATACACTCAGCTGGTGTGCAGCCGAAACCTGCCCTGCACAGCCAGAGTAGTACCTGACGGCAGGGAGTGCTCCCATTTCTCCCTAGCATCTCCCTAGTCCTTACCTGGGGACCCCTGCAGCCTGAGGACTTTGCCCTAATAAAATCATTCAGCCACACCACACCAGTGAGCGAACAGCAGTGTGCTGTCTTGTGATTCAGTCTGGTTCTCCTGTTCTCCAGCCCAGAATTTTAATCCTGAATTATCCTTCATGTAACCAAACCTTGTTTTTAAATAGAAACATAATTTAAATCATAATTTTAAATTGGTCATAAAATTAAAAGTAAATGAACACAAACATGAGCTGCCATTTATAATTAATTTCACTCTCCTCCTGCAAATGTTCAAAATTAAATCCCATGAATTAGAATATTTCTTCTCAATTAAACCAAATAATAAGTCTTTCTTCCTTTTTTTTTTTTTTTTTTTTGAAAAATAACGGTAGAATCAGAAGCATTGGTACCACGCAGCCCTGATAAGGGAGTGGGAGGAAGCGCGCTCTGTCTGCCGTGCTGCCGTGGCTTTACTCTGTTATTACCATACCCTCTCAACGCGTCACAGAGTCGGAGGCTCAAACTATCATAACCCTGATGTCCGATGAGAAAAGTCTCTAGGCATTTTGAAATAATCAATATTTAACTTGGTTTCTAAGCATGAATATTGTAGATCACCGGCTTGCTTTCAAGAAAATAATAAATAAAGTCAAAGTCACCGGAGCATCATTTTGATTTCAGATTTGCTAAAAAAAAAAAAAAATAACATATTCGCAGACAAGTTCATCTCTTGCTTTGGGCAAACTAAAAACATACAAATATGAAAGGGGGTGTGCAAACATGTGCCCGCAAAGCCAAGCCGTTTTAGATTCGCATAACCAAATCACCTTTCCTCAGAGGGGCAGACAACTTCCGAAATAACTCAATAGTTTCTTCACCCATTGGTGAGAGCATACATACATGCTCCTTCACAAGAACAGAGACGTGGCCAATCGCATGCTAAATCACTTACAATGCACATATCGAAGCCAACTGCCCATTTGACATGCAAAAGAAAGCTCAACTCAAGGATGAAATCCCAGCAATCGCCAGGGGAGCTGGAGGCTCCATGTCTTATTTTAAAGGTAGCTGTTGGTACTTTCTACTTCTTGGTTTCTTTGCTTTTGTTTGCTTGCTATTATTATTTATTTCTGGCCAGAGAAATACTACTCGATCACTATAGTATCTCTCACCCACGGGGGGGGGGGGGGGAACCACACACACAGATTTTACATAAAACAATCTTTCCCCCAGAGAATACCAGCATGTTTAATTCCTACAAGTAAAACAACCAAAGCGCTTCTATCAGAACGGTGCTAAGTAACTTAAGATATACATCACATTGTATATCGGCATACAAGACAGATGTATTATATACATTCACATCTATGCTACATGCTTGGTCCCAGGTGTAAAAATCCACCTTAAATACACAAAGCCCCAGTGACTAGCTTAGCCCACTTAGGAAAGGCAAATTGGTATGAAGATTGCTACCTTGATGGAATATGTCTTTATAAACCAGCCTGTCACATTTTAATTTTTTAAGTCATCAAAATACATTCCTGTAATTTAAAAATTCCTAATTTCTAATGTGACTTGATGTTTTATGCATAAAGTTAGATCATTTAGCACTGGAAGCCAAAGGCATTTCCCGATTTCCTATCAGAAGGCTGAGTCTGAACCCTGCTTTAAACAGTCCTCGTTAAACACGGCATTGAACATACTCTTTACACTAATGTGAGGAAGGGTAAATAGCACATTACGACTTATTGAGACTCTGCCGCCCTTCCGTAGAGCCTGTTACTTGAAAGGTTTGCTTATTAAAAGAGGGAAAACCTTACAAGGTGGAAAATTTTTTAAGCTTTATTCCTAACATTCAATTATTGCCACAACCGGTTTTTTTGAGTGCTATAAACTATTAATTTGCAAATATGGAGCCTTTCTCAGTGGCAGGCTTCCCAAAGGCACCAGGTGTCTGATTGTATTCAAAATCACAACCCAGGGTACACTTACAGTAATACACAAAGGAAAAGCCCCCTGAGTCCCGATGTTGTTTCAGAGCCTATCTGCCATCAATTATTTTCACAACCGAACATAAATTTCACCAACAAACAGGAAAGGGTCTATGTGCACATAAGACACGCAACAGGCAACGTTCCTCAGAGTAAGCCAGTCCCCTCCGTAATGTCAGGACCTGGAATGGAAAGGCGAAGTTACAGGGGCAGAGATTTCCGTCCTTATCATTTTCCAGTTTTTCTGTGTAAGCAGCAGACCCTAAGAGGATCAGCCGTATTCCATGTCCTCAGCATTTTCTGAGTGCCATGTTTAAGTACTTCTCTGAAGATGCTGTGAGTGTATGAAGATGAAAGGCTTATGAATATCAATAAACCCGAGTCCAACTGCAAACCTTATCATTTTCTAAAATGCATTTTGTTAGAAACAGCTAAAGGATACTGGAATTTCGCTTTCTGGGCTCACGCTCTTACGGCACAAATACCAAAATATGCATTAAAGACTGTCATGCGCTAGGCTAAAGAAGAGGAAAAATCAATAACTAGCCCCCAATGCAAAATAACAAAAGGTCACTTCGTGCTGCAGCAGCCTAACTGGGTGGCTTCAGCCTTCAAAACAAAAGTCGTCGCTATTAACCTTGGATCTGAGTCATAAATAAGAGAGCTACGGAAGTCAGGTTGCCAGACCCACAAGCACGCCTAAACTTTCCAGCCTAGGTCTGGCTGCCCTTGAGGGTTCACCTTTATCTCCCCTGGAAAAAAAAATGCCAATATAAAAATTCTAAAATACCTTCATAAGCCCCAAGGAAAGCCTGTGGCCAGAGAGATGGTGTGATAGAGTCCTTCCTTCCACTCCTCAGCCGCTTCTCCTGTGTGCGGCTGAGAGCGAACGCATGGAGAGTCAGGCGCATATTTAATTAGAAGCAAGCTGCTTCACTATCAGTGTGGGGATCTACCTCTGCAATCTCTTGTGAGTCAATCTTTCCCATCTCTGATTTTCTTTTATATTTATGCTAGAATATTTAATTGTAGACAAAAGGTTACTCTGGCTGTATTCACCGCGCAGAGGCACAATAATCTGCTTTTAAAGGCTTGACATTTCAGGCTTTTCAAAAAGGCTGAAAAAATTATATCCCTGCTTTTGTTAATCAATGAAGTAGAACTCTCCTGAACAAAAGAATTAAATTGCTTGGTTGGTTTAATAAAACCAACAGAAATAGCTGCTTCCTCTGGGTTTTATTGTGTAGGCATGGCACACGCACCCAGCTCTGTAATTCCATATGATTCAGGGCAAAACTCTAATTTCTGCACACAGTTGGGTTTTTAAATCCTATTCAGACCCTACCCATGCTGGCTGGTTCTCGAAGGCCGCATTTATCACTGAACTTGACTCTTTCTCTGAAGTGTGGCAACCATATAGCGATTTTATTTCTGTTCCTGTGCCTGTACCCCTCCAAAAAAATAAAAGGCCATTAAAAATGTATTAATCTAAATATCACCTTTTTGTTCTGTTTAGTCTGGAGCTAATGGTTTTACACATCTTTCCAGATATTTAATTGGGGTGGGGGGACTTGGAGGGAGTAAACAGGCGACAGGAACTTAGATGTGAACATATAAAGCATCCCCTTTAAAAGAAACACCCCAAGACCAAACCCGAAAATCACGATTTTCTGAAATTCATATTTGCAGCATAGGTTTGCAAGCCACAGTGGGTATATTTTAGCAGAAGACGCCAGAACGTACAAGGTAACCAGGGTGATTGCAAAAGATGACAGAGACACCCATTCCTTTATCTAACCGTGAGGCAGGTCACCATCGTCTTACTGAGGAGACACGGCAAGGCCAGCCAGGGAGGTGACCCTTTCTCGAGTGCATTCAAAGGGGTCCTTTTGTTCTGTTTGTGGCAAACACTCCCAGAAAGGGACATGCTCTCCCAAGGTTCTATTTGGAAGCAGCTAAGAGTTCAGATGGTTCACGACACACTCTCATGTTGCGGCTTTTGAGGATGGGGAGGGAAGCACTGGTTGGACCAGCCATTTCTCCCCATCCTCAAGCTTACATAGAGCATTCTCCAGGATAATAATGGAGATAAAAGAGCCAACATTTATGCCAGACAAATTGTCTAAATGCTGCTTCTGACTTCACAGTCCTGGGACTGATGGTCACATAGTGGTCATTCAATCCAGTGCCCTATTGGTTTTTGGGAACCCTTCCCCACCCCCCAGCCACCCATGGAGATAATGAAGGGCTAGCACAAACCTAGCCTTAGTAAGTGACCACTAAATGGAAACTACCATTCATTGTCTTTACAGCCCCTTGTCTAATCCATTTCACATTGGCAGGGATCCGCAAGAGCTGGCCTCATTACCAACCAGTAGAAAGGCTACTGGCTCGGCTGGAAGCTCTGGCTTTCTCTAACAAATACATATATTGTTGCAAACATGGAGGGGAATTACCTATCTCAGGCTTACAAAAACTTCATCCCCTCACACTTTCCCAGTCTCCCTTGCAACAGATGATTAGGCTACTTCTTGTTATGTCAGGGCACCAGCTTTCTTCATGAGAGCGAGCCTGTCTTCTCTCTCTCTCTCTCTCCCTCCTTTCCTCCCTCCCTCTCCCTCTCCCAATCTCTCTCTCCCTCCCTCCCTCTCCCTTCTCCTTCTCCATCTTTCTTCCTTTTTCTTGTCTTTAAAGAAACAGTGGTTCCTAGCAGGGCCAGTGGTGACGCTCGCCTTTAATTCCCAGCACTCAGGAGGCAGAGGCAGGCAGATCTCTGTCAGTTCAAGGCCAGCCTGGTCTACAAGAGCTAGTTCCAGGACCAAAGCTACAGAGAAACCCTGTCTCGAAAAACCAACAAACAAACAAAGAAAAGAAACAGTGGTTCCTACCCCGACTGTAGTGATGAACGCCTGAATTTCAGCGTGAGAGGCTGCCGAGGCAGGAGGTGGAGAACAGCGGGCTGTGGGAGGAGTCAGTGGGTGTGACGTGGACCCTCAGCAGCCTATGGGTTAACTTTCAACTTATCAAATGCACGAGTCCCGAAGTGCCTGGAACCCAAAGGAGGACTAGCTGTTTGCTCCTAACCGGTCTCTGCACCTCGGGCAACTGTGGTATTAAACCTGTGGCTGACTTTGAGGAACACACTAGAGATAGGCTTTTTCAGAGCTCTCAAATGAACCAGCTGTCCACCACAGAAGCGGTTCAGCCCCTGGTTTACACCGACACTGTGATTACAGACCTTCTGGCGGTCAGAGTTGTGGTGGAGCTGATGAGGGTCGGTGAGTGGCGCCAGGCCCTAACACAAGCCTTCTCACTGATGCTCAGCAGCTCCTGTGATTCTTTGCTCTTCTGAATGGTTTCTGCTCTGAACAAGTTTAAGGTTCTGAAAGGTTGATTTTTGACATTTGTCAGTGTAGACCCTGCTCTTACAATAAAGCGAGTTTTTAGAGGCTGCTGGAGAATATTTCACACAGGGCTACCACACAAATGGGAATGAACACTTCTGTGTCCTACCTAAGAGAAACAGCAACCTGACCCATGCAAGAACATGTGCACAGTTAGTTGTTCACAGCAACATCATTTTTTAAAAGTCCTAGTCACACAGTAGAATATTATACAACAATAAAAAGGAAGTTCTGACATGTGTTATAACGTGGTGGTCTCTGGAAACACGACGAAGCAAGACTCTGAGGAGCGTGTGTTCATACAACTCCAATCATCTGAAACATCTAGCATAAGCAAAGATACAGAGAAAAAGTAAATTAATGACTACCTACGCCTGGGGGAGAAGGACGGATTCAGCCTCTAGAGGCTAAAGGGCGTGTCTTGGTCATTGTTCTATTGCTATAAAGAGACACTGTGACCAAGGCAGCTCCTAGGGGGAAAAAGTGTTTAATTGTGGGATGGCTTACAGTTCAGAGAGGGAGTCCATGGTCATCATGATAGGAAGCAGGCAGGCATGGTGCTGAAGCAGAAGCTGAGAGCTTTCCATACTGATCCACAGGGCTGGCAGAGAGAGTCAGATACCGTCTGAGCTTTTGAAACCTCAAAGCCCACCCCAGCAACACAACTCCAAAATGGGCACACCTATGAATCCTTCCAAACAGTTCCTCAACTGGGGACAAAGCGTGCAAATGTTTGAGCCCTTGGGAATGTGTGCATGGGGGGTGGGGGGGTGGGATGACTCTCACTCAAACCGGCACAGTGTCCTTGACTTCCTTTGAGGTCAGGTGAGGGCAATGCCCTGGTATGAGACTGGCAGTTGTTGAAATGATGGAAACTATTAAACTGATTGCCTAAAGGAGCTAGTGTATTCCTGGTGGGTTACATCTCAATAAAGCCCCTCTGTCTGTCTGTCTGTCTGTCTGTCTGTCTGTCTGTCACTCCCTCTCTCTGTGTGTCTCTGTATCTGTCTCTCTCTATCTCTCTGTCTCTTTCTCTCTCTCTCTCTCTGTGTGTGTGTGTGTGTGTGTGAGAGAGAGAGAGAGAGAGAGAGAGAGAGAGAGAGTCTTGTTGCCTCTTGTCTGGGGATCTACACATCTTTCATTCTCGTCCAGAGCCCTGGCTGTAAAGATACCCAGAGTTCAGCTCAGGTTACCGCTTTTCCTCTAAAATAAAACCTAAAGACGTGTGCCTAGTGGGAGAAAAGGAAGTCCTGTCCTCAAGCAAAGTTCTACCAGCTCTAGGGCAGGGTGGGAGGGACATGGGAGAGAGGACGGTGAGACTTGTGCTGGAGTGATGTGAGAGTCCCCTCTGTGTGCTGTGATTACCATTAATAAGTAAAGAAACTGCCTTGGCCTGTTGATAGGGCAGAACTTAGGTAGGGGGGGAGGACTGGACTGAATGCTGGGAGAAAGAAGGGCAGAGTCATAAGACACCATAGAGCCAACACCACTGGAGATAGACGCACTGAAATTTTTTTTGATTAATTAATTTATTTATTATGTATACAATATTCTGTCTGTGTGCATACCTGCAGGCCAGAAGAGGGCACCAGATCCCATCACAGATGGCTGTGAGCCACCATGTGGTTGCCGGGAATTGAACTCAGGACCCTTGGAAGAGCAGGCAATGCTCTTAACCTCTGAGCCATCTCTCCAGCCCCAGACGCACTGAAATTTTGCCGGTAGGCCACGACCTCGTAGTGATATACAGATTAATGGAGACAGGTTAAACTAAGATGTAAGAGTTAGCCAATAAGAAGCTAGTGCTAATGGGCCAAGCAAGGATTTAATGAATACAGTTTCTGTGTGATTATTTGGGGGTCTGGGCAACTGGGAAATGAACAAGTGGGCCCTCCTCCAACACTGGAGAGTACCAATGGAAGCAGCCAGTGTCTACCCTTCCCAAACCCTTCACACTGTGCACATACATGCAGAGCTCACAGAGGCCAGACTTTCTACATAGGTTCTGGCCCATGTGGCAAGGACTTTACCAAATGAGCCAGCTCCCATCCCTTGGAAGATAGGTGTTGGACAGTTTCAAATCTTTCTTCTTCTGAAGATCTACCACAGGCAAAACATCTTGGTGACTGGTTTCTCTTTCTTTTTAAGTTAAAGCTTTTTTCCATATTTATTGATTGATGGACAGATTGACTGATTTAGTATGAGGGGTGTGTGTGGAAGTCAGACAACCTGAACAGTCAGTTTCCCCCATCACCAGTTAGGTGCATGGACTCAAACTCGGGTCCTCAGGCTTGGTGGCAAAAGCCTTTAGCCAGTGAGCCATCACTCCAGCCCCTAGAAGAGATTCTTGCTCTTGGGTTTACCTGTTCTCTGTATGACCTCAGTTCTTTGATCTTTTTTTTTTTTTTTAATTTTTCGAGACAGGGTTTCTCTGTGGTTTTGGAGCCTGTCCTGGAACTAGCTCTTGTAGACCAGGCTGGTCTCGAACTCACAGAGATCCACCTGCCTCTGCCTCCTGAGTGCTGGGATTAAAGGCGTGCGCCACCACCACCCGGCCCTCAGTTCTTTGAATGTCTTCATGAAAATCAGTTGGTGAACTGGGTAGCGCCTGCTCACAGTCAAGCAGGGTGGGAGCCATGTTGTCAGTAAGCCACATGCCCAGCATAAGCCCACGCCACACCGTAAGTTTTCTGTGTAGAAATTTCTACTGGATCCTTTTACAGCTTCAGTTTCTTTCTTGACCGTCCTTGTGTTTCCCCTTAGACCCTTGAGTGTACTTGTAAAACATATCGTTGATATTTCTGCTACCGTCAACTGATTTCATCATTTCTGACCATATTTCTATTAGCTGATTTTCTTCCCCATGGCTCCTCTTCATCTGACCTTTCTTCTATATCTGTGACAATGTGACATTGTGGTTCCACACATAGTTCTGTCACATACTGGATTTTGTTGCCCACCTTTAAAGAGGATTGGGTCCGTTCCAAGGCTCAATGAAGCCTCCCAGGGATGAGCTTTCTTGAGGACCATTCAGAGAAGCCTTTCTCCTTAGACCTGAGGCACCCTGGGGACTCTGGATGGCTGCACATGTGAGGACTTCCATGTGTATGATGGGAGCAAGGTCTAGACTTGAAGGACTCCAGACAGCATGGAGTTGTCCTTTATGTGTCTGCTTTTCCCTGATCTTCATGAGTTCTGCTCTTTACTGCCCGCCCCCATGCAGCCTCTTAACAGAGCTCCCTTCTCCAATACTCCCGCTCCCAAGCTCCAGCGGCCTAGGTGATCCTGAGCTCTGATTTGTCCTGTCAACACCAGGAAGCCACCAGGTTGCCTTGGTTTCTCCTCCCAGCTCTGCAGCACAGTGTCATTCCTCCAGGAAGAACTGTCGGTCACCGAAGCCACCCTCTACTATGTTTCGCCTGTCACAGACCACAGTCTTCTACTAATTTTAAAAACAATTTTCAGGGCTGGCGGGGGGGATGGCTCAGCTGTTAAGAGCCCTGGCTGCTCTCCCAGAGAACCTGGGCTAGACTCGCAGCACCCCCACGGAAGCTCGTCATCATCTAGAAGTCTAGTCGCACGGAATCTGATGGGCACCGTGGGCGCTGCATGCATGGGGTACACAGACACGCAGGCAGGCAAACATCCATTCCCACAAGGTAAAAAATAAATGAAAACCTTTTTTAAGCTTTTTTTTTTAATTCTAATTTTTGTTGAATCTCTGAAAACAGTTGATTTCCCAGTTATGTGCAATGTAAAGAAAGTTCTCGCAGCAGCTAATTTTTATGGGCGGAAACCAACCTATTTTGTTAATATCATTTAATGAGAATTCACGATTACAGTGTCCATCTGGTGTGGCATCCAGCACAGCCTCAGAGAGAGACCTGCCTCGGGTGGTGCGGGACTGGAGAAAAGACAGAAGACACAAACAGATACACCAACCAAAAGCAGAGGTCAGACAGCCTGGACTCTCACGGTAGCACCCTGGAAGCTCAGCGAGTTTATTACATGGAGTAGCTCAAAGAGGCAGCGCTATCAACAATAAGGAGGCAGCTTTTACCACAGAACAGGCTTCGTAACTCAAGTGAAAGCATTCCCTGCAGGAGAGCAGGCCATAAACATCCAAGGCGGGGAGAAAGCTATGGTGGACATTTTCCACACACACCGTCAACTTCCGCACAAGGACCAGAGGAAGCCTCACCCCGGGAAACAGCTTTGCTGTTGCTCCATGGATCTGAGGCTCTGGTGTCTGTGACATGGCTGACTCACGTCAACACACATTCACTCATTTGGGAAGTACAAGATGGAGCCCTGAGGTACACACATGCGCCTGTGGTAGGGTGAGTTTTCATACATGTATGCAGATGCGTGTGTACATATGCACGTGTGGAGGAAAGTCTCTTGTGGTACCTATGGTCAGGTGGGCTGGCTGGTTGGCAACCTCCAGAAATCCCTAACCCTGCCTTCCCATGGTCAGGATCACAGGATCTGCCATATCTAGCTCTTCTCTTCTCTTCTCTTCTCTTCTCTTCTCTTCTCTTCTCTTCTCTTCTCTTCTCTTCTCTTCTCTTCTCTTCTCTTCTCTGTTCTCCTCTTCTCTTCCTGTCTCTCTCTCTCTCCCTCTCTCTCATTTTAGATAGGGTCTGTTGTAGCCCCAGTTGTCCTGGAACTCACTATGTAGACTAGGCTGGCCTTGAACTCACAGAGATCTGCTTGCCTCTGTCTCCCAAGTACTGGCATTAAGGGCATGAGCCACTAAGCCTGGCCCAATAGGTTCTAGAAATTAAATGGATCTTTGTGCTTGCATGGCAAATTCTTTACTGGCTGATCCTCTCACCTGCCCCTCGATACATTTTTAATAACACATAGGCATCCATCTGGAGAAAACACTAACCTGGTTTGGAAGCTAGAAGGGACATTGGAGCCAGTGGGGCCTGGTTAGCAAGCATTCAGGTTCTGCCTGAGGGACCAGGTGGTGACCTTGGTCTCCGACTCCTACCAAATCAGGTGACCACCCCTCCACTCTACTTCCCATTATCTGGACTCCTTGGTTTCTCCAGTTCCTGTTCTTTGCTGTGACACCAATGCCCTGTTCCTCGCATCAGTATTTTTTATAATGCTGCATATCTTAATTCCCCCTAGTACCGGATTGCAGTAGTTTCCTCCAGAATTAAAGCCTTCTTGAAGGCGAGCTTGTTAAAACCTCGTATGTTAAAGAGTAGGTGAAACTAGAGAATGTTCTAAGGCAGCAGTTCTCAACCTGGGGGGTACGACTGCCAGAAAATACATTTCCGATGATCCTTGGAACTGAGACACCACTCAGCAGCAAAATTAACAGTTATGAAGTAGCAATGAAAAAGAAAGGTTGAGAACCATTGTTCTGAGGAGAGGCGAGGGAAATCCATTAGAATGAGGAAGTAAAGAATTCAATAGCTTCAGAAAAGCCTTTAAGATGACCAGGCACACTAGGCCCCTCAATCCTCAGGCTTATATATGCACTGGGGACTGCTGAGAGACACTCTCAGACAAGCCGAGATGTCTAGAAGAAGCAGAGACCAGTTGCAATGCCTAGAAGAGACTCCGAGCAACAGAGCTACCTACAGAGGATGCTCTCCAGCATGCCGAGGGGCCTGCAGATGGTGCAATGCAGTCCAGGTTTCAACGTCCGTGGGCCATCACTAATGCTGAGGTGGGCTTTGGAGATGTAGCTATCTTTGAGTCATTTCTGGCCCAGTAATCCCTCAGCCATATTCCTTTAAGAAAACTCAATAAAAATCACTGCAAGCTGGGCTTTGGTGGTATCAGTACTCTGATCAGTCACTGATTATCTGGGATGAGCAGACATTGGTTCACTCGGGGAATAGTGACACACAATATAAATGGCTCCTAAACATGGGCCGACAGAACCAATGAGGAGTTGGCGGAGTGACCTCTCCCTGTCCTGGTTATGGGTGGCACACTCATGAAACTGAGGCTGAAGAGCCTCAGGGTGGATCATCCACAAGGCGGAATCTGCCTTGTCCCGCACTGCTTGGTCCTGAAAACCTGACTGGGACAACCACAGAGCAAATAAAGGACAGACACGTATACAGAAAAGCTGCAACGGGGTGACCTGCGCTCCCTCTGATGGGGCCGTACCAACTGCAAAGCAACTGTAACCCCCCACCCCACCCCCACCTGGGTTCCAAAACTTAGTATCCATGGAAAGAGTTTGATAGTAAAGAGAAAGAGAGAAAAATAAGATAAAGATAATTAAAAAAATAAACATAAAATTAAGTATTTGATGCTCAGCCCACAGTATCAGAGAAGAATTTGTTCATAAAAGAGTTGATAAAGGAAGTCAGGTATGGTGGCGCACGCCTTTAATTCCAGCACTTGGGAGGTAGAGGCATGTGGATCTCTGTGAGTTCGAGGCCAGCCTGGTCTACAGAGCAACAAGGACTACACACAGAGAGACCCTGTCTCAGAAAAATAAGGAAGAAAAAAGTTAATAAAGGGATGGATTTATCAGAGACCTGGGGACCAGGAAGGAGCTTTGGAGGCTTTGCTGAGTCCCATGTTAGGACACAACCTTTGGAAAGTGAGGTTTCTACAGACTAGGATTACTTAGGTCAACATGTGAACAAACTCTGTAAGGGGCTAAACAAGGAAAATTAGATAAAAGGGAAAATGTTTATAGCACACTATATATCCACATGTGGTCCCATAATTACAGTTCAAATTCTTATGCCAGAATTTAAGTATTTTGACACCAGCTTAACTTCTTATGAAGTGTGCCATCTCCAAAAATTTACCTTTCATTTATTTTATTTTTGCACATAAACTAAAAAGATAGATTAAACCATTGAATGACGATGTTTACTATTAATTATGCATGCCAACATATAAGAAAACTTCCCCATATCTAAATCAAAACCAAATGGAACTTTCAATAGGTGGTTCATTCACTTTCCTAAATTAAGTTACATATATATTGATTTCTTCTAGCACAATACATGTCTAGATTTATTTTTTACATTTAAATATTCTTCCATAACATTGATTCTAGGACCGGAGATGTTGGCTGAGCATGTATGTGCAAGGCCCTAGGTTTTATCCTCAACACCACCCAAAACAAACAAACAAAAAAATAAAAACTATATAAGTGTAGATCAAGAAACTCAGTTTATGTAAAGATTTACAGTGTGACTCCAGGTTTGTTTGATATATAATATCTCACATGTTTGAGGATTTGCTGCTTTGATACCTGTGCGTGTTGTTAAGAGGTTGGTATGATCGAGTTAATTAGTGTAGTCGTGACTTTGTTGGAAATACCTGATTCATTCTTGCATTAGCAACTTTTCTGTTGCTTTCATAAAACACCATGACCAAGGTGACTTACAGAAGAGTTTATTTAGACTTATGGTTCCAGGATGGGATTCTACTGCAGCGGAGAAGCCTGGCAGCAAGCAGCAGGCATGACCGGAGAAGCTAAAAGCTGAGAGCTCACAGCATCAATAGCAAACACAAAGCAGAGGAAGCAAACTGGAAATAGGGTAAGGTTTTAAGTTCTCAAATCCTGACCCCAGTGACACACTTCCTCCAGCAAAGCCAGGGCTCCTAAACCTACCCAAACAGCACCATTAACTGTGGATTAAGTATTCAGGTGCCTAAGGCTATGGGGGCATCCCATTCAAACCATGACAACTGTCTTAGCAAGTGTCCAGTACACTAGAGAGTATTGGGAGCTACCGTCACCTTAGTACACACTACACTCCCAGGACCATTCTATCTTCTATAACTGAAACTGTACCCACCCTCCCACAGAAAATGAGAGGTTGTGAATTCATTCTGGGTTAAGAAAAATTTGGTTTGCCGGGCAGTGGTGGCACACGCCTTTAATCCCAGCACTCAGGAGGCAGAGGCAGGCAGATCTCTGTGAGTTTGAGGCCAGCCTGGTCTACAAGTGCTAGTTCCAGGACAGGAACCAAAAGCTACGGAGAAACCCTGTCTCGAAAAATCAAAAAAAAAAAAAAAAAAAAAAGAAAGAAAAATCTGGTTTGATCAAGAAAGACCCCCTGAAAACTTTCCACTGAGAACAGATGGCCCAAATGATCCAATGACTCCCTGTTGTTTGCAAGATGTAGAACTCAGTTACCTCTCCAGCACCATGTCTGCCTGCTTGCCGCCATGTTCATCATGATGATGGTCTGAGCCTCTGAACTGTTTCTTCTGAGTTCTACATCTAGAACAACTTCAAGACTGCTGGCTGAGACGACCCAGCCTCACAGAATGCCGCCATCAGGACTTGACCATAATCCTACATTTCCCATTCTACATTAGGTCCCCATAAGATTACCAGTGCCCCAGTCAGCAGGAAGTAATCTAGAAAACTACACCCACATTCCCAATGATTATGGATGTTTGTCTTTACCATGTTGATTACAGGTTGTTATGGATAATGATCAGAAGAAAAGCTAAACAAAGGTTAGATTCAGATTTTTTGCTGTGAAAAGAAAAAAGGGGAAATGCTGTGGGATAATGCTCTTGTACACTGTAAGGATTTGTCACACATATTGGTTTAATAAAATGCTGATTGGCTGTAGCCAGGCAGGAAGTATAGGCAGGTTGATCAGACTAGGAGAACTCTGGGAAGAGGAAAGGCGGAGACACAGTTGCAAGCCAGACACAGAGGAAGCAAGATAGGAATGCCTTACTAAGAAAAGGTACAGAAACTTGTGTCTATAGTTATCAGAAACCTCTGTTGTCTGTTCAGTCCCTAGACTGCTGCTGCCATGAGGACCAGCTTCCAGTAGCTCAGGCTTGAGGGGAATGAGCCAAGTGAGCAGACAATAACTCAACTTGACTTTTCTATCTAAGGGAGTAAAATTTAATTCTCTGAGGCCAGCAAAGGGAGCTAAATTTAACTCTCTTGGGCTGGCAAAAATGGGAAAACACACACAAATACACACATTCATCTCCAACAGGTCAGGATCTCACTAAGGATGCTGATGAATGGCAAGCCTTCCGCAGGTCAGAGAAACTTAAGAGATGTAGAGCAGGTGAGCCACTGGACAGACAAACAGACACACAAGAACTTTTCTAAAGACCGAAGCTTAATTCTTCATTTTATTATTCTTTCCGTTGCTTGTTTTACTCTATTCCTTTTCTACTCTGGTTTTCTAACCTGATGTTTTCCTTCTGTCTCTCTTGATGTTTTCCTTCTAGCTTTTCTTTTACATCTTTTCTGGTATTCTTCCTCCTGTCATCTGCCTCTCTCTCTGTCTCTGTCTCTGTCTCTCCTCTTATAGCTTATATACCCCAATAGAATCTTTCAAGCAATATAAAATTTACAATGTGGTTATATTCTATTTTTCAAGCAAATGATTGCAATGACTACAAATAAAAAACAGAATGTTATCCATATCCCTTACATGATTAGACATTTTATGTATTACAGGTGAAAAACAAGTTGTACTAAGAACCCACATACATTCATACCCAAGCAACTTGTTATATATTAACAGAGTGTAAGCAAGCAAGGTATTTTTCTCAGCAAGTTCTTTTGCTGGCAGACTGCATTTTGCAGTTACAAAGAAAAGACCAATCATTTATTATCAATTATTTATTATAAAAAGTCTTAAAAGAATCACAAATCTAAACTTTTACCTATGAAAAATAGCTCTACTTTAAATTTTAAATCCTCAGGATGAATTGTGGTTGGTTAATTTTTTTTCTCTATGGAGGTCCACCATCTAGCTCACAAATGAATACAAAGTCTTATTCTTTTTTTTTTTTGCTTGTTTGTTTTTTTTTTTGTTTTGTTTTGTTTTGTTTTTCGATACAGGGTTTCTCTGTATACCTTTGGAGCCCGTCCCAGAACTAGCTCTTGTAGACCAGGCTGGCCTCGAATTCACCTGCCTCTGCCTTCTGAGTGCTGGGATTAAAGGCATGCACACCACTGCCTGGCTCAGAGACCTATTCTTATGAATGCTCAGCCTTAGCTTGGCTTGTTTCTAGCCAGCTTTGCAAAACTAAATTATCACATTTCTCCTTAATTACATTTTGCCTCAGGGTTTTCCACTTTTTTTTTATTCTATATATTTTTCTTCCCTTCTTACTCAATGGCTAGCCCCTGGTATTTTCCCCACCTCACTCTTTTCTTGATTTCTTCTCCTCTTTCTTCTTTCTGCATGACAGAGCTGCCTATCCTTTCTCTTGCCTAGCTATTAGCCATTCACCTCTTTATTAGACCAATCAGGTGTTTTAGGCAGGCAAGGTAACACAGCTTCACAGAGTTAAACAAATGCAACACAAAAGAATGCAACACATCTTTGCATCATTAAACAAATGTTCCACAGCATAAACAAATGCAACACAACTTACACTAATATCCCACAAAGTGCATACCCACTCATGCTGATCGCCAATTCATCAGCTAACAACAACCAGGCTGCTTTGTTCTTGTTTCTGACTTTAATGAGCTCCTATTCAACTATGTGCTTTTCTAAATTTTAGATTGTTTTTCTATATTTTCTATTTCGAAGCTATTAAAAAAACATCTTAGCCTAACCTTAAGTCATTATTTAAAGCCTTGTTTCAGCTATGATGCACACTGAAACCTGTGACAACATCTCCCAACATTAAAAGAATGTGAGCTAACTTAGTTTCTGGGACTCCATCATTTTTCTTAATTATTACCCTAAGCCACAGTCTACATGGCTCCCCACGAAAAACTAGCTGTGTGACATTTCCTTGTTCTATTTTTTTTTTTCTATTATACAGCCCCTGTCTTCTCAGGGGTAGGGGTGTAGGTAGAGTTTTCTGTCCTGGCAGTAGCTCCCAAATTATCACACAGAGACTTATTAATTATAAATACTCAGCCAATAGTTTTGTCTTGTTACTAACTAGCTACTTTAATTTAAATTAAGCCATATTTTTTATCTGTGCTCTGCCACATGGTAGTACCTTTGTTTGAAGCACAGCATGTTCATCTCCTGCTTCCTCTGTGTATGATTGACAACTCCTCGTGACTCTGCCTTTCTTCTTCCCCCACATCCTCTCCTGCCTAACCTCCTCCTGCCTAGCTACTGGCCAGTCAGATCTTTATTAACAATGAGAGTAATACATAGTCACAGTGTCCAAGGATTATTTCACAGCAGGGGGCAACACTTTAAACAGTACAGCTTAACAGGAAATCCTCTTCTTAATAATTCACAGGTAAAATGCCCAGCAGAACAGGACATTTTCATGAGATAAATCACATTACCTTAAGGCCAGTGGGATTCCCATACACACACACACACACACACACACACACACACACACCCATTCACACTATACCAGATACCAGAGAAAAATGGTAGCAGCAAATTCTGGGGCCAAGGCTGTCAGGGGCCTTGCTTATCTGAGAGTCACCCATCTGAGCTTTGCTTCCTGTTGGACTCGGTCCCCTGAAGTCAATTGCCACCTGCTGCTCCTTTGACATGGCCACTGGCACTGGACCCAGGTGCTATGACCCTTTATATCTCAACCTCTTGGTGCTTGTGGCCTACAAACTATTCATTGCTGCCAAACCCCTCAGTACTCCAAATGAGGTAAGAACTCAGTAAGTCTCTTCGGGAGTGGGAGTGTCCCCATCACTGGGAAGGACACAGACTCACTACAGTCTTAGCAGAAATTCAGGGCCAGCATTGTGTCCCAGGGCACGGAGCTGTGCAGCGCTGGAGGAGAGGATGTGTTTGTCCCATTCGGTGTCCCTTCACATTTGTTCTTTTCCTCCCTCCCCCTCCCCCACGCCTCTTTCTCCTCTGAACTCCTTGGCTCTAACAAAGAAACTCTCATCTTTCTGTTTCATTCAAAACTGGCAATCCTGTGGGGAATGAGGACTAAAAACCCTTCTCCTATTTCGCTGGCATCATGCCTGGATTTTAATACAATCATGATTCCATTTCCATGTATCAAAGTGTGCTAACCAAAAAAAAAAAAAAAAGTGTTCTATCCAATTATCATCTACAAGAAGTTTGCAGGCTACAGTGTACCTCAGCGGGGGAGTGTTTATCTAGCACAGATGAAGCCTTGGTTTCAAGCCCCAGTATTGTAAAGAAGAATGTGAGTGGAGTGGAAGAAGTGAAAGGAAAAGACCCCTTTCAACCTCCCCATTTACAAATGAGAAGATTCAGAGGCAGAAGAGCAGCTTAGCCGGCATCACGGCAACACGAGGCTGCCAACCCAGCTTTAACCGTTGCATCCACTGAAAATTACCAAGTCTCTGGGAACCTCTCCAAGGCAGTGATGCCGTAACTCAGCTGCCTATTGGTCCTGAACTCATTCCTGGGTGCTGCTCACGTCTCACTCCGTGAGCACAGTGAAGAGCAGCACACAGTACTGGACCCCCACCATCAGATCTGAGGGCTGGAGTCCCGAGTCAGCCGGCAGTACACCAACCATTAAAACCATAGTCATGTAAGGATGCTGGCAGATCTTGGCAAAGCTTGGACGCATTTAGGAGAAAAGGTCACATTTGGATCCATCACCCTCGGCAGCTTTCCTTTAAGAAAACACCATGACCATGTAACATAAAACTGTGTCCTCAATAACTGAGTGATGCTGTGGATCAGGGGAACTGGGGACAGACTAGCAAGCAGTCCCTGCCTCTGTCCACCAACAGAGTTTTAAAGACACATTTGGGATTCCACGGAGTGACCAAGGTACTGGAGAGAATAGCGAGCCCAAACAAGAAGAATAATTCTCTTATGCAGATGCAGATTAGTGTGTCCAGCATGACTTACATTTAAATGCAAATTTTGAAATGAGTCACAATTTCCAAATAGCAGATGGTAATTCAGGTAGATGCACAATCAAAAGAGTCCACGTGGCTCACTCAAAGCTCTTTTCAGAAAAGGGGAGAAGAACGAAGTTCATTCTGCCGCTGTATGTTTCAGGGTGCACTGAAACCCTCGATTGCAAGCGAGTTACGGTCCTCCCCAAGCCCTAGCCCAACTGGAATACTCTGGATGCTTCCTGAATTCGTTCAAATGATTACAGAAAACCCAAATCAAAACCATTCCAAAAGAGGGTCCTCTCCGTTGGGCGGTGGTGGCGCACGCCTTTAGTCCCAGCACTCAGGAGGCAAAAGCTGGTGGTTCTCTGTGAGTTCAAGGCCAATCTGGTCTACAGAGTAAGTTCCAGGACAGGCTCAAAGTTAGAGAAACCCTATCTCAAAAAACAAAACAACAAACACACAAACAACAACAACAACAAAAAAGAGGTTCCTCTCCAGAAACAGGCCAGGCCAAATGTGAGAACATTACTTCCCTTACCAGACATCTTAGGCCAACCTAATAACCATCAAATGACACATTATTTTCCTAGAACTTCCTGATCGAATGTTCTAGCTTTACCTAGGGAAATATGACAATATGACAATCATGACCTGGCACAAGGTGAACTGACAGGGGCCACAGCTTTGCAGAGCAGACCTAGAGTCTGGTATTAAAGAGGAGTCCCGGTTAGCACCGTGGGAGGGATATTTTCTTAGAAAGATGATATTTAATTTCCGTTATCACTTCCTTGCTTGGAAACCAGACGAGTGATCAGTTGGAAATGTTCAGTCAGCTGCTTCCCTGGGCTGAGGACCTGCTTTCAGTAGTAGGAAAGCAAAGCCAGAGTAGCCATCCCTCACTCGGTTGGGCAAGAGTAGCCAGCAACGGCCATAATTTGAGAAGGTGACTGTAAGTTTTCCTTTTCTCTTATTTTTTAAACTTTACAAGCCACACAGAAGAGAAACTATACACCTACTAGTGTCTTGACCTTACATGTCCAGCCTCTAGAATTTAAAGAAACATATTTTTTATTGTATTAACCTCCCTGCCTGTGGAAATCTGTTGCGGTGGCCCTAGAGAACAAAAACCTATCAGACACTCGCTAGCACTCTCCATACAAGGTGGTTCCGGAAAGCTTAGCATAACTTCTACCATTTAAAGAGTAAAGAACTGTCTCCACAAGCAATGCTCGGGACACTACTCACATTTGTGCAAAATGGTGAAACACTTGCCTAATGCTGAAGAGAAAAAGCAACTCACATTAGATCAAAGACAGAAAACTACAAAAGCCCTAAAAGAAAACCCAAGGCAAATTATTCATGACATTGGCTTTTGGGTGTGACTCAAAGGCCCAGGGAGCAACAACAAAGAACCAAAGAGTCAGAGAACTGTACTTTATAAAGTTTTTAGAATACTATGTTCAAGACATACTAGCAACAGAGTCACAGGACATCAGAGAGGTGGGGAAAAAATAGAAAACCATGTAATTGATAAGAAACTGATACCCAGAATACATAAAAAATTGAATCTTAACAACAAATACAAATTCCAACCCCCCAAAAATGGGTAAAAGATTTGAATAGCCATTTCCCCAAAGAGGTGCATGCATGTTTATCAAGCACATAAAAAGGCATTCCATATTACTGATCAAGAGGTACAATGAGTTACTACCTCATACTCATTAGCACGACTACTATTAAATAAAACCAGAAAATATCAGCTGTGGACAAGGATGCGATTCAAGACTCTCATCCGCCAGCGAAGTTGCTTTGCAGGCATGTAAAGAGGTTTACCTTCCCACTGCAGTGGTGAAAGGACTGAATTCACTCACGCTGGACAGAAACCTCTTGCGTTCACAGTCTCCAAGCTTACAATCCCTGATCATCCAGTTCCTCTGTCCTGGATATGTGGTGAATCAGAACTTTTGGACAGGGAACACAGAGTCTTAAAGCATAGATGAATTATGGCCAAGAAGAAGAGAGCGAAAGGAAGGAACTAGAGACAAGGACCTGCCCGGTATAACTATGATTCAGCTAAGCCTCCTCCAGCACCACCCAACAGTCCATGACCATCACTGACTAACCCACTGATCTGCCTTCAACACACACACACACACACACACACACACACACACACACACACAACCACAAGCTTCTGAGAGGCGGTTCAGACCCAAACCATTACAGCAATGAAAAGTATCACAGGGTACAGGGATTTCATTTCTGCCTACCCAGTAAAGAGAACTGAAATCAGTGTCAGCCTAGTTTCTGAGCATCCACGCCCACAGAAACGCCATTCACAATAGCTACGTCACAGCAGCAACCCCTGACTAAATGAGAAGATAAGCAAAATATGATCCACTCATTCACAGAACAGACCTCTGGCTAAAACGGGGGAAGCTTAGGGAGGACGCAGGCAAAGACACCGTGATAAAATGAAACGGAGAGTAGGCAAGAAAACTTCATGGAGAAGTTAGGCTACCTCAGTTTCCAAGTTTCTGCTGAGGTCACAAACGGTTATATTTTCTCACAACCTAGAGCCTTCACGCAGAAAGACGCCTCCCCATCCCTTTCCTTCTGGTCAAGAGCATTGGAGTTCTTGGGTTAACCAATCATACGCTCGGAGCAATGCAGACACAGACGTTCTTTTGGAAAAGTAGTTAACTCAGGTTAAAACAGGAGAGAGAAAATAAACAATGAACACACACAGCAGAAATTGTGTTCTTTAGGGAACAAACTCGTGTAGCCTAAAGAAGACACCAAGAGCCAGGCGGTGGTGGCGCACGCCTTTAATCCCAGCACTCCGGAGGCAGAGGCAGGCGGATCTTTGTGAGTTCCAGGCCAGCCTGGTTTACAAAGTGAGTTCCAGGACTGAAAAACAAAAACCAAAAAATAATAAATAAAATAAAAATAAAACACCAAGAAAATGGAAACATTAACCTCTTATAATTTCTGATCTACTTATAGACTTAACCAAGCTCTAAGCGGGAAGAAAGATA
This sequence comes from Alexandromys fortis, assembly GCF_014885135.2. NCBI lineage: Eukaryota > Metazoa > Chordata > Mammalia > Rodentia > Cricetidae > Alexandromys > Alexandromys fortis. Next base: position 1,941,718 of record NW_026067911.1, read on the forward strand.
TTGCTGCAGGGCATGAAGATCACTCTCCATAGCAAAAAAGGCTCTGAGACGTGAGACGTGAAGAGAAAACCAAATAAATAAATAAATAAAGAAAAACCTGTATTATAAAAATACTGTCATCTGAAAAACAGCGCTGCTTTCACAGGGTGGACAAAAAACTCTATAAAATCAAAGTGTGAGCGATGTTTTAACCGGAAGACGCATTCCGTGCCAGGCCTTAGACTTCCGAATCAGAAGCCCGAGGCGGAGGGCACCGCAAGTCCCGCCCCCGACCGACCTTTCAGTCAACGCGAGTTACTTGGTCCCTTTTGCAGCACCCTGTGCGACGGTTCCCGACGCGCTTTACGGCGCTCCTGCCGTGTTGCGCGGCGCTGCCGGAGCCCGTGCGGTTGGTGCGGTCGCGGCGGTCTGCAGGCGTGCTGTGGCGGTGTGCTCGCGCTGGGATGAGCGCGTGCTGCCGGGCCGCGCAGCGGAGTCATGGTGAGTGGTCGGCGCTGACGAGCCCCGAAGTGGCGCTGGCCGGCCCGGGCGGACGCCAAGACTGACCTTCGCTCCGGCCTCCGCCGGCTCCAGCCAACAGCCTGTCTCTGCTGCGGGCGAACGCTTGCGCCTCCTGGGAGGTCGGCCCGTTAACCTCCAACAAATCCTTTACGGTGGAATTGCCTTGTGGGACTCTTGCAGGGAGGTTTGCAAGCACTGTTTTCTAATCCAGCAGAAATCTTAATTCTCACCGGTCTCCTTTAAACTTGAATAAGGTTCAAGTGCCTGTGGGTTAAAGTTCTCTTCGACCTCTGAAGAAGTCACCCTTTTTTGTGGATAAGCAGGTTGATTTACCCTTTTCTTCTTAGTGAAAATAGCACACCCCACAGTAAATTGTGTATAAACATTGCAGTGGTTTTTGAGGCAGGGTCTCACTATGTAACCTGGCTGCCCCAGAGCGCAGGAGATCCACCTGCCAGTGGCTTCTAGGTGCCGGGAGTAAATGGCATTAAAAGGCCACCATCGTGTACAACGTCAAATTGCAGTGTTTTAAAGACAAAACATTTTTATCAAAAAAAAAAAAATGTTTCTTCCAGTAGGCATGGTGCTGCACTCCATAGAGTTTCGGCTACTTAGGGAGGAAACTGAGGCTGAAAGATCGCAAATTCATGGCCAACCTGGCCAAGTCCCCACCCCAGAATAAAAGGGTGGAGATGTAGTCCCACCAGTACAGCGTCTTCCATGTGTAACACCCTAAGTTTCATCCCTAGTCCTTGCCAGACAGGGAAAAAGAACCCACCTTTCACTGAAGAAGGCTGTAATGAGTTTGGATGTAGGCTAGGTGCAATTAGCGAAGTAAAGATGTACTCTTTCCACCCCTTACCAGGCCAGCACGGTGGTAGCAGTTGGACTGACTATTGCCGCTGCAGGATTTGCAGGTTGGTTTATGGTTGGGGGTGGAAGAATAGACTGGTTATGGATTGACTTGCTTATTCTATTGATTCTGGTTTTAGGCCGTTATGCTTTACAAGCCATGAAGCATGTGGAGCCTCAAGTAAAACAAGTTTTTCAAAACCTACCAAAATCTGTAAGACAACTTTTTTTTTTTGGTAAATGTATTGCCTGTACTTGAAGCCTGGAGCTGCCCTGTAGCCTGAATCCCACAGGTCCATGTTCAGTGAGGAAGGAGTTGCAAACCTTAGGTGACAGCTAAGGGTGGGTGACCTTCGGATTTAGTACTTTATTACTGGCACACTGCTAACCTGCCTTCCCTCATCCGCTGTCACATGAGACACAGGTAGCTCTGCAGTGCTGTTAGATATAACTACATTCAGACATCACACCCTGTCATGTTGAGAATGAATCTTAACTGGGTACAGCAAACACAGCTACTGCTCTTCGGGACTTTTGAGGATCCATGTTATAGACAGCAGAAACCATGCTGCCCAAGGTTAAATTAAGGTCCTGATGGCATAATTTACCCCCACACTGCCATAGTTAGTGGTTTCTTTTAACCAGATATGATACTGCTTTTTATGAGGAATATGGGTGACATTGTACTCCATTCACTCCTGGTTTTAAGTCCTCGAGACAGTTTGTTCCAGTTTGGCCGGAGGAAATGGATGTTTAATGCTTATTGCAATAGCTACCACTAATCAAGCTAAAATACCTTGGGAAATACACTTGTAGGTCTTTGAAATGTACTATTTTCTTTTTGATTTAACCAACCTTCCATTTACTTCATTAATCTTTCAATTCAATTTCCCTTTCAGGCCTTCAGTGGTGGGTACTATAAAGGTGGGTTTGAACCCAAAATGACAAAACGGGAGGCAGCATTAATACTAGGTGTAAGGTAAGATTTTTACTCATTAATAGTTGTAGGGTAGGATAGTTTCTATTAGTATTTTCCTACAATTGAGAATAAGGTAGTTATTAGGGTTTTTGTCACAAGACAACACTGAATTTTATATTGGTCAGCTCCTTCCATGAAAATCTTTAAGCCTAACATGCCTGCAGAAGTACAGAACTCTCACTGAGGGATATGTAACAGATTAAGATAGTGCTCACTGCTGCCTGCCTGCCTGGAGTGATCTGCAGTGAAATTCTGCTCCCATTTCCAAATGAAGTGTTGAATAGGAATTGTCAGGCCAACATCTAGTTTTAAGCACTATAATTTGGTTCTGATTTAGAAAATACATTTTATACCTGTGAGGCTTATAGTGTTAAAATTTGACCCTTCTGTATAGTCTGTGTGTGATGTTAAATAAAGTAACAATTGTTTCTGTATAGTCTGTGTGTGATGTTAAAGTAACAATTGTTTCTGTATAGTCTGTGTGTGATGTTAAAGTAACAATTGTTTCTGTATAGTCTGTGTGTGATGTTAAATAAAGTAACAATTGTTTCCCTTTTCATATTAGCCCTACTGCCAATAAAGGGAAGATCAGGGATGCTCACCGACGGATTATGCTCTTAAACCACCCAGACAAGGGTAAGTAGTGGCTCGGCTTTTGTTAAGCATGTGTTGGACTGCTGTTAAGGGGATAACTAATTCTTGGCAGTTATATGTCTAAATGTACATATGAGCAGTCTCCCAGGCATGGATCATAGTCTTATATAAATAAAATCCACCAGATACGGTAACACACTTTGTAATCCCAGTACTCTGGGAGGGGGGCTGAGACGAGAGGATCAAGGGCCAACAGTGCAAAGCAGTCTGATACCTTATCTCACCAAAACAAAGGTATAATGAATAAAAGAGCTATTGCGATTTGGGAGTAATAAAAAAATTTAATAGTACTTTTAGGTTGTTTGATAAAATCTTCCAGTAATGGTCACAAATACTAGATATTTTGGTTGGCTTGTTTTTATGACATCTTGCTACTTAGCCACGGTTGGTGTAAACCTCTTGACCATTCTGCCTCAGCCTCAACTGGTGGGATTAAAAGTGTACATACCAACTCTTGGGTGAGTTTTGTTGTGGCGTATTTTTGAGTTTTGCTGTATATCTGCTTAGATTCATAAATAACCAAGTGCTAAATTTTAATTAGGAGAAAAATTTTAAGAGGCTTCCCCTTGTAGTGGGTGCTTGGAACAGAAAATTATTTGGAAGCCTTCGAGCTGTGTTTGCTTCTGATACACCTCAAAGTAGCTTTCAATGGTAAAAGGGATTACTTTGACTAAAAAAAGTAAAAATCTGTTGCCATGTACAAATCTTCTTTGTTTGTAGGAAAAAAGTTTTTGACAAGTTTAAACAGGACAGCTGTTTAGTATGTAACTTTACAGTGTAAGGAATTTAGCTTGAATTACTTAAGGTCTTCTGTTCCGGATGCGTAGGTAGAGTCCATACACACACATTCTACCAGCATCCTCTTGATGCTCTTTGATAGGCTGCTTCATCAGGTTAGTAAAACAGCAACTCTTAGATGACCTTAGAAAGGGTTAGCAAGTAGCAAGAACACTGGAGCAGAAAAGGATGTAAAGCAATAGGTCTTTCCAAAATAAGTTTCCTGGGAACACTTAAAACCATGTACTATCTTCACATGTGCAGTGCATGTGTGGGAAAGGCTAAGTCCTATGTCAGTCAATTTTAAGTTTTTTAAAGGTAAAATTTGTGTGAAAACAACTCATTTCCCATTGGTCAAATACCTTTACGCTGTAATTTTGTGACCTACTTATAGTATCATAGTTGCTTTTTAGAAAATAAAAATAGTATCTCTATTAAGGCCTGGGATCCTTGAAATGCAAGTAGCTTTTGACAGATTTAGAATCTGTGCACTAAACTATGTCTCCCCCCCCCCCTTTCTTCTATAGGAGGATCTCCTTATATAGCAGCAAAAATCAATGAAGCTAAAGACTTACTAGAAGGTCAAGCTAAAAAATAAATGTGATGAATTTTAAGTCCATTAGTCTATGTATATGCTTTTGTAATAAAATACCTCAGAGCTATAATTTGTGAAATGACTTGGCATCAGTGTCTTGGTATATTTTGTTCGAATTTTAGGATTTCTGAATTGAGTCTATAGTATTAACAATTGTTATTACAGATAAACACTATCTGAAATATAAACATTGTTTTAGTACTTATGTTGCTCTTCAAGGCTTTGAAGAATGTGCCACTGCAGTTTATTAAGCCAGGCATCGTAAACTACTGAAGCAGGGATTCTTTGGGGGTGGGGTGGGGGTGTGAAACTCCAAGCATGATGGCCTGTTCAAGTACACTGTAATTCAAATTTACTAATCTAGCTATAATTTCCATCTAAGAAATTTCTTAGTTCACAGACATTTCACATTTCATCAATACATTAAAATTTTCTTTACAAAATAACACTGCTGTCCTGAGCTATGAACTCAAGCAATCTACTTGTCTCCTCCCAAGTGCTGGGATTAAAGGTGTGTCCCACCATACCCAGCTACATTAAAACTATAGTAGAAGCATTTCCGTGTATAGCTCCTGTTTTTAATTCCTATTTAGCTAGTCTCTTAAAAATACTTATAAGTTGTCCCTGTTTTGCTTTCTACACAGTTCATCTGTATGACAGAGCTTATATGTGAATTTAAAGTCCTCTCACTCAATATTAAATACTAAGAGCCAGTTGTAGTGCAGGCCTTTAATCCCAGCGTGTGAAAAGCTTTTGATTTTCAGCCTCAACTGTTAACATTTTACATCCAGTGACATTTGAAGGCAGGTAACTTTTAGTACATTAAAGTATGTAAGGACTTGTATAGACCAGGAGGTAAAATCCCTAGCTGGTGGTCCCTGTAGCATTTGCAACTTTCAATTAATCAGTGCGCAGAGGGAGATGCGGTGGTGTGAATGTGGTCAAGGGCACTAAGGGTGTTAATAGTGGACACGTAACAGTAATTAATAGTAAATAGCTCTGTATTTACTTCCTATTTTGTATCCTTGTTCAAAGTCCTTACAATTAAAGAGTTAAGTTTGAGTGTGATAAAAACCAGCTTCTAGAGATTTTGTGTAGCAGAAACACTCCTAAGCCCCATCACACTAGGGAAGAGGCCAGATCTAGGGGAAGGCACAATTGATTCTTACAGCAGCTGTATTCTGTAAAGTCACTGATCTCAACTAGCAAATGCCGACAATTCTGTTCCTAATGGGAAGAGGTTCCTTTGAATTTCTAAGCATCTAGGTTCTTCTCTTTGAACATTACTACTTATTTCTCACTTCATCAGTATTTTCAAGTTGGAAACCTAACTTTGGCATATACAGCCTTTCTTATCTTAAAAATTTTGAGGAACACACCACTACACCACACAGGAAGATTAGAAAAATCAATACAAGCACAAGCAGGGAATACACACTGCATTGCCTTACCTGAAGGCATGGCATTAGAAATGATGAGCAAAGCAAGTGGAGTGATGTTTTATGTTAGCTATCAGGTAAATGCACTTGAGGAATCCACAGATGAGAGGAGTCAAATGATTTACTAACCTCTTAGCCATTTGAACTAACAATAAAAATAAATTCATTCAGGGCTGCAAACATGGCTCATCAACCCTGTCTGCTCTTCTAGATGACCCAGGTTTGATTCCTAAAACACAGGGGCTCTGGTACCATCTTCTGGCCTCCTTGGACACAGCCTACACATGGCACAGATATATCATATCTACAGATATAGATATATATCTGCAGGCAAAACATCCATACATAGAAAACTCAAATTTTAAATGTTTCTATGAACAATAATAAAGCAGAGTTTGGTTAAGATGTAAAAGCAGATGTTTGAAAAATAGTGCTCTGATATGCCCACATTTTGTCACCATTAACTGCAGAGAGGACTGAGCGCTGAAGGCTTAAGTACCTTGAATGTTAAACGCTATGCATACCTGTAAGGAAACAAGCGCCAAAACACTGGAAGCCTTTCTTTCATACCAAGGAGCCATTCATTCTTTGACAGTAATTTTTATTTCTCTAGGCTTACCTTTTTCAAGCTGAAGAATCTATTTCATTGGAAGCTCTAGGTATGATGTTTAAATGTCACATATGTAAGGGCTCTTAGGAATAGGACCTATTAAGGGTCTTCTCCGTGCCATTTTTCTTAAGTGCTTAAAGTCACCTGCACTGTGCTAAGCATTCTTAGTGTATCTCAACTGTTATGTGTTTAACACAAGAGAACCAAAGTTTAGAGAAGTAACGAGTCCATGGAGACAAGGTCAAATAGGAAAACCTAAGTCTGTGACCTTCCAGTTCGAATCCAATCATCTAAGCATTTTTCTTGGTAATACCTGCTGAGTATCCAGCTGTTTACACATACATATAAAGTGCCAAGAATTGGACCATTTTGCCATAAGCTAGGCAAGCAATTGCCAACATTGCTATCAGGTATTGTAAATGGTGATGAAGGGTTAGGTGCAGATCGCTGGCAAAGGAATAGCCGCCAACTTAGGACCAGGAACCTGACGGGAAGGCTAAAATGTGTAGGCCAAACACTTGAATATTTTCCCCCCAGGAATCATCCAGCTTGTTTTTTTGAGACAGGATTTCATTGGGACTCTACTCAGACTTAATTCTTATTAGAATGGGGGCAGGCAGTAGTCAGTGAACACAAACATTCTGTCTCCACTCCCCCGGTGCTGGGATCAAAACTCTGAACTTCCAACGCTTGACTTTTTAATGTGGGGATTGTAGTTAAACCACATTTACGTGGCAAACACTTTACTGACAGAGCTATGTTCCCAGCCCCTAGGTAGCTGTGAGCAAGTCCTTACAGAGTGATATATGAAATGAAAATTTAAGGATTCCTCTATATTTTATTAATAAGATAATTAGCTAATGAATAATGGTTGAACCTGGGCCTATCTTTCCCACTTTATCATGTTCACTTACAGTTTGGCTCTCTGTCCATAGGTTACCTTTGATGATGACATTTTTTTTTCTCTGATAATGCCAAGTATACCTTAGCATTATCCTGAAAGCCAATTACCTTTGGACACCATGGATTTTTAGGAAATTTTACCTTCACGCTTTCTCCAAATGACAGGAGTACTTAAGGAAGAGTGATACAAAAACTGTCATCTGAGACCCTTTCCACCTGTATATTCAGAACCACAGAAGTACTAGGGGAAATTACAATGAGTTGCTGTCTAAAAAGGTAAAAACTAGAGCCAGTAAATGGTTCACTGAGTACAGACACTTGCTACAAGCCAGGCGAAGTCCAGTTACTTGGCATGGCTTGTAGCTGAGTTGAAGGAGTGAACGTCCCCCAAGATACCTTTGACTTCCACGTGTTCCATGGCACAAGCATCCCACGCTTAGAAAAACATACTTTAAAAAAATTTCAGGCAAAACCCTAAACTGTGAACTGCCATCCTGTACAGCTTCTCAGTCTGAATATGTCCTACCTTAAACCTTACATACACATGATCAAAATAAAAAGACAAATAAGTGATAGTAAAAATTACTAACCAGAACATAGTCTTGGATATGAGAATTCATAACAAATCTTTTTCTGGTAATGACCTATAAGGTTAAGTTTTCAATTCAGAAACCTGAGATTAAATGCCACCACCCTCGTAATAGTTATGAGGAATTTACAACTTGCATCTAGTCCAATTAACAGCACATTAAAAAAAATTCACAGGCAATGTCAAAAAAAATATTTAATAAACTCAACAGCTGAGAACATTAGAACAAGTAACCCTGAGAATAGGAGACATCAACCTAGGCAAGATGGCTCAATGGGTGAAGGTACTTGGGGCCAACCTGGCAACCTGAATTCTATCCCAGAGCCCACACAGAAGCCTAGGTAATCAATATGGATTAGTTTATATTTACCTAGTAGAAATTTTTTTGTTTAGTAAAAATGGTTTCAAACTGCAATTTAGTAGACAGAGTAACTTTAGAATATGTTAAGATACAACTATGAAAATACAGAGAAAGTTGGAAATCTTTTAAGTGTGGCAGTGAAGCAAATGATATACTTGCTACTTATGGCTGTCAGGCTGTGTAAGAAGGGATTCTTTTTGTGTTGAGCCTAACTGAATGTCAGGAATGGTTGGGCATACCCAACATACACCACTACAAGTACTTTCATACTCATAAGGCTATGAGACATATGGTTAAAATGCTACTCTTAACTCCAAAATACAGAGACTAACACACAATGGCTTCTAATTATATGCTTTTTATCTGTAACATCTCAAATGTTTAAAGTCTGTAGGAAATCGTAGTCAGGTCTACTTGCACTCTCAGGTACTCAGAGAAGGGTAGAACAGAAGGCTAAACCTAGTCATTTGACACAGCCAGACATGGTGGCTCAGGTAGACAGGCTGGTCCCAAGCAATCACAGCACCAAAGACCTGAGGCAGGAAGATCACTTCAGAGTTTAAAGCCACAATGGACTATAGACCTCTCTCAAAGCTTAAAAACGGTATAAAAAAAGAAAAGTGCTATGGACACACACAAGTTTGTGTCAAAGTATTTCTTACAGAGGTTCCTGGGTTCAATCCCCAATATCACCAAAAATTGATTTTTAAAAAGGTATTATTTTCTTACAGATTAATGTGCTCTATCATCGAGCCGAAGGACAACTCTTTACTGAATTTCTAGTGGTTTTACTTAATTAGGTTGACAAAAACAAAACCCATCAATAGCTGGTCCTTTCTGACCCCTAAGAGTAGTAATTCACAAGGAACTAACAATAACCCTAATGTAATGGTGTGTTTCAACCCACAGTATAATACTTTCAAGTGAACACCTGTTCAAAGACTGACTATATTTGACTGGGATTAATTCCAACAGATTAAACCCAAACTCTTACCTTATATTAACAGGGTAAAGAGCAATTATAACCCCCCCCCCCAATTAAAAAAGTTAGAGGGTAATGAATTTATATAGGGGAACCCAAGCCATAAAAAAGCAAATTAAGATTGAATGAGCTATTAAAATATGCTCTCCTTTTCAAATTCTACAAAGCTCCAGAAACAAATGCAATGTCCCTTTACCAACAAAAACCATGCCACATTATGGTGAGGTTCCTTTTTCCTTAGCATTCATATGCTAGATTTAGTCTTTAAGAATTCTAATTATTTGAGTCATAAGAAAACTGGAATGTCTGAAGAGGACAAACCAACTTTTCCAGATTTTCCTCAGGTTACAATGCCCAAGTCAAGTCACAGTCAGCTACAGCATTCACTCTGGCTTAAGGGTGCTAGGACTCAAGAGTAAACCACCTAATGCTTCTCACTTCAGACTCAGTGCCTCGCTATTGATTTCTTCATTTTACTAAGTATTATACCTGCACTTTTAAAATGTACTTCATTTAAGCAAAATCCCTTGACTTTGTCTCAGCAGCATCGCTGGTAATTTCCCAAGAACTCACTGGACTGACATTCTGTTGAACTTCACATTAAAATTTTAGAGCTAAGGATTTTTTTTTTTTTTGCATCCTTGCTTGCACTTTTTGGAGGAGTGGGACACACAAGAATCCCAGAATCCTTACCTTACCCTCCCCCAATCAGGAAAACAAGATCATTTTTGACCCTGATATAATATGCACTCCTACTTCACATTCAGTTTAGGTTTTACACAACCTCATGGGTCTCCATTCCTCAGTGCTTTGAGCTGTCAAAACTTTTCAGAATATATGTTCTGCTTTCACACTTTATAGTATGTGCTAGGGCGAGGATTCCCACTCGTAATCTAACCAAGGGGGCAGCCAAAGTACTTAAGGAACCTCAATCAATGGTCCCTCCGATCAAGCAATCTGCCAGAAAAACGGATCGACAGGGCTTTGGTGCCGATTCTTAAAGGGCAAGTCACTGAGGGGCTATTTTCAGGTAATGACATCTCAGCTCTCTTAAAGAATTGATTACTAAATCCTGCTCAAGTGTTTCAGCAATACTTGACTTAATTAAGATAGTTTAATTTTTATGACAAAAACAATGTAGGGGATCTGGCATTGGAAAAATGAAAAGTTACACTTAGCATCATGTTTCCCAGCTTGGGAATTAATATTCTTTGTGGGCTAGGGATGTAGCATAGTGGTAAAACATCAATTCCCATCAGACACAAAATTCTTTTTGTCCAGTACTTCATGATTAAATTTGTAACCTACACACAGAGAACTAAGTAATTAAGAAACCAATTATTTAACTTGTTTTCAAAACTTTCAAAAGGAGGTTATGGTTATTTAGTCTGGTATAAAGTGCAAGTTCACTATACACACCTCACGTTCTATTATCACATCTATTCAAGAAAAAAAAAACTCCAGTATCAGTGCATGTCACTCTTAATTAGAATATGACTGGCTATGACTACACACATACCAATAAGCAAATTGTCTGTTCTAACTATGTGAATTATCCCTAAGCTCACTCATTTATAAAAGAAGCTCAACATTTTTATGAACATAATTAATAAATTATGCACATAAAAAACTTTTCAAATGACAAAACTAAAGCACTTCCAGGAGTCTATGTAACACATGGAGCCTTCACAAATATTTCAACAACTACAGAAATATACATTTATCATTAAACTTCCATCTAAAAAATCTTTCATAAAATTGGGTCTTCTGAAGAAAATATTTTTAATCTTTTACTGATTTTCAGTCACTGGTATGAAAACCTTCATTATTAGCCTATTACTTAAAAACTGCTTATCATACCTTTAAAAGTTTTTAAATGAACTAAAGGCAAAAGTAAAATGCTTATCTTCTGCCTTCCATATCTTCCACAACTTCCTGTAGATTAGACTTTAATATAAATGTTTCTCTAACAGCAAAAACATATATTCTAAACCATTTAATAGTCAAAATTAAGTGTAGAGTAAATGGTTAGCATTTTAATACTAGATCTGAGGCAGAATAAATGCTTTTGAAAAGCAATCCAAGAATGCTATCTATTCTAGGTCTGTGACGTAGTCCTACTTCTTTGAAACAATTGGCATAAAAAGTAGAAAGTTAAAATCAGCAAATGGAAGATCAAAGTTTATTTACTACCTGCATACAAAAACATATTGCACATCAAACAACCAAAATCAAAAAAGGGGGGGGGAGGAAAAAAGGGAGGAAAAGAAAATGTGAAAGATACTCTAAAGACTAAACATGTAGTTTTTACAGAATAAACCCTCTGGAAATTGATCTTTTCAGTAGTTCAGGCTATGAATGGACATGACTAATCAGCTTAGTGTTTCAACTAAAGCTATGTTTGATTTTTTTTTAAATACTGTACACTTTAATAAATAAACCAAACAAAGCCTCAATGTAGAACAGTCACTGCCAATATCACCCCGTGTCCCTGCAGATGAGTTAACGTATGTATTCCAGTGGTCTGCAGACTTGCCTCTACAAACAGCATTTAAAACACATAACAGACCAGTTTCCAGACTAAACTAATGAAGAAATTACAATTCAGTGCAAAATATTTTAAACTGCTTCATTCTAGTTTTCCTCAGGTGAAGAAGTGGTTGCATATTATTAAAAATGTAACAAAAGCAGCTAATGCTTTCATAAAGAATATTACGTTAGGGACCCCACCCCACCCACCTCCCATCTCTGCCATATTTTGAAAACAAAATAACATTTCCTATAGCCAGCAACTTTTTTTAATGTTACATATACTATTCTCAAGGCACATCTGATGATATATTTTTAACACAGTAGGTGTCAAAGTATGTTTAACATATGATTTCTTCAGGATCCCTCCCCCTTTCTGAATTCCAAATGGAGGAACTGAAAGTGCGATGTAAGACTGGCGATCCGAATTCTATCTTTGGCAAGCTTGTACAAGCACTATTGTAACTGTAATGTAAAAGAACTGTAAACTAGGAACTTCCTTCAGTTATGAAACACCATTCAGGACTGCTGCTTCTTGAGTGCTTTCTTCTTTTAAGTTCTTAGTCTTTTCTTCTCCTGGAGTACGCGGTAGTTTAGGAATTTCATCGCCAGAAGCGCTAGTTGGACCATTTATTGCCTTTTCTGAAGGACCATGCTCTTCAATCACATCTTTTGCCTGTCAAAGGGAGACAACTTTTTCAACATCTTTATAAAGAAATCTGTAGCTGAGGAAGAAAATGACTACATAAACATTAGCTTTAAAAAGGGTAACTTTCATATGCCATACAGAAAGCGTTTTAAACAAATACCAATGCACTCCAGGCTCAGGGTTTTTAAACTACGTTATCTCTAGTACTTATGAGTGCCCACATCACAGAAAGCATTCGCACTGTTCAAGGAAACCTGTACCCAATATTTTAAACCACTGGGAAGTACACCATATAAATGGTGCAAACAGTCAATACAGTAGGTAAAACAACAATCACCCATTTTACTCACCTTTCAAAACTCCTATTTCTGATTAACACTGAAAACATTTAAATGAATTGAAACTTAAAGGGTCTATTCCCACTACTGACAAGAGGTAAATACTGCCGTGCTATCTATGTGGAAGTGTCTCAGACTCAAGCATGCACATCTTCACTCAGCAGGGGCCTGGCGAACCAAGATCTTCTTTAAATATCTTTCAGGTGAAACAAATGACTATACAGTAATAAGTAAAAAATAATTAAGTCTAAGCAATACGAAATAATAAAAACAAAACAAAAACCCTACAGGTTAAATTCTCCTTACCATTTCTTTCTTGTTTTTAGCCAAAGTTTCCCTTGGGAGGTTTCTTTGTCTGCTCTGAGACTCAGCTCTAGAAATATAATCTGCAACTGTGACTGTTAAAGATGAGAAAAAAATTACAGGTGTTGAAAAATATTTCTAAATTTTATTATGGATAAGAATAATTTCACTATTAAACTAAACTAATGGTGGGTAACCCAATTTCAAAAATTTACGCTGGGTACCCACATCTGAACAAAAGCATAGCTTGGGAAAATGTGCCTATGATTTTAGTGCTGACAATAGAAAAATTCAAGCTGGAACTTGAGGAAATCTAGGTTGAAGTCCTTTTGTTCAAGAAACCAGCCATCTCCTGGCTGAGTCTAAGACTGTGAGATGATTGTGGTGTAGCAACCCACCACCAAGAACAAACACTTCAAGACAGTGTTTTAAGTACAGAGTGGTGTTTGCAGTTATTAGTATGTGTGTGTATATATGGGGGAGGGGGAGGATGTTGGCACAAATCATGATGGGATAGTTAAATTTTTAATGTTTTATGTTTTTGGTTGTCCCTTTGGCCCATGAAAAACAGCACGATTAAGATATTGAACTGTGGTATTTGTGGTTTCTTCCTAACATTTCATGCTAGACAGCATTTAAATTATCTGATTTTCAAATTTTAAGAAGTACAGGCAAACTAAGACAATCCTAATGTGGTTAGACACTTGTCAGGGTGGGAAAGGAACAGAGTAAAAAGAGATGCTGTCCCAATTTAAACATAATCACATTAAGTATTAGTTTATGCACTGACCTAAGAACTTGAAACTCAATATTCCTAAACAATCATTTTCTATCACAGTCTAGTTTTAAGAAAAATCCCAATTATTAAAAACTAAAAACAGGTCAATTTTACATTATTTATAAAGCCACCATGTCTGGGGAGAACTAGTTCATTACTACATGCAGCTCAAAAAATCATTTAATACAATAAAAGGCTGAATTGTATTTTACAATTCATATTAATAATGCATGTACTAACATTAAGTTTGAAGAACTCTCTAGTAATTCATTACTTTAAATGAACCTTAAACATAATTAAACATCTTGGATCAAGACTTATTAGAAAACTACATACATTTCAAATCTAAAACCGCTTTCCTTTCAAATTATAAGGAATTCCGTAGGTTCATTCTGAAGCCTACTGCCAAGAACTTTTTATGTTTAGCAATATTCCTGGGAGATTAGTATAACCTATTCATTCTGTCTACTCTATTTGGGCAATACAGCTGTCTGGAGAATGACCACGGGTAGGGACCTTCTAATGGATTATTTTGTTTTCATAGTGTAGACTTCACTGACACCTGGAGGGGTGCGGGTGTCAAGATGTTACTGCACAGATAGGCATATTGCTCAATGTAAATGTGTACAAACACTTCTTAGACCCTTTCACCTACTCCTGCACAGAATGAGAATCTTGATGTAGCTTTGAGTCCAAAGCTAAGTGGCACTTAGTTCTGTTCCTTGTCCCCAAAGAAAGGAAGGCAGTTAAGAAATTTGTTTTATAGTTCTTATGGAAGAGAATTTTAAATTTCAAGGAAAAAAATCTAGGCAAATTTGTGGCATAATCGGGACCCTGTAATTTCCTGTGTGGTCTTAAGAATGAATGGATACCTCTGTAATGTCTAAGTGTAGAAAAGACCACTCAACAGTTAATTCATAGAGAACAAAGAGCAACTAGGAATTGTAGACAAAGGAAGAACTACTTTTGTGTGAAGGCTGTCTCCAAGACTGCTGTGACATGAAGAAACTTTGGAAAAATGGGTGACTGGAAATAAAGGAATTTGGTAAGAGGAAACACAATGGTTCCTAACAACAGGGAAGTCAGGATCAGATGTAGTATGCAACAGCACATTGCTGTCAAAACTCCAAATCACTCATTTCAGTTAATTCCAGCCAAAAACATCTAGTTCATTTAGAAAAAATTCTGTGGGATGTTTTTATGTCTGTATCCTTAGCCAGGACCACTAGCTTAGGTTATGCTGAAATGCATTCCAGGTTAATGAGCTCGTACTGATAGCCTGAATTTTCTTCTTTACAAAGGAGGGCCAGAAAATACTCATTGCTGTGCCACCTTCAAAACTGAAATTCATGACCTCTTCAATTAAAATGCAATTCTAACACTAAAAAGAGGTAGAAGAAATATAAAGGCAAAACAAATTCTTTGATAGTGTTTGATTCTTTTTGCATGTCCCTCTATCTTTAAAAAAAATCTTCAGATTAGGAATTAATGTCCTTCTCTAGACTTCTCAAATGTCTCTATAACCTCTATACCTAAAGATTTACGATTTACATTATTTGTGGGGGAGAGGGGGACACATGAAAGACCATGTTTTGGAAAGAATGCAAAAATTGGTTAGTTTGAAAGGGGTTTATTTCTACTGCACACAATTTCTTCATGGTGAATATACAGTGATTCTCTGTACAATAAGAAGTGATCTGTTTTCAAAATAATAAAGACATAGCAAACAAGTTTCTTTCCAGTTATCAAAACTTGTGACAACATAAAATACTGAATGAAACTGAAGTAAAAACTATTTGAATGATTAGTATGTGTAAAGGAAAACACACACTACAATAACACAAGAACATTAACATGCACCCTCTTTTAAGGAAAAAGACACTTCTACATTTTCTTTTTAAATTATGAGTATTTTAATTCCCATCAAAATGAGGCGCCCAATCTAGATATAGTAAGCAGGCACCATGCAAAACTACCTAGTTTTGCCAATCAACCTCAAACCCAATCCACACCACAGTCCCTGAAATAGCAGTCCCCATTTTAAGTTTGAGGAATCTGCCAACTGCAGTATTTCCATGTAAGAAATTAAGACACAACATTAGTTCACTTAAGACTGGATACTAAACATTTATACCGTGAAGGAAGAATGCATTTTCTTAGCAGTGTCATTAGTTGAATAGCTTATGCAATGCAAATTCTGAATGTATATACACACATGTGAACATGTAATTATATTTAGAATGCAGACACATGACATTTTTTTCATGCTTGTGGCCCGACACCAACAGGTCCACTCAAGTTACCTGGCTGTCTATCTTCTGCCTGACCCCTGAAACGACGCCTGCGGCTACGATTGCGTCGCTGGGGTTTTTTTTCACTATCATCTGCAATTGCAAAGTTTACCATCAACTATTCTGGCAAAAAATAACAAAACAAAAACAAAACGAAAAACTTCTTTCCTTATTTATAAAAAACTTTTAGTTAGACATTGAAGGTAAAGCATACAATATCGACAAAAGGATTATATACATTTTTGTAGCATAAACCATTCTTCTCTGGAAATAAAGAGGGCTTTAACCCATAATAAACTGCCATACATAACTGGAACTACTGCTGTTATTGAGAATAAAAGGTTTCTCTCCAACATATTTTGTGTTTCAAAGTTAATGACATTTTAGCCCCGTAATAATTAATGCTCACTCTATGCATCTCCCAAAATGTACCACAATTATTCAAAGGGGGTGCTAAAAGAGTTAAGTTTTATTTGTACACAATAAGATCAACTGAATATTTGTACTGATGATTAATGGTATTAATGGTATGAAAGAGCACTTTAATTAATCCTCCCAATTTCAGATGGTTTGACAAATATAAAAAATAAGACACTCAAGACAAGCAAGCTATCTTCCCCATTAAAAGGAAACACTAAAAAAACATTTGTGAATTGCATACATAAACAAAAGCCTCATCTATTATCAGTATAATACAATCTCACACACACACACAACTTTTCCCTAAATGCTTACATACCTAGCCCATTTTCATTTACTGAGGCTGTATCAGATTCAGTCATTCCATCCATCAGAACAGCATCTTCATCGGTCCTTCGTCTACGAGACCGCCTACGACGGTTAGTACTGTGATGAGATTCGCTGGCGTCAGTGTCTGCAGTCTGATCTGATTCTGTATTATCAAGTAAGCTGTATGGATTGCTGTCTGGATCTTTGAGCACTATATTCATGTCAGAGGCAAGAAATATTCATTTAAGACGGCTGCAGTTAAAATACTTGATTTACTGAACTACATCAACTAACCATACATAAACTAATCCCCCCCAAATATAGGCCTGAAGTTTTCTTATCATTAATTTACCTGAAAATTATTAAAATGAACAAATTGAATTTTAATGGAAATGAAAAATTGTAAAGCAAAAGTTAAGGTTATTTTTCAGCTTTGTAATGTTTTCTTTGAATTGTTTTACAAATATAGTCAGGTCTGTATAACCTCAGAAAAACTATAGAAGGGGATACAGCTGTATCAAACACAGTTTTAGTCCTGCATAATTTTTTTTCTTACTAGTGTCCCTCAAACTTAAACTACTTACATGGCATTTTTGCAGACAGAGGTCATCTAGAGATAATATAGAACAGTATGCACAGATAATGTATTAATATTGTATAACCTTTCATAAAGGATTTGTAAAAAAATTTGTGGAGGTTACTGAGACCAATCCTCCAGAGATACTGAAGGATAACGATATCAGAAAATACTATCTAATTCTGACATTCACTCTTTTCCGAGACAGGGTTTCTTTGTGTAACAGCCCTGGCTGTCCTAGACCTCACTCTATAGACCAGGCTGGCCTCGAACTCATACGGGTCCGCCTGCCTCTCTCTGCCTCCTGAGAGCTGGGATTAAAAGTGTACACTAACATTACCAGCTTGACAGTCATACTCTTACCCTACCCAGAGGGTAGAGAAATAAAAATGTAGAGAAATATCCAACTATTATGTAGTGATTCTGAGAACCTTTTGTTTCTCTTTAAACTGCTTCTTGTGAACTATTTCCAAATAAAATTAGTAACTGCACCCAAGACCTAACAAAAATCAGCTAACTATGAACTGAAGCAACCAAAACAAGTCTACTCAGGTATCAAAGTAAATTAGGCTTAAATAATAACTGTTATGGAACAGACAATGTTGAACCAGATGTTAACTGGCATCATAACTCTGAAAACAAAGTGTTTCGTAAAGTTACAAAGAAAAGAAAGCACCTCTCTTACCTATGTGCATCTACTGCTTCCAACACTCAATTACAGAAGGAATTCACCTAGTCACCATTACTCTTAAGTTTCCTTTGGTAACAGTTAGCATCTTTGAAAAAGATGCTCAATTCATCTATTAATCATAGGTAAAATACATTCATTTTGCATTTCCACAAAATATAATGGTTTAATAGTAACAGTATACATTGTACATTTTAATACAAAAATTGTTTTTCTGTAAAAAAAAAAAAAACTAAGCTAAACTTTTCTAAATAAAACTAAACTTAGGGCCCAATGGAAAGTGGGATCCAATTAGAGCTAAATATACATCCTCCATTTTATGCTGATTTGCTCCACTGTAGGTTAACATGTTTGGATTTTTTTGGGGTAGGGGTGGGGATGAGAGACAAGAGTAGCCTTGGCTGTCCTGGAACTCACTCTGTAGACCAGACTAGTCTCAAACTAAAGAGATCCACCTGCCTCTGTCTCCCAAGTGCTAGAATTAAAGGTGTGTGCCACAATGGCCTGGCTTTAATATGCAAAGTCTAACCTTCTAAAAGATTTAAAACATTACTTT
Source organism: Alexandromys fortis (assembly GCF_014885135.2). Taxonomy (NCBI): domain Eukaryota; kingdom Metazoa; phylum Chordata; class Mammalia; order Rodentia; family Cricetidae; genus Alexandromys; species Alexandromys fortis. The sequence continues at coordinate 1,960,398 of NW_026067911.1, forward strand.
AAATATATTAATATTTTCAATGAGATATCTAATCATTATAAAGTATAACCTTAAATGACAAAGAAATAATAATGCTACTGTACAGTGCTTTAAAATAATCCTATTATCTCTGGAAACCCTCCCCTCTTGTCATTCTGCTCAGAAAGAACATTCTGGCAACTATTACCACCTCATGGTAAAAAACAAAAACCATCAAATGACCACAGCCAAGAGGTGCTTGAGCATATGACATCTTTGTCTCTACTCTGTATCTGTGAACATGTGGTGTGCCTATGCACACCTATATGCACAAGCGACCAGAGACCACAAGAGGGCATCAGAAAGGCCCTGAACTGGAGTTACAGGGTTGTGAGCAATGGGTGCTAGGAACTTTACTGCCTACTCTACAACAGCTATAACTGTTCTTAATTGCTGAGTCACCTTTCCAGTCCTTCTATATTCCTCTTTACAGTTCAATTTCTCAGAAAAATAAAACAAAATTGAGTGTACCTTTTTCTCTGTCCTCAAACTGTAGCAAAAAATTCTTGGGAAAAATTACCTAATATTACCTAATTACCAAGGACCCCGAAGCAAAGGAAACCGGTCAACTGAAAGATCTCACCTACATATTCTTATGTAAGCCTTCACTCAGAATTAATCTACACAAATTTTCCTATATTAATTGCTACACAGTCTACTATTATTTCTAAGATAGTAACCAGAATCATAAACTTCCAAAAATGTTTGGCTCTGAGGGAAGAAATGATTTTTGTAGGGTTATACTGTTTACAAAGCATGAACGCTGACATAGTATGAAAAAGACTACCAGAACTGATGGAAGATTTGCCACCACGTGGTCCACCACGACCTCGACCCCCTGAAACACTTCTGCCTCTTCCTCCTGGGCGTCTCCTGCTGTCTCTCTGATGCCGAGTCTCTCGGTCATCTTCTCCTGCCAACGACCAATCACTCAGCTCATCTTTACGCTCAGATTCTGTTTCGGAGGGGTTAGACAGCTCAGAATTTGTACCTTAGAAAAAAGATAGTATGTAAAGTGATTAGGTGCACATATATAGTTGCTTAAGTATCATTTAAAGGAAGCACAGTAATTGTTCTGAATAGAGCCAAATTAAAAACTTTAATATGCAACTAAATTCAACTAACCATTAGAGGAAAGGTACATTATGAAAATGCAGTTAAAGTCAAGGTTTTGCTCATTTTTATATCGATGGCCTAAATCATCAGTACAATAAATGTTACCCAATACCTAAATTTCATCACACCAAGAAAAATTTTAATTTTAACCAATAGTTTTTTTTATTATTACTGACTTCAATGTGTATTTTTCCCTCACATTTTAGCATTTCTAAAATCAGAACACTTCTTATAACTGATAGTCTTTCTTAAAGCTAGAAGTTCTGGTCAGCTAATATACATAAAATGTTTTACTGCTGCCTCAGATTAGCATAACAATGTTTCTGAGAAAACAGTTACTACCTAACAATGACTAAGAGAGACTGAATGAAGTTCACATGACTAATCTCGTTCAGAAATAGTTGAGTTGTAAATTTGTACCAACGTAACTGAAAATGGAACCTTTCCTCTTCTCTTATTTCACTGAAGTACTGTCTGTACCATGCCACATGCTACTCTTCTATGTTGGTCTATGCCAAAATGCAAAACTTCATCTTCATCCTATCAGTGTCCCAAATGTGTCGTAACGTGCAAAAAAAAATCCCCTGCTGATGAATGAATTTGTTGAATGGAATACCTAAACATTGGTTGTATTTAAACTCCATGAGTAATTAAAAATAGTAGTAAAACACTAGTCATCACGGAAGGGAATAAAGTAACCATTTAACAATTATTTGTTCAAATGCCAAAAAACATTAACTGTATACTATAAAACTGTCAAAATGTAGACAATAATCATTTCATGAGTAGTAAAACAAATCTGTGTTAAAATGTAAAGGAGATAAGCCTAGTAAACTATTTTACCCAAGAAAAGAGCAAGGAAATTATTCCTTAACATACACTCAGTATTTATTTTGTGAGACAAACATTACAAAACACAAAGTTTCTGATGAACTGGCTAATACTTGGGTCTTTTATGACCACAAAGTCAAGGATAAGGTTCAGGCATGACATGAGAAGATTGTCCTAAAATATCTCATAGGTCCTTAAATCTTTCTCATGTTATAAAGATGACAGCCCAAGAACCCTATAGTCGTTGGCATTTTAAAAACTATAGGCAGGTGGTCATAAGCCAAGAAACAAGTCTTGCTAGAATCTGGAAATGACAAGCGAGCAGGTTCTGTCTAACTTTCAACCAAACAAAACACCTACAGTCCAGGTGATGTGTAAGAGGTTAGTCAATGAGGCAACAGTGAGCTTTATGATGATAAAGCTGTGCTGCCCAGATCTTTAAGTTGCTGTAGATTATTAACTATTGTTCTGCTGGAAATAATACAGACATTTCAACCTCTCAATGTTGGAAAGTACAAGCAAGATACAAGGAAAGAAATCCCAGAAAAGCTTTTTAAAATGAGCCATGACATTCACTTGTTTTTATACAAAATTTCATGATCAGGCTTTTCTTTTAACTTTACAACTAATAACTACCACTTTTATCAAGATGGTTCCAATCACTTTAAATGCTAATGTGCTAAATGCTTACATTATGTCATATCATAACCAAGATTAAGATTCAAAGTAATTTAGCATGACTTTAGAAATGTTCTACTAGTAAATGTTTCTTATATTTATTACTGCTTAGTCCTGATAATTCAAATGCTCTTCTCAAGTTACTTCAAGAAACAACAATGTCTCTAGTTCCACAAAGCTAAGTCTGCCATCTGCTGAAGGATCTGTATAACGTTCTCTAACGCAAGATTCCTTTGCCATTTTCCCATACACTTCATTATCTACTCCTCATTCATTTACCAGAGTAATTCCCTCATCAATAAGCAAAGGTCCCAGACACTAATCAAGATGTTCAATGGCTTTTCTCACTTTTGCCATACAAAGCCACATCTGATTATGTTAATTTAGCATTAAAATGTAAATATACCTGATTTCTATTTAATTACTGTCATTACATATACTTTTGGAAATACAGCATTAGCTTACAATTCTCCATCTTACATAGTGAATATATATTTTAGAATTTTACTTAGAACTTTTAATGCTGTGTTAATGAAAATGCATCAAGAAAATGGGATAATGGAACATAAGGTTTTACTACGAAAGAGAAGGGATACTTAGCCTTGCACCTGTACAACAAATGAAAGACAATACAGGTCTACAACTCTAGCACCATTAGATTCCTCAGTTAAAAAGTCTGGATCTGAACCTGCATGCTGCAAACCTGCATTCATCTCTACTTTCTGTAAATATTTCCTGTTTTGGCCTATGTTCACAAGTATTTCCTCAAAACAAGATTAACACAGGGAGAAGAGAACATAAAAGAACAGAAAAGGAAATGAGGAGGGATGGGCAGAAGGATCAGGTCACTGCTATGATCCAAGTCCAAATGGAGAAAGATGAAACAACTCCAGAGCTAAATAAGAATAAATGAGAATTTAAGATTAGAGAATTGTTAATGGTCACAGGATCCACTGATCCTTTCCTACCCAGATTAGGCCCCAGCTTCAAAGTGATAGTTTATAAAGATGTTCATTATAAAATGTTAACTCTCTTTATTAGCCTTCATCTTCAGGCTGCTACACAAAATGTTACACTATACAAAATAGTTTACACAAGGTGTGTAAACACTCAAACCCGCCAAATCAGCGAAGTCTATTTCAAAGCTGCTGGAGACTTGCTGTGTATGATGCTGAACTAGTCATCAGTCTATTTTTCACTTATGTTTTCATTACAGGTAGCAGTACCATTCTAAGATTCTACAGGAAATGTATGAAACCACACTATTTAGAACACAGGCCCTATACCCATTCACCCTTTACTCCAGCTTTAAATTAAGCTTTGTTTTATAACTGTTTATAAGCTATCTACCTTTCACTGTCACTAGTATATAATAGTAGTAACATACAGACCTTACAACTACCTTTCACTCTCAAAAACAAATTAGAGCTAGTATGAAAATACACACAGCATCTAAACTAGAACACTACTACACACTATTACAGAAATAAAACAATGTTCTTTTTACCATAACCGGAGGTGTAATTAGGGCCCCGACGACCTCTGCCTCTTCCACTATAAGACCTAGAACCTTGTACAGAAGAGATGGTACTTTCATCAGTGGCATATCCTTTCTCTTTTTCAAGCCCTCTGGTGGAAGAAGGTCTGAAACCCATACCAATCTGTCGCAGCTGTTCATCAATCTGCAGGCGTTCCATTCTTAGTTGTTCCACTTCCTACAATCAAAACAAAGAATCGTTTTTGCTATTAGTGAACATGTACACACGTCATGCCCTCTGAGACCTCAAACACTTTTACTCTACCTATCGACCCAAGTTCTATACAGGTTTTTGTTGGTCTGTGTGTGTGTGTGTGTTGGCTTAGAGCTAGAATTTTACAATCTACCAAAGAAACAAACTGTGTTCTTTGAAATCATCTCATAAAGTAGTATTGTATTCATAAGGTCATTTGCTGGTCAAATCAAGAAACACTGAATGCTTTATAGTGTGTTCAATACATTGCTATAAGCATACAGTATATATACCTCTCTTGCTTCAAGTGACTGCATAATAAACCTAACCTATCTGTTAATTGCTAATCATATTACCAAATACTGTCCTTTTTACTCTTGAATGATTGTGTGTGCACACACGTAAATGTGTGTGCTACCATGTGCCTGTGGAAATCTACTACTTCAACATCTCCTTCCACAATGTAGGTTGTAAGGCTTGGCTGCAAATAACCTTTATCCACTGAGCCAGATCACTGGCTACACACTGTCTCTGTAACAGAGAGTTAATAGTCTCTTTAAAGGCAACATTAATGAGCTACAGACTTGACCATTTAAAAATTGAGGTCCTACAACATGTGAAGGTAACCGTCAAAACGAAACAATTGGCTTAGAGGAAGAATAGAAGACAAAGCATTTGTTTACAAGGTTAGGATTGACAGAATTGAAAAACACGGAATGACATAAAATACTAATACAACAAATATCAGAGACTGAAAAGAAAATATACTAAAGTAGAGATCATTTGAGAATATTACTATGAGCAACAACAAAAAAAGAAAAATGAAAAACAACTGTGATGCTTACTAACTTACAGGTACATCTTTTTCTACAATTCTTGTGTGTATTATGTTCAAATCTAACAAATGGAGGCTGAGGGTGTAGCTTGAAGACCGATTCCAATTTTGTTCACCATGTACTTGGCTTTGGTTTGCATCTCTAGCAACCCACTACCCCACTCAGAATTGATGGAACAACACCTATTGGATGTTGACTCAAAAAAAAATGTCAGAGATATCAAAGACATCCAATTTCACCTTTATGCAGACAGTTAAAATGAGGGAGGAAAAAGGAAACAAACTGGCTTGCACAGAGCTATTGTAAATAATGACGAACTCTCACAAACCTCCAAAAATAGTCCTTTCTTTAAAAAGAACCTTTAAAAAAAGAAAAAAATCAGAGGGCTCCCTTCTCCAGAAAGAGTATTAGGGCAAATAACATTTTATTCTCTACGATTTCAACAAAAACCAAGCAAAACTGAAGTAAATTTAAAACATTTAAATACCCAAACATTACTATAAATCAGCATGTTCAACAGTAGATTCCTTATTTACAGCAAGTATACAACACTCACACAATAAATGCAGGGGAGATATAAGAATACAATGTGAACTGTATACATACCTTTAAATAAGCAATGTGATATTCTAGAAGAACTTGAACATTTCCAATACTTTCTTTAGTGCCAACAAATACAAATGGAACCATTCCCTATAAGAAGGTACATTATCTTCAATATCACATATTAATTATATAATTTAGCAAGTTTTTCTACAACTCAACAGTAATTAGACGGAAATGCAGAATTATTTGTGCAAAATTACATTTGCCTGCTAAAAAAAATAAAGATCAGTTTATGCTAGTTTTCTGATTTCTGATCAATTTAATGTTCCAAGAATACAAACTAATTTTTTTAAAGGTTTATTTATTTATCATGCAAACAGCATACTGCCTGCATGTATTCCTGCAAACCAGAAGAGGGTTGAGTCACAATGTGGTGACTGGGAATTGAACTCTGAGCCATACTCAAGCACAACAAACCAATTTTTTAACAAAACACTAAACCTGTCATGGTCTTTCAGTATCTATCACAGTAGGCACAGATTTAAAAGCCAAACACATATTAGACAAGTTATCTCTGTAAGTGCTCAGATAAGTCTCTGAGAAGACATAATGGCACATGCTTGTAAATCTCAGTAATTGGGAGGCTGAAGTAAGAGGATCATTACTCGTTCAATATAAAACAGGGTGAGACCCCCATATCTAAATTAAAAACTAAACAAAATGTTGACTGTGTAGATATTTCTAACAATTAAAATGCGTTATTTCCAGGGCTGGTGAAATAGCTCAATGGGGAAGGGTACTTGTGGCCAAGCTTGATGACCTAGTTAAGTTTTATTCCTGGAACCAGCATGTTGGAAGAACAGAAACACTTTCTTCAGTTGTCCTCACTTCCACACACAATCTGTGGCACGTGTACATGCGCGCGCACGCGCGCGCGCGCACACACACACACACACACACACACACACACACGACACTGACTACAGAGCATTATTAATTACACTATGTAAAACTGAGGAAATCACTGAAGAGCGGACACCAAGAAACAAAATATAAGCACTCAACTATCCTAGACTGTTTATTTGGTGAAATTTGAGAATAAAGCTTTAAAAAACAGAGCAGAAAGGGGCTAGAGTGATGGGCTCAGCTGTTAAAAAGCTGATCTTGAAGTGGATCCAGGTTCAGTTCCCCATGCCCACATGGTGGCTTACAACCATATTTAACTTGAGTTTCAAGGGATCTGATGCCTTCTGATCTCCAAAGGTACCAGGCACACACAAGGTAAATACACATACATGCACAGTAAGTATCCAGAACCAAGATGGCTTAGTCAAGATTTTCTACCTTATAAACATACTTCAGCCTTCTACTTACTCTGTAGACCAGGCTGGCTAAAAATTCAGAGAACTGCCTGCCTCTGCCTCCAAGTGCTGAGATTAAAGGCATGTGTCACCACACCTAGTCCAGAAAATAATCCAGGCCTGAAAATAGCAATAACAATGGCCCAAGCTACACAGAGTGGGTAGCACAGTAAGCTCTTTTCATAAAGAACCCACCAAGAAGAATAAACCTGCACTGAAATGGCAAGACTGAAAGTAAGTGGGAACACGTCAAGGGAAGACTAGCTTTGAATAGCAACTTAAAAAATTCTATCTGAGCTATGTAATGGTTCAGACTATCTTAGCCATCAGATCAGAATTTAGATTGTTATTATATTATACTAGGTTTATGAGAAAAGTAAAGATTACAATGTCGGACACTACTTTAATTCTTGTCTGTGAAAGACATTCTAAAAACCATACAAAGCAAGTAGATGCTATGTGATACAACACATTTTAAAACTCTGTGTTTTAAAATTACTGAAGAAAATGTTCTGACCCTTGTGAAGACAATGGACATTTATTTTGAGGTGTATTTCAACCCCATGTCCAATACAAAGAAACAAAGAAGTGCTATCTTGAGTAGGCAACAATGGCCTGAGCTAATCAGTGTCTAAAACCGACTCTGAGAGTTAGTACATTTTCTGAACAGTGCTTTACTGTGCAAAACTGAAGAAATTCTAGTGTCTTGAATTCTAGTTGGTTGTTCTAGGGACAACCACAGACTTATTTTCAGGCTTTAAAGCCCCAAATCACTATATCAAGTGGTCCACTGAACCCACAAATTCGACTGAACACCTTGAGGTGTAAGAATTTAACAGAATTGTAAGCAAAATATTAACATGAGGAGGGACTGGGGGAAAAAAAGGCCAAGGAGTGATCAAAATCGTTTTTGGTAGACTGCTTCGTTGAGCATCAAATTCTATAGCTTTATACTCAAGAGTAAAAATGATCCAAGATGGAACTGGCATGGTATAGCTCAGCAGTTGCAGTTAAGAGCATCTGTTCTCACAAAGGACCTGGGTTTGGTTCCTAGACCCCATTAGACAGTTCACAGCCCTTAGTAACTCCAATATCAGCAGATCCAATGCCTTATGACCTCCACAAGCACCAGGCATGCACATGGTGCACATGTACACATGTGGGAAAAATCTCACACACAGAAAATAAACCTAATACAAGGGGGGCACTGGGCGTGGGATTAACCTACTGAAACTTTTATAAAAACTGGCTTAAGTACTGACAAACCAATAAGTAGCCACAGTCCACACAACTGAAAGGAAATTGTTTTCTATTATGAAATAATAATTCAAAGAAATAAGACTTTTCAAAAATAATATTCACAGTATTAGAAACTAAGACTAACATAAAACAGGCAAATAAGTATTATTAAATACTTACATCTTCTCTGGGTAGTTTATTTTCATTGTCTCCTTCAATTCTTACTCGAACCACACCAGATTTATCCACTATTTCTTGAATAACTTTGCCATTTTTTCCAATAACTTTTCCTTTAGTAAAAGAAAACAAATTAAGTTAAAAACTGATTTGTTATCCATTCAGAATAAATTTAGATTTATGACTTTCTATCAAATGATAACCATGAAACAAAGGTGAAGCTTTTTCACCTAAAAACTTCTAAACTCTCTCTGGAGTATGCCTAAGGTTACTGACTCCAACAGTCCAATGCAGTTCACACACAAGACAATTACCAAGCCTAAGCATTTTCAAACATTAGAACCATTTCTAATACTTTAACAACTCTCCCATTTCAAAACCCTGCCCATGGAACTAAGAGAAAGCAATTTTTACTGGCATGAACTCTGTCAATTTGTTCATCTCATTCATCTATGTATATACACAATCACACACATGTATATTTTTACAAACTAAAATATTACATTGTTCACCAAGTGTTTTTAAGTACTTCATAGTTTTACTAAGTGCTAGCATGTATATTCTGCTGTCTTGCTATGAACATACTATAAAATGATAGAAAATCCATACCTTCTTCATACTTAACCTGTCACTCAAACAGCAGTTACTGAGTATACAATACATAAAAAGAAAAACTCCAAAGGGAACACGGAGATGCTGTTTCCCTATTATAAAGATTAACCTGAAGAATCAATGTATAACTGAAATAATGTGGTACATTCTTGGGATATAAGTAACAGAAATATCCCTTACCAAGTAGTGGCAGCCTCATGTTATCAAGTTCACATCACAATTATTTTTTTTACCTAAATCATTTTCATAAGTTTAATTTCAGTAGAAAGGAAATAAAGTCTGTCATGTTGTATGCCTGAAAGAAGTTTCCATTACATAAGGAACAATGTCAACAGTGAACCGGGTCATAAGAGCACAAACTCTTTCTAGATTTTTACGATCTTATTCCTAATCTCAAACCCCCTTTCCCATCAGTAAACCTCAACTTAAAGAGCAGTAGCTGAGGAGGTTAAAACAGACAGAGGTCACAAAACTGTGTCTTCTCCAAGAAGCCCTAGCAGCAGTCCATCAAAAGCAACCTTCACAGATTACACAATGAAGCTTAAGCAGCAGCTTCATCCTCCATCCTTCTAAAAATAAGCAAATGTCTTTTCAGAAAACAAAAATTAAGTTGATGGCACATAAGCCCTTCCCCCAAAATCTTGTTCACTTGCTTCTTGGAACTGTACCAGTGGTGAGTTAAGTATCCATCACCCTTCTGGGTCCTTGGCAGGGACCTACCTTCAAGTCTTACTTAGTCCCACCAGAGACCTTCAATATTTTAAATGATCATTTCCACAGTTTAAATTCCAGAGCATATTGACAAACTGAAGCAGACCTGTAGTATAAATTGAGCATTGAGTATAAATGTTGAAGGGACAAAGTAAAGAAGTGATTAAAGGCAGCTTCTAAAAGGTGGATGGTTTTGATCCATTTTCTAATCGGTGTTCAAAAAATACTTTTTACTTTGATTTAGGACAGGTGGGAATGATCAAATTCTAGAATGCCTCTAACATGTAAAGCAGTCCATTTTCTCTGGAACTTACCCAAGAGGTCCTCATTCCCTTTTATTCCTCAGTTTTCCTTTGCTTTCATTAGGATTATGAATTATTTCTCAAAAGACTGCTTAACCCAGAAAACATTTGAGGGAAATAGTGTATTACTCTTCATGACAAGCAACAGAAATGTCCAGGTTCAACATTGTGAGCTTTCTCCTGCTAATGTATGCTGCTTTCTAAAGAGTATACAAGCAATTCAAATCACAAAGGCCATCCAAGACAGGATAGTGGACAAGATAGACAAGAGTCCCATAACTGAACTGATAACCAGATAAAGAAACTGAACTACAGATAGATCCAATTTACTTAATTCTGAAATTCTATGATTAATACTACAAACTCTGGAAGACCAAGGTTTATCTTTGTAGAATTAAGCTGGACAAAAACTTGCTTTCCTTTTCATAAAACCACCATCAAACCCTTTTTACAAGTAGGAAGCCTTAGCTGAGTTAAATGATGCTCTTAGAATAGCTACCAAATTAGCACTTCATCCATGTGAATAAACGATCTAACAATAAACATTCCAAAAGCAGCCTTATCTAGCATGGGCAAGGCCCTGGGTTCAAAGGGGGGAAAAAAAGAAACAAATAGCAAGATAGTAAAATTCATATCGGGGCAGCAAGTTGTCTCTGCCGGTTGTGCCACACAAGCCTGGCAATCTGAATTTGATCCACCAAACTCATATGGAGGTAATAAGAGCACTGACTCCACAAGATAGTTCTCTGACCCATCCACACAGAGATACCATGAGTGTGCTCGAGCATCCAATGTTCACCAATTTTTAAAAAAACTCTCGTAACAAACTTTCATTTTCTTTTTTATGAAAATTATACAATATTCTTCAATTTCATTATCTCAACTCATTTTTCTAGTGATTATGTAATGAGCAATGACATAAAAACTAGTAGAGCTTGCATTAACTGGCAGTATATCGTACTTATTTAAGAGTCCTAAAAAGGTTTTTAGATGCATTACAAAAAGAAACAAACTTTTCTGCTATAAATCATTTTTCTTACGTGTGCACTGACCCACATGAATTTTCTTTTATCTGTGCTTCCCCCTTTATTTTTTGAGCTGAGACAGGGACTCTCACTTAACTTGGAATCCATTTTTTCCTAGCTGGCCATTAAATCCCTAGGATCAGCTTCCCTGCCACACCAGTGTTACAGATGTACTCGGTCACAACAGGCTTTCCTGTAGGCGCAGAGTTGGACTGCAAGCCCTTTACCCACTGAGTCACATCCCCAGCCCTATACTAGTCCTGAAGGGAATATCTTCAAGTAGAGAAGTGATGTATTTTAGATCTTTTCCAGTCTTATTTTATAGGATGTAACAAATGACACATACATAGACAGAAATTACCTTCTTATGCAACCCAAAGGGCTCAAAAAATTCCTTAGGTCAAAAACAAGCAAACAAAGGAAAACAATCTTATGCAAAGTCTACCATTTTATGTTAGCACTTAATTCTAAGTTTACTACTTTGGAGAATCACTAAGTACTTAACATATACCCAAAGCCTTCCTATTTGCATCAAGTAGCACCCAAAATGACACAGAGGTATAGGATAGTTTGGTAGTGCAGCACTTGCTACAAACACAGGAGGCCCTGGGTGTGGTATGGTTCTCAGCTTCTCAAAGGCACAGGAACAAAGACAGCCCCATCAACAGCAGCACCATTAACTAACATACCTAAGTGTAAGTTAACCACAGCAAACTCAGAAACTATCACCTAACCTGTAACTTATGGATACAGTCATATTCACAGATGGTGATAAGCAAGTGTAAGCTCCCCTAATAGGACCATCCGTCCTCCTACCCAAGGCATCTTACCTTATGCTATACCATTGCCACAACCAATTATTTATTCAGGGCCTACTACATGGAAAGAAGTTTATTATTCTAGAGTTAGCGGAGATTCTATAGTTATTCCCACTCTAAACAAACAAGCATCAGAGACCACCTTAAGACCTTCACTATCCCAGTTTTGGTAGACGTATCTGAAAAATAATAATAAACGGGCGGTGGTGCCACACGCCTTAAATCCCAGTACTCGGGAGGCAGAGACAGGTGGACCTCTGTGAGTTCGAGGCCAGTCTGGTCTACAAGAGCTAGTTACAGGCTAGACTCCAAAGCTACAGAGAAACCCTGTCTCAAAAAACAACAACAACAACATAATAATAATAATGATGGTGATGATGATGATAAAAAAGACATTAAGCAGGAAATAGGTTAAGTGCCCAAAGGATAAGAAGACTTAAGAAAAACTTTGTTGCACAAACTCTAGATCTTATTAATGGCACAGAATAAATAATACACTTTCCTTTCTTGGGTATGAAAATATGAAAGGTTAACACAGTAACACAAATAAGATTTTATCTCCCCCACACACACATACACACACACACACATATACCAGAACACAGTATTAGCTGTCTAAACAGCTCAGATTACAGGTACAGTAGGTAAATAAATTACAAACCTAACATCCAATTAAACTACTTTACATTAATATTCACATTTAACCTTTATACAAGTACCTACCAACAAGATTCCTGGGAACTTGAATAAAATCTTCCACAAATTCCAAGAACCCCCTAGCTTTTTTTACAGCCTCAGCACTCTAGATGAAGGAAAGACAAGTATAAATCCCTGTTAATGTCCTGGAACAACCCCATACCTAAAATATATGAAAAAGGAGAAAATTCCCAATTTTTATGGCATACCACAAGATTCAGCTCAGCCTATTGCAATGTCAGTTCAGGCTAGGTCATTTGTTAAAAAGCACTTGCCTGCCTGTCTGCTCTGTACAGAAGCCCTGGGTTCTATTCCCATAAAATACAAAAGGTAACAGAAGCTGCATACTGGGCATGGTAGAGCTCAAGAGGAAAAAGGTCACTGCTGCCAACTGAGGCTAGCTTGCTAGACACACCAAGACCCTGTCTGCACAAAGTTGCTTTGCTTGTCCAGAGACACGTTTTTAAAAATGACCTACTTATAAGATCATTTAAACTTTAAATTCTAGTAGGTACTATTTTTTAATAGACTGTAATGATTTTGTGGATGGCTTTCTTTTATTTCTGTTCCTTAACCACAGTCCAAACATACGTTACAAAGTTTAGTAAATTTCAGAGCCCACTCTATAGACACAGGACTCTACTCTAGGCAGTATGACTCAAAGCCTGTCCTCATAATGTTACACTGCCATTTCTGAAGATTTCAGAAATAAACAAGAGCTTGTGCTAGAATAATTAGTCTGGTTTTATGTTACCTCAAACATTTTATTGAAAAATAAAATTATAGAAAAAAATATGATAAAGCAGATTATGTCCAATTAAGTGAGCAAAAGCAGGAAGCAGATTAACTTACCTCTCCATAGATTCTAAAAGTTCCAGTATCTTCATCTAACTCAATGGCAGTTACTCCAGGAACCTTCCTAGCTTGTTGTATGTTACTACCATGTGTTCCTATTGCCAGGCCCATTAAATCTTCTCTCACAACAAATTCTTCATGAAAAGCTGCTGCAAGTTGTTTTGTGCACTATTGAAAAAGGGAAACCAGGATTTCTCTTTTGTAAACTTTTCTTTTAAATACTGATGTTCATACCATCACTCAAAATAACCAGGAAGTGGAGAGAAAAATCCACATCAACCAAGCAATAAATGGGTGAACAAAATGTGGATTATTCACACAATGTAGCAGGAAACTTAAAAAGGCAAGTTGCACGTGACAATATGGATGAACCCCAACAATATTAACATTAGAACCCTAAGAGAAATAAGGTAAGCCTAGAAAATACTAATATTACACTTACGTGTACAAGTTACCAAAGTTTTAAGAAAGATCTTTTGAAAGCTTGACTAGCATATGCAAGTACTGGGATATATCTCAGTACTTGGGGAAAATTCTTTTTTAATTAAGGTATGAAAATTTTAACTGGGCAGGGTGACTGAATGGTCATAAATTGGATACCAGTCTCAAAAAACCAAAAATATTAGTGTATTAGTGGGGTCTGCAGGAAGGGGAAAGTAGCAAGTTTCTGTCAAAAGTTTATAAATATGACAAGATCCGGAGACTGACCAAGAATGCTAACTACATTATCACTAATGAGCTAGACATTTAAAAAAAGTTAAGATAGTAAATTTTCAGTTTTACATTTATTTTTAAATTCAAGACAAAACAAAAACCTAAATTTAACAAGATCAACAACGAGTCTTACAGAATTACGGAAACTCATAAAATGGAAGGAAATCAAAACATTTCAGTCTTTAAATCTAGTCAAAGAAAACTAATTCTAAAATGATTTTTAACAAGCTGCCAACAATTCTCCAACTCAGACGTCTGTTTCAAATGTATTCATATACTCTGTGGAGAACACATGGGGAAGCCACAAATTTGAGGAATAAAAATGCCTCCCTTTCTCTAAGAACGAGTATGTGTGCACACATATTCAGATGGGACAGTAAGGGCAGAAGGAGCATCCTCAAGGTTAGCAGTGAACAGCAGGAGGAAGTAGAGAGCCCTGGGAGATCAAAGCAGCAGCATATTGTAAAGTGTGCTCTAGGATGTCTACCTCTAGCCCTCCTTTCCCCTTACTGCCACAGTAAACTAAGGTCACATCCAACAGGTGACAGGGTAGTAAAATTCAGATCAAAAGAAGGGTAAAGAAAAGTTGTTCTGGGTATGCCAAATTACTAATTTCTTAAGCTCTTTGTGATGGAGGAAGGTCATTGAGCAATAAAGAAACTGCTTGGCTGGCCCTGATAGGTTAAAGCATAGGTGGGAGGAGTAAACAGAATAGAATTCTGGGAGGAAGAGGAAGTGAGGTCAGACTCTGCTCTGCTCTAGCAGAGACTCAACAGCTCTGCTCTCTGGAGCAGAGACGCCAGGCTCCGCTCTCCCAGGCAGCTCCGACCCAG
The DNA here is from genome assembly GCF_014885135.2 of Alexandromys fortis. Lineage (NCBI taxonomy): Eukaryota > Metazoa > Chordata > Mammalia > Rodentia > Cricetidae > Alexandromys > Alexandromys fortis. Next base: position 1,975,496 of record NW_026067911.1, read on the forward strand.
GATGGACGGAGGCTAGAATCTTCCCGTTAAGCGCACCTTGGGGTGCTTACACACATTATTAGAAATGGGTTAGAACAATATGTAAGAGCTAGCCAATAAGAAGCTGGAACTAGCCGGGCCAAGCGGTGTTTAAATGAATACAGTTTGTGTGTTGTTATTTCGGGCATAAGCTAGCAGGCGGCCTGGGTGCTGGGGACGCAGCCCCGCTACTCCTATTTCAACATCTTTGGACCTATTTTCTAAGTCCCACAAGAGGTGCTTAGCAAAAAAAAAAAGAAAAAAGAAAAAAGAAAAAAAAAGTAATGCTTAATAAAAGTAAAACAGAAAATTAATTTTCCTAAAGACTCTGGGTATTAGCCATATATCTCTAACTCTTAGGTTGCATTCTGTTACCAACATTTGTTTGAGACACAGGAAACACACAAAAGCAAACCCACTTACTTCTAAATGCTTAGTGGCCTCTTCATTTCTGGACATAAGCATCAACTTTGTCCGAATACTTCGCAAATGCATATCGCTTAAGATATTTACTCTCTTCACAGTTGCTTCACTGGCCGACTACAAACAAACATGTTAATCACTCACAAATTTAAACATTTTTTCCAAGAAAACTCGAACATAATTTTCTAAATGAAGCCATCTTTGGTTCTTCTTACCTGCTTCTTCTATCTTTTCATTGTACTAAGCTTTCACTCTCTAATGTAATCTTACTTTACTTTCTGAGCTTTGTTCAGATGTGTTGGGGGAAAAAAGATTTTTACACATTAATAATCTCAAGATGTTATAAATATCATTAAGAGTCTTATGAGCCAGACACAGCAGTCCAACTTTAATCTCAACACCTGGCAGGCTGAGACCGAAGGACTGACTGATAGAGCCAGCTTGAGACTACATAGCAAGACCCTTTATCAAAAGGTCAATCAACAACAAACAGAAAAAAGAAGCCAACATTTGTTACTTCCTACTAAAGGAGAAAAAATTAACACAGCTACAAAAAACCTTATATATTAGTAAAGTTATTATACACAAAGCTTAATAAGCCATTGAAATATTTAACAATATTTGGTAATTAACTAAATTAAAATATAGTCTTATCTTACCAGTATCATTAGCTGGGTAGTTTCAGGATGATAAAAAATTCTGCACGCTCCTACTGCTTTCTTAAAATCTTTATGGGCATTTTCATTCGCACACCTAAAGAGAAAGTAATGGACATGAAAGACCAGCAACGGATTAAATTTAGGAAGAGTAGAGTGTGATCTCTGTATTTCATTTTGATATATCCCATTAGAATTTAAAAGCTCCTTTCTAAAGATTATTTCATTATTTCTAATTGTGTGTATTCTGTAGTGGTTTGTGCACAAGTGCCAGTGCCAACCAGAGGCTTCAGATGCATTGGAGCATGAGTTACCTGTGAATGGGAACCACCCAATTTAAGTGCTAGGAGTCAAACATTTGTCCTCTTAACTGCTGAGCCACCTTCCCAACTCTTCGAGATTTACCTCTATAAGGTTTTAGTTTGTTGGCTGAAGAATGATGTTGTGGACTGAAAGATCTTAGCTCATAAAAGAGTTCAATAAAATTACTTACGCCTCTCTCAAATCCTCAGGAACATCCACTGTGCACTTAAAGAAGGTGTTTTTTTTGACAGTTTTATTTTGATTGACAGGTCGAAGTCGTTCAAATGTGACTATTTCATTGTAAGTGGCATCACAAGCAGCATATTCAATGACATAAAACTAAAAGACATCAAAGTTCTTTTAAAAGCTTATGTGAACAAAAACACTAACCTTTAGATGATGTTCTAGACCCTCCCACTTATGCACAAACACTAAGCAAACCTTTATACTATCACTATCATTTACTTAAGCCAGATTATAAATGCGTACACGCATGAACATTGGTGGTCATATAAGCTTGAGATTTAACTGAAATCTATAGTACAATGAATCTTTCAAATACCTGATCGACTATGTCTGAGGTGGGAGTTGAGAAAGAAAACAAAGGGTGATAGTCGAGCAGCCCGAAGCTCAGGTATGTCCTCAGAAAAGTCACCTACCTCTCCTTTCATCATGCGAACTTTAGCTAGCCACCATCCACATGGCTCTTGGTCATTTGCTCTGGAATACACCTGAGAAGCAAAAACATTCCTTTATCCATCCCAAAAGCTTGACATCACAGATGTAAATATCAAATCTCAAACTCCACCAGAATATAACTACTGAAGCCAGCAGATAAACACACTTTGAAGAAAAGCACAGATAGACATTATTACTTAAAAATAAGGCCCTGAAAAACCTAAATAAATAAATGGCTGAAAGCTTAGTAACTTAGCTTCTTGAAAATCTATTTTACCAAACAACTCTTGAAATAATTTCAAATAAATTTAAAGAAATGCCTCTTACAAGGCAACTGTATGAAGTATCTGCAAAATACGCCAACACTTCATCAAAATCGAGACTGTTTTGAAGACTTAAAAATCCAATTTTAAAAATAAAGAGGCTCAAAACAACCAATTCTGTTAAAAACATGAAATCCAATGTATTCCAACTGCTTGTCTGAAAAGTAAAACAGTAAGATACATTAAGTTCATCTAGCACAGTAAACTATCTTACAAAAACTGGGTTTACATTATATTATTGTCACTGTTGTTTGCTTTGTTTTCAGACAATGTTCCCAATAACTCAGGCAGGCCTTGAACTCCACATGGAATTTCTGATCCTCCCACCTCTACCTCCCCAAGTAATTTTTAAAATTTCAACTATTGGGGCTGGAGAGATGGCTCAGCGGTTAAGAACTCTGACTGTTCTTCCAGAGGACACGGGTTCAATTCCCAGCAACCACATGGCAGCTTACAACTGTCTGAAAATCCAGTTCCAGGGGATCTGACACATTCACACCAATTCACATAAAATAAAGTTAAATCATAAAAAAAATTTTAAAATTTCAACTATTATTACCAAAAACAGAAAACATCAAAATTCTGTTAAGTGTTTTTAGTTATTTTTTATTTTGTTTTTAATTCACCTTGGTATGGTGGTACACGCCTAGAAGCCCAGCACTCAGGAAGCTGAGCCAAGAAAATATAGTAAAGCTAGCCTGGGTTACCCAATAAGATACTGAGTATTAGACAGATGACTGGTTATGCCTACAGGGTTGATAAAGTTAAGTCAACCTTCTATATAAGGATTTCACAGATTTAAATACATTCAAGAAAACTAATGTCCCATAAATTATTGAATACAACTACCTACAGAGCATTCGTGTACTCAATATAAGGTAGAGATGAATTAAAACATAGAAAACTGAATTATATGCATATAATTCTTTTATATAAGGGAGTTTTGCATCCTCAAATTTGGTATGCAAAGCCAGTCCTGGAACCAACAAAAGTACTCAGAGTACTTATTTAGCTGAAATACTAAGCCTAAGAAGTACATCAGTAGAACTTTTGTACTGGGAAGCACACTCAAGTGCTGGTAGTACACCAAAAACATGGAGGTTCTTAGTCCCCCAATCTCATCTTATACATTCCTTCTATTTAGCTGTTCATGATCCCTTATAATTAAACCAGTAAGCCAACAAGCTTTCCTATCCACTCTAGAAATGTATTTTAAGAACATCTATCTGCTAATTTGCAAAATTCCAAGACTTCGATACAGAGAAACCTTGTCTTGAAAAAAACAAAAAAAGGACCCATACAGGAAAAAAAAATGCATTTCATAAGACCATCAAATACAGGACTGAGCATATCACTGAGGAGTAAAATACACCTCACGTGAGGTACTCTGTTCAATTCCAGCAACACAAAGACACACACACACACACACACAAACATAAACAAAACTTGTAGACCTGTGTTCCAATCTCTAATATTGCAAAAATGTAAAATCTTATCCATACCAACTTCTGCCTCCTGTTTTCAAAAAGTATTCTAGTTGATGAATGAAAAGGACAAGACACAAAACATAACAAAAACACAAAGACATGGTAATTAAAGTAAGCAAAATGAAAGCCACATACATGTAACAAACATTTGTAACATACATGTAACAAACATTTGTAACCTGAGCACCCAGGAGGCAGAGCAAAGAAGATGGAGAGTTTAAAGAGGCCATTCAAACAGAACAAAACCCCCATCTATAGGGGCTGAGATGTGCAGTCTATAGTAGAACACTTGCCTAGCATGAGTAAAATCTTAGGTTAGATTTGTAGCATAAAGCACTACATATATTTTAAAAAAGACAAGTCACAGAACAAGGGATCAATAAAAAAACGTAATTTTAAACATGTTCAGTATCAATTCAATAGATAATAGTACAGCTCAAACTTCTAAGAGTTTACTAATTCAAACATTTTGAGCCTAAAGAATGATCTTTTTGCTACTATCAAAATCTTAAATACACATGCCTTTTTATTCATAATCTACCTTTAAAAAAACATAGGTGGGTGGAGTAAACAGAACAGAATGCTGGGAGGAAGAGGAAGTGAGGGAAGACGCCTCAGACAGACGCCATGCAGCTCATCGCCAGGGCAGATGTGATGAAGCAAGCCGCCAGGTCAGACATGCTGAATCTTTCCCGGTAAGACTGATGCTACACAGATTAGAGATGGGTTGATCGGGATATGAGAATTAGCCTGTAAGGGCTAGAGCTAATGGGCCAAGCAGTGTTTAAAAGAATACAGTTTGAGCCAGGCAGTGGTGGCGCACGCCTTTAATCCCAGCACTTGGGAGGCAGAGGCCAGCCTGATTTACAAGAGCTAGTTCTGGGACGCGCACCAAAGCTACGGAGAAACCCTGTCTCGAAGAAAAAAAAAAACAAAACAAAAACAAAGAATACAGTTTGTGTGTTGTTATTTCTGGTGTGAAGCTAGCCGTGCGGGAGCCGGGCAGTACAAAAAGCAGGCCCGCAGCTCCCTCAACACCTCTCCAGCACCGTGTCTGCCTGCGTACCTACATGCCTGTCATGTCAAAAACAAACCTCTGAACTGTAAGTCAGCCACAATTAAATGTTTCCCTTTTTTAAGAGTTGCCATGGTCATGGTGTGTTGAAATAGGAGCGGCAGCAGGGCTGCGTCCCCGGCACCCGGCCGCCCGCATGGCTAGCTTATGCCCAGAAATAATTACACGGAAACTGTATTCTTTCAAACACTGCCTGGCCCGGATAGTTCCAGTTCCTTATGGCTAGCTCTTACATATTGTTCTAACCCATTTCTAATATTCTGTGTAGCCCACGAGCTGGCTTACCAGGGAGGATCTTAACCTGCGTCTGTCTGGAGCGGGAGAACCATGGCGACTCCTCACACAGCTTCTTTTTCCCAGCATTCTCCTCTGTCTACTCCGCCTACCTAATTTTCTATCCAATAAAATGGGCCAAGGCAGTTTCTTTATTAATAAGAAATCACTCCCACATCAATGGTGTCTCTTTACAGCAACAACCAAAGACACTGAAGCTCAAACCACGAAGATTAGCTTTAGAAAGTTATTAACACTGTATGGTTCTGCTTTAGATTTCTCTAAAAATTAATGTATCATTCTTAATGTTTTAATAAACTTTCATTTTGAAAAACTATCAAGTTCACCAAAGCTAAAAATAGTAGCACTGACACATGAGTCCATCTCACTTAAGTCTCCAGAAACACTACGTTACAATCAGCTACAGATTTCCCCACAAGGATATTTACTTATAACAAAAAATACACACCATAAAGAAAACTTAAAAACACATACCTCTACTTCATCTCCTTCACTAATTTCTTTTTTTATATCAGGTGGTGGTGGTAATCGAACTTCATTAAAGGGAACCTGGCGTTCTGGTTGCCAACTGAAGGATTAAAAAAAGAATTAGTACTTTTATTCTAGCAGAAACTAATATGGAAAACCTAGTCTCTGTCTAATGCTTTAAATACATTTTAAGATAGCTTTTTTAAAAGTTACTTTTATCACTCAGAATATCCCAAAGAGAAAAACAAGAACTTTAGTTCTTTAATTTCTTGAATAAGTTGAGGTAGAACAGATTTTTGCATGATTCTTTGTAAGTTTTATAATTAATACTGATAGTATTACACTTCAAATTACTTATCCTAAGAATGGCAAATACATCACCACCCTGCAAACAAAACAGGTTAATTTCTCAATAAGGACAAGGTTCAAAATATATTCACAGCTATCAAATGAAAGTGGTGAGATCAAGTATATGATGTAAAAAAAAAAACCCACAATTTCATAAATTACAACAAAATAAAAACTTTAGCATACATGTTCACAAAAGTAGTACAAATAGTAGTTTAGGGCTGAGAGAGCTTGGTAGCGTTTGCTTGAAGACTCAGCACACACACAGGAACCCAATACCTGTAACTCCAGTTCTAGGAAATACCAGTACTCTTTGTGGCCTCTGAGACCATCAGACATGCATTTGGTATATGCAGGAAAAACCACCAGATGCATAAACTTGAAAGAATATCTTAAAATTGACAGTTCAGATGAGAACTTTTTTGTGCTTATCATGCTCACAGAGTCGAGGTTCAATTTCAGCACAAACAGTCCTCAGACATATTTTGACAAAGAACAATATGAAAACGGCAGGCAGATTGTAAATACAAAAACAAGTGAAGGGTTATCAAACTGGACACAGAACTCGCGAGGATCAATCAAAGCACTCCCACTCCACAGCAGAATCATTTTCCGACCAGCATCAGTAGGAACATTCACTATTACCAATCTTAAAAATTTACATCTGCCAGTAACTTACTTATTTTCAAAAACAACTGTGAGGGAGTCTTCATGGACATCTTTGATAAATCCCTGCATAAAACAAAAAGTCTTATCAGTATTATTGTTATTACCTAACTCTTAAACCCTGTAATAGATATAAAAACTACAGAATGATGAAAGAATACAGATCAAGGAAGACCAGTTGGTACAAGACTGTTCAAGCATTATGGGTGCTAAGGCAGGAAGATTGCTTAAGTCCTAGGCCAGCTTAGACACACAGTGAAAACAAGACAAGGCAGGGACACAGGACTCTTGTCTTTAGAAGAGAGAAATAAAACACCCAGCTCAGTTTATAGACTGCTCGCCTAGCACTCCATCCCCCACACAATTCAAGAGTGTGGTAACGAAATCCAAGAGGATGAGAAATTCAAAGTCATTTTTAGGTATATAACAAGTTGAAAGGCAGCCTAGGATGGGTTAAGAAATTGGGTGGAGCCGGGTGGTGGTGGCAGCGTCGGCGCACGATTTCCTTTAATCCCAGTAATCGGGAGGCAGAGGCAGGTGGATCTCTGGGAGTTCGAGGCCAGCCTGGTCTACAAGAGCTAGTTCCGGGACAGGCACCAAAGCTACAGAGAAACACTGTCTCAAAACAAAACAAAACAAAAGAAATTGGGCAGAGGGGTGAAAAGAGGTGTAGATTAGAGAGACACACTCACCCAAACAAACCCACCACATTCCAACAACCACAGGGTTTGAAAAGATTTTAAGATGTGAATTTGGTTTTCCTTTCTCTCATTTGTAAAAAGCTGTTCTTTAGCTTCCTTGAACTCTGCTTATAACAATGTTATCTACCTCAAAATAAGCAAACCAAACACACAGTACATCCTCATTCATGGAATGAAGGGATTAGTTAGGTGAAGTAATAGTAAGGCAACTGACAGGTCAGTAACTTAGTAGTTAATAACCCAAACTCTTCAGTCAGGTAACATCCTAACTCTAACTTACACACAATTTTAATCTAATGAACTTAATTAGGCCTCATACATTGGAAATTAAAATTTAAATAATGGGGGGCTGGAGAGATGGCTCAGTGGTTAAGAGCATTGCCTGCTCTTCCAAAGGTCCTGAGTTCAATTCCCGGCAACCACATGGTGGCTCACAACCATCTGTAATGAGGTCTGGTGCCCTCTTCTGGCCTGCAGGCATACATGTAGCAAGAATATTGTATACATAATAAATAAATAAATA